>NC_137066.1:7254810-7587310 GCF_032717465.1 Coenobita brevimanus
TGAAGGAGCGTTGTGGTGTACTGTAGATGTGGATGTGATAGAAAGTGTTAGGAGAAATACATTTAGGTGGTTTGGCCATGTGGAGAGGATGGAGGGCGAGAGATTAACGAGGAGTGTATGTGAGTGAGGTGGAGGAGGGGGGAGAGGGAGAGGGAGGCCAAGGATGAGATGGAGACATGGAGTGGAGAGGTATATGAGAGAGGGGTGTGTGAATTTGGAGCAGGGTAGTGAAATGGCGGGGGACAGGGTGACGTGGAGGCGATTGGTTTGTGGCCACCCCTAACGGGATTAAGGCGTCTGACAATGATAGATAGACATTATTATTATTATTATTATTATTATTATTATTATTATTATATTGTTATCATTTATTATTATTATTATTATTATTATTATTATTATATTGTTATTATCATTTATTATTATTATCATTATTATTATTGTTATTATTATTATTATTATTATTGCGGCAAAGTATATGTTTTTTTTCCTTACCCAAATGCTTTTATCCAATCCTAAGGGAAGTAAACAGGTCGCTTCTCTCACCGTTTAGCTCCGAGCCGTAAAAAAAGGCGGGAAAGACGGGTTTGAATTCCCCTCCCCTGCCCGCTATGGCTTCCGATCCTCCTCCTCTTTTTGTTATCGTATTTTATTCGTTTCCTCTTCGCCGGATTTTCATTTTTGCTTTGTTTCCAATACTTCCTTCCTTGTTATTCTTTTGATTTAACTCTCTCTCTCTCTCTCTCCCTCTCTCTCTCTCTCTCTCTCTCTCTCTCATAATCTCACTATCTGTATCTCTACATTCTCACTTTCTCTAATTCATTATATCTTATCTTTTTAGTCAAGCACCCACCCTCTCCATCTCTCTCTCTCTCTCACACACACACACACACACACACACACACACACACACACACACACACAGAGCCAAAAGTGGGTCATAGGAGCTGGACAATATGCACGGGTCTGTTGTTCGAGGCACCAAATATCGACTCCCGGTTCCCCGAAGTAAAACCGTATAGCCGTGTTTTGCCGGTACGGGTGAATGCATGGCGAGTGGATATAGCCCTTTTATGCGTCAGTGGAGGAGTGGAGAGGTGGAGGGAAGGAGGAGGGAAGAGGTGGAGGCATGGAGAGTGGGAGGAGGGAAGAGGTGAGGGCATGGAGAGGAGGATGAAGGAAAGGTAGAGGCATGGAGAGGAAGAGGGAAGGAGAGTGGGAGGGAGGGAAGAGGTGGAGAGAAGGAGGAGGGAAAGGTGGAGGGAAGGAGAGGAGGAGGAGGGAAAGATGGAGGGAAGGAGAGTGGGAGGAGGGAAGAGGTGGAGGGAAGGAGAGAAGGAGAAGGGATGGAGAGAAAGAGGAGATTAGGAGGGAAGGAAAGAAGGAGGAGGGAAGAGGTGGAGGGATGGAAAGACGAGAGTGGAAGGGAAGGAGAGGAGGAGGAGGAGGGAAGAGGTGAAGGCATAGAGAGAAGGAGGAGAGTGGGACGGAAGAGGTGGAGGGATGGAGAGAAGAAGGAGGGAGGAAGTGGAGGGAAGGAGAGTGGGAGGAGGGAAGAGGTGGAGGGAAGGAGAGGAGGAGGAGGGAAGAGGTAGAAACATGGAGGATGGAGAGTGGGAGGGATGGAAGGAGGGAGGGAAGAGGCGAAGAGGAGGAGGAGAGTGGGAGGGAGGGAAGGAGGGAGGGAAGAGGCGAAGAGGAGGAGGAGAGTGGGAGGGAGGGAAGGAGGGAGGGAAGAAAAAAGAATGAAAGTAAGATGGAGAGAGAATATCCTTTTTATGCCCGAGTGGAGGAGTGGAGAGATGGAGGGAAGGAGAGAAGAAGGAGGGAAGAGGTGAAGGCATGAAGAGGAGGAGAGTTGGAGGGAGGGAAGAGATGGAAGGATGGAGGGAAAGACGGGAGGGAGGGTAGCCTTTTTATTCCTGAATGGAGAGTGGAGGGAGGGAGGGAGAGAGAGAGAGAGAGAGAGAGGATGAAGGATGGAAAAACAACAAGATATGGAGGGAGGAGAGGAGGGAAAATGTGGAGGGAGGGAGAGAAACAATGGAGGAAAGACGGAGGGAGGAAGAAACGTACACACTGATTGAATATAGCTTTTTACGCCTGAGTGGAGAGAGAGAGAGAGAATGGAGGCAGGGAAGGAGAGAAAACTGAGGAAAGAAGGGAGAGGAGAGAAAATATGGGGGGAAAGGAGAGAGGGAAGGAATATAATACGAATCTCTCTCTCTCTCTCTCTCTCTCTCCTATTTTTAAACATCCTTCGATAAATAATCATATAAACATCGCTGCTAGTCATCTCCCACTGTCACACTCACGCCCACACCAGCAGACTGAGCCAATACCCTAAACATTCAAGATCCCACTTTCCCTTGTGCAGCGCTATTTTCAAACTACCCTATTTTCACGCACCTTATACTTTAAAAACTGCTTGAAATGCCTCCTTATACTTTAAAAATGGCTTGAAATGCCTCCTCATGCCTTAAAAATTGCTTGAAATGCTTCCTTACGCCCCCTCCCCCCAAAAAAAAAAAATTGCCAAATAGTCTGCCTATGCAACAGCCGACGTGTTAAATCTACTCAAATTTTTCAGTTGAACAATTTTGTATTTCATAACAAAGTCCCCCAGTGCTCTCTAAAACCAGATATTCCAACTTTCTTTGAAGGAAAATACAAAAATCCCCCGGTGTACTATTTATAGACCTGTCAGCCTCGCCGCAGGTAAGAAATGTCAGTCCCGGCGGTGAGAGGGTTAATGGTACCTGTATAAACCGTATGAGACTCCGTTACCCACCCGCAGCTTTTAAAAATCCTTTGCCAAAATATAAATACTATACTCTTTCTACTCCAACTTGGCCTGAAATTCCCATCTCCATCTTAATATGGAGTTGTAAGAGTAGTGACACTAGGTATGATGATAGTCACGAAGAAGTGCAACGGAAAATTAGAACGGTGGCATAATCAACGTGTAATAAGCCGCAAGAGGAAAATCTGGGCCAAGCTAAGAGTAAAAACAATGGCTTACAGGGTTCTCCCGAGCGTCAGAGGGTTAAGATCCTACATAAACACGAACCCGGGTCTTCTCGGTAGCGCACACAACGGGGTAACACGCAGACCCGCTAATTTTAGGTTCAATTTGCTATTTTTCTTCATCCTCATCATCGTCCGCCATTTAAAACTTCAGGCGGGCTCCCGGCAGCAAACCCGTCCCCCGCTGCCAGACGCACGACCCAAGCAGCCATATTTTCGCTAATTATCCCGCTTGAAGTCTACGTTTTCCCTTGACGTTCATGGCGGATGCGTTTGTCACCGTTTCCTTTCATCCTCGAGGGTAAAAGTCCTGCTAAACCCACGCCATGATGAAAATAATGAACTAGTCTTGTGTTCCGGTATGATGTGTTTTCCTCCTACCCGATGCACTCTGGCGGTATTGGAGATTTCGGGTAGTTTGAATCCGGAATTTGCTTTGCGTTTATCATACCCCTGACACGTTTTTGCTTTCTCTCTCTCTCTCTCTCTCTCTCTCTCTCTCTCTCTCTCCGGAATTTGCCTGTTTATCATACTCGCGAACTCTGACACCTAGACTCTCTCTCTCTCTCTCTCTCTCTCTCTCTCTCTAAATTTACTGTTCATTTTTAACCCGTGTTCTCGTTGGCATATGAAATTCCCTAACACCCCCCCATCAGCGATTTATTTTATCTCCATCCTTCCATCATCTAATTCAGAGGCTATTAACTTTTTTTCTGCCCAGCACCCCCCCCTCTCTCTCTCTCTCTCTCTCTCTCTCTCTCTCTCACACACACACACACACACACACACACACACACACACACACACACACACACACACACACACACACAGTATTTCTAGTAGGTGACGAGATGAATCGGAAAAAGATAAATAAAATAAATAACGAAACCATGCAAGATTTTTAAAAGCTGATCTTGACATTATTATTATTATTATTATTAATATTATTATTATTATTATTATTATTATTATTATTGTGTTATCGTTATTATTATTATTATTATTATTATTATTATTATTATTGCTGTTATTATTGATATTTTTATTTATTATTATTATTATTATTATTATTATTTAACGATTCTCGTTCCTCCAGATTTTCGTCTCATCGTAGGGTTCCAGGGCTAGGCTACTAAAAATAATTCCTAATGTTAAACCTTATCGTAATTAGAGCGCCTTATTCCACTAGTCTGTGTTATGGTTACCACCCAGTGTAATATAGTTGGGTTACAGAAGGGGTGGAGAGGTATGCCTTCGCGTGATGGCACCTGTTTGACCAATTGACGTTCACCATTATCATTATAATCTTGAATACGTAACATCATCATCACCACCACCACCACCACCATCATCATCATCACCATCATCATCATCATCATTACCATCACCATCATCATCATTACCACCACCATCATTACCACCACCATCATCACCACCACCATCATCATCATCACCACCACCATCACCACCACCATCACCATCACCACCACTATCATCATCACCACCACCACCACCAGAGCCTCCCCTTCCCCCCGCTCCACACCAGTTTTCCCGTCGTTCCGTTCCGTATCGCATTGTTCCATTCCGCCTTCCCCATCGTCTCGTTCCGCCCGTTTTCCCGCCATTTCTCGCATTTTGAGTTTGTAAATGTGTGGCAATCAACACGGCAGCACTGTTCTCTCAATTACTATGCTAAACAATGCCTATTCTCCCTCCTATACGCACTTCATCTAAACTTGGCTCAGATTTCCATTTTAAAAGTTTGCTTCGCGTTGTTCAGTAACGGTAAAACAATAATTCGGCTCCACATCCATTCCCTGGCACTTCTTCGTGACTAGTATGAGATTCTGGTGTTAATTTGTTTCATTACCTGTAGTTTCGTCTGTTAAGGAAGCTCCCTCACACCTCTTCCCAAGCGATTTATTTTGCTTGTTAAACCTTGCCGTCTTTTTCTGTTACATAAATAATTTTGAATAATTCCAGCATCGCCATACTCAGCATAAATAACCTCCAAAACGATGTTAAAGGAAGCTCCCTAACACCTCTTCCTAAGCGGTTTATTTTGCTTGTTTCACCTTACCATCCTTTTTTTGTTAATTTTAATATCACCATACTCTGCATAAATAACCTACAAACGATATTAAAGGAAACTCCTAATGCCTCCTCCTAGGCGATTTTATTTTTATTTATTTATTTTTTTTATGTGACCGACTCTGGGCATAGGCTTCACAGCCTGCTTTCAAGGCCCAGTAGTCCTCCTACGTACCGCACACCTCTACATGTCACCACTTCGGCGCTAACACCCACCGTCCATATTGAATACATGCTAGGGCTGTCTCATACAGGACTGGTGTATTGGTATTAGCGGGGGTATTTTTATGGCACTAACACCCACCGTCCATATTGAATACATGCTAGGGCTGTCTCATACAGGACTGGTGTATTGGTATTAGCGGGGGTATTTTTATGGCACTAACACCCACCGTCCATATTGAATACATGCTAGGGCTGTCTCATACAGGACTGGTGTATTGGTATTAGCGGGGGTATTTTTATGGCACTAACACCCACCGTCCATATTGAATACATGCTAGGGCTGTCTCATACAGGACTGGTGCATTGGTATTAGCGGGGGTATTTTTATGGCACTAACACCCACCGTCCATATTGAATACATGCTAGGGCTGTCTCATACAGGACTGGTGTATTGGTATTAGCGGGGGTATTTTTATGGCACTAACACCCACCGTCCATATTGAATACATGCTAGGGCTGTCTCATACAGGACTGGTGTATTGGTATTAGCGGGGGTATTTTTATGGCACTAACACCCACCGTCCATACTGAATACATGCTAGGGCTGTCTCATACAGGACTGGTGCATTGGTATTAGCGGGGGTATTTTTACATGTCGGCGGGTCTTCTGGTAGATCAGTAAAGTCTGATTTTATGAAATTCAAATCCTTAAACTGTTCCCTGCCTCAGCGGGATTTGAACCCGGGTCCGTTAGGACTGCAGGCCAACTCTCTACCGATTGAGCTTGTATCACCTTGCCGTCCTTTTCTGCTGCTTAAATAATAAATTGGTGGTGACGGTGGTGGTGGTGAAGTGGTGGTGACGGTGGTGAAGTGGTGGTGACGGTGGTGGTGGTGGTGGTGATGATGATGATGATATGATGATGATGATTACTATTACTGCTATATACTACTACTACAACTACTATACTAGAACTACTGCTACTATACTACAACTACTACTACTACTGCTTATTATTATTATTAAGGTATTATTATTATTATTATTATTATTGTTAAAAATCAAATATTAACGCATCACTCCACCCACAGGTACGATTTTGTGTATGAGAGAAGCAGACGCCGCATCCAGTGAGGGACTAACGAGAGGACCTCCAGGCGTCCCTCCTCATGAACAACCCCTCCACGTCTCCACTCGCACTTAACCCTGTGGAGCACACTTAAACGCCAGAAAAATCGTCTTTGAGTTGGAAAATAAGATAGATTTTGAGGAGAAACGGAACAGAATCAATTTGTAGCATTTAGTGATAATTTTTCGTCCATAGAGGAAAGGTGAATTGAATCGTATGTTTTGTAGTAAAGATTAAATAAGATTGACCTTATTAGAGAGGCTGAAAGAAACCATTTAGTTGCAGAAAAAAATAAGATTGAAATTATTAGTAGCAACGCAAAATAAATAAATAATAATAATAATAATAATAATAATAATAATCGTGTGGATATAGTAAGAAGTTGAGAATTTTTGAAAGGGTTGTCCTGAGTTTTTGTAATAATTTGACGGTTGAAAAAATGGCGGGAGATTCAAATTAGTGAAACGTATACAATGGGAAAAATATTATAGGAAGGAAGTGGATGACGGTGTGGATTAAAACAGTAGAATTAAGTGGAAGGATAAAAAATAAAAAAGGTTTAGTAAAATAAAAATAACGATAAATGGGGATGTTGTTGCAAAAAATACCAGGGAAGGAAATGTACTGTTGTGTAAAAGTATTGAGTGAAAGAAAATAAAGGAGGGAACGTATTAGAAGTAAATTGTATGTTTGAAGGAAGGAAAGAACGAAAGAGAGAGAAGGGAGGAAAGAAAGAATGAAAAGAGAAGATTAACTTGTCATCATGAACTTATAAAAACCGTATAGCCTATTGCTGAAAGGAAGGAGGAAAAGAAAGATAGGGAAGAAGGAGGGAGGAAGGAAAGACAAAAGAAGGAAGGAGGAAGGGAAGGAAGAAAAAGAAAGAAGGAAGGAGGAAGGGAAGGAAGAAAAAGAAAGGAGGAAGGGAAGAAAAAGGAAGGAAGGTGGAAGGGAAGATAGAAAGGAAGAAAAAGAGAAGGGAAGGAAGGACGAAGGGAAGAAAAAGAAAAACTAAAAAAAAGTGCACATCAAAATACAGCAAAGGTTAAAATACAGCCGATACAAAATACAAGCTTCAGAATACAGAGCGTTAAAGCGATGATCCGAAGTTAAGCATTTTATAGCATTTGGCCAAGATGTCGAGCGAAATGGAGAACAACACATTGGGGGAGATGGACGACCGATTTCCGCTCAATTGCTCCTTCTTGTTGCTGATGGACACGTACAACGGAACGGATGTCAGCAACGGAACCAACTGTAGCCTGGGACTGTTTGACTCGGAGGGAAGGGAAAGCGGAATGAGCATGGCGGCTGTCGTCCTTACGCAGCTCTTCTATGCGCTGACGTGCTTGGTTGGCATCTGCGGAAACACGTTGGTCATTTACGTAGTCACTCGATTCACTAAAATGCAAACGGTGACCAATTTGTACATCCTCAACCTTGCCATAGCGGATGAGTTGTTTGTGATTGGGATTCCGTTCCTCATGACCACGTCCCTCTTGGGTCACTGGCCGTTTGGGTCAATCATGTGCAAGTTGTACATGATCACCACGTCCCTCAACCAGTTCACCAGCTCCCTCTTCCTCACCATCATGAGTGCTGATCGTTACATTGCCGTCTGCCACCCAATAAGCTCTCCCAAGTTCCGTACCCCAATGATCTCCAAGCTGGTGTCGCTGACCGCCTGGACACTCTCGGCGCTTATGATTGTGCCGGTGTTCATGTACTCCAACACCCTCAAGAACAACGGCGTCGACAACTGCAACATCTTCTGGCCCGACGAGACCGAGGGAGTCCGTGGGGAAATTGCCTTTATCCGCTACTCCTTTGCCCTCGCCTTTGGAATCCCACTGACGCTCATTTTCATCTTCTACACCCTGGTTCTGCACAAACTTAAGACTGTCGGCCCTAAATCTAAGTCCAAGGAGAAGAAGAAGTCCCGGCAGAAGGTCACACGCTTGGTTTTAACCGTCATAACCGTCTATGTCATCTGCTGGCTGCCGTATTGGGTCCTGCAGCTGACTCTCATCCTCAGCCAACCCAAGCAAGCCCACAACAACTTCATGGTGGTGCTGTTTATGTTCTCCTCCTGCCTCTCGTACATCAACTCCGCACTCAACCCCATCCTGTATGCCTTCCTCAGCGACAACTTCAAGAAGAGCTTCATGAAGGCGTGCACGTGCGCAGCCGGACGCGATGTAAACAATGCCCTGAAGCCGGAGAATTCAATGTTTCCCATGCGTCAGCAGGGAAACTCCACTCGCTCCAGGGTCACCAAGCGAGAGAGGGAGTCCGGGGAGGGAACAACGTCACAGTGTGGACTCAGCAAAGAGCCTTCCACCGCCGTCACCACCACCAACGCCAAGCTGAGTAACAACACTGCCAGCACCACCACCACCACTGCCAACACCACCACCACAGACGACCACCATAGCGTCAGGAACGGAAGGTCACCCGGCCCCAAACTCCCAGACCTTCTCCAATGAACCCCACCCTTTTTCCTCCATCTTATTTAGCATTTACCTACTATTTGTGTAAGTGATGATGGTAGCGTAACCCAGCTCTCAGTATGTAGATAATATGTAATACTTTAGCACATTTTAAACCCTAGAGTAGCCGATATTAGCCACAGTCATGGAAAGAAGACAATAATCATAATAGTCATTGTTGTCGATCTTCTCAGCTGATGTGTATGTATCCCACTGGACACGGGAACATCCTTTTTGTGGTGGTTCTTGCTGGCTTCGGATGATGTTATGTACCGTTGGGAGAACCTCAGTCTGTTCACTTTATCTTGGCCTAAAATTGCCATCTCACCATCTAAAATGCTGAGTTATAACAGTAGATTAACACTATGATGCTAGTCACGAAGAAGTGCTGTCAAACTTGGCCCAAAATTGCCATCTCTCCATTTTTAATACTTAGTTACAACTAGAAAGTAACACTAGAATGATATTAGTCACGAAGAAGTGCTGTACAGTATAACGGCCTAAAATTGCCATCTCTCTGTCTTGAATGCTTAGTTGTAACAAGAGATTAACACTAGAATATGAGGCTAGTCACGAAGAAGTGCTATGGAAAGGATGTAGAGCCGTAGTATTGTCTTATTAACACTAGAATATGATGCTAGTCACGAAGAAGTGCTATGGAAAGGATGTAGAGCCGTAGCATTGTCTTTTTCTGCCACTGAGCTACGTGAAATAAGCTGCAAAAGGACGAAAATCTGGGCCAAGTTAAGGTGAAAGGACTGAGGACAGGTTTTTCAGACTCTGATTTGTGTTCGTGTCAATAAAGGAAGCACCCTAACACTTTTTCCTAGGCGACTTATTTTAATTACACCTTACTGTCCTCTTCTGTGTTACATAAATCCTTCCAATATCATTTCTCTTATAAAACCTTGCTTTCCTCTTCTGTCATACAAAATTTCCTCTAATATCACCATACTCTGCATAAATAGCATACAAAAAGGTATTACAGGAATCTCCCTAACACCTTTTCCTAAGTGATTTATTTTGAGTACACCTTACTCCCCTCTTCTGTGTTACATAAATCCTTCCAATATCGCCATACTCTTCTTAAATAAGATACAAAAGGATGTTAACCAGCCCTGTCCAGGAATAAATCACAAAGGAAGAGGTGTTAGGGAGCTTCTTTACCAGGTCAATAATTCTCTCCATACCGTAGCGTCAAGAAGAAACAAACAAACACAAACAAACAAAAACGGATGTGACCTGGAGTGTGGAAGCTCCCTGACACCTCATCCATGGCGATTTATTTTTGGATACGGCTGGTTAATATCCTCCCGTTCGTTATTTATGCAGAGTATGGCGATATTGGAAGGAGTTATGTAACAGAAGAGGAGACTAAGGTGTAAAATAAATCGCTTAGGAAAAGATGTTAGGAAGCTTTAGGTTATTTATGCAGAATATGGCGATGTTGGAAGGATTTATGTAACACAGTTAAGAGGATAGTCAGGTGTAATAAACTAAATCGCTTAGGAAAAGGCATTAGGGAGCTTCCTGTAATATCCGTTTGTATGCTATTTATGCAGAGTATGGCGATGTTAGAAGGAGTTTTGTAGGACAGAATAGGACAGTATGGTTTTATAAGCGAAATGATATTGGAAGGATTTATATAACACAGAAGAGGACAGTAAGGTGTAATTACAGTAAGTCGCCTAGGAAAAGGTGTTAGGGAACTTCCTTAACTGACGAGATGTTATGGTCAGTTGAGGAAAGATGATTGTCAGTTTTTGAATACAGTGAATTATATAAATGCAAAAAATATACTTACACATATATATATTATTATTTTTTTGAGAAGATGCAACGGTTTTGGCCCCACTTGGACCCTGTTTCAGGTGGATGGCAAATGTTGCAGGGAATCGGAATGGACGAGGGAGTGAGTTGTGTGAATTTCGAGGGGTGATTAGAAAGAAATGACAGTGAGTCCATAAACTTTTATTAGCATGAAGAACTATCAAACTATGACTCACATTCCTTCAAAGTACTCCCCTCCAACCTCTATGCAGCGTTCCATTCTCTTTCTCCACTTCATGAAGCAAGTGTGGTACTCTGAAGACGGTATACTTCGGAGTTCTGAATTGACGGTCCGTGCCAAGTCTTGGATGCGATGAAATTGCTTCCCAGCGATGGCAGATTTAATTTTTGGAAACAACCAAAAGTCACAGGGAGCCAGGTCAGGGGAGTAGGGTGGGTGGGGGAGCAGAGTTATACCTTGTTGTTCCAGGTATTGCATAGTGAGACGAGCTTTGTGGGGTGCAGCATTGTCGTGGTGCAGCAAAAGGCGAGACCGACGGCGGGTTGGTGCGGTGTTGGCCTTGTGTTCCAAGACTTGTGGAAGGACCTGGTCTGTGTAGTATTGGGCTGTGATAGTGGACTTTTCAGGCATCACATCCACGCGTATTGGTCCTTGAGAATTGAAAAAGATGGTGAAAAGGCGCTTCCGGCTGTGAAATCCTTCCTTCAAAATCTGAGGTCGAGGGTCTTCATCGCCCAACCACACCATGTTTGACTGCTTGTCACGGGTTGTGAAGAATGAAATCCAACACTCATCTCCAGTAGCAACATCTGAGAACCGTTTTGGACCATTTGGTTCAAATTCAGCAAGCCAGACACGACAAATCCTCACCCGTTCAGCCTTTTGCTCATCAGTCAACAAATGGGGTATCCATCGACAACACTTCTTCCTCAGGTGTAATTGTTCATGCACGATGTCATATGCACTCCCATAACTGATATCAAGCTCCAAGGCTAAGAACCTAAGAGTTACAGTAGGATCGTCGTCAATGATGGATCGTGCACGGACAGTTGTTGTTTCGGTCACTGATGTCCGGGGGCGTCCAGAGCGTTGTTCATCTTTCAATTAAGTTTTTCCTGCTGTGAAAGCACGAATCCAGCGGGAAACAGTTTCCAGGGAAGGAGTAGTGTCTGGATAAACTTGTAATAATTCCCCTCGAATCTCTGTTGCTTTCTTTCCCAGTTTCCACCTCGTAAAAATGTAGAACCTGCAGCCTTCTTTCGAGTAATCCATGTTTCTGGCCAGAGAGCAAAAACAAGAGTGAAGCATTCACTCACAACAATAAAACAAGAAAAGTCAGGCATACGGCGACAAGTTCAAACTCATAAGGACAGGCAACTCTGCACTCTCCTTGCTCCCCTACCTCCCATCATTCAAGGTTTTCATGTTATAGCACGAACTGTCATTACTTTCTGATCACCCTTCGCAGTTTACACGTCAGCCACTGCTTGGTGTGTGTGTGTGTGTGTGTGAGCGATAAACAGCCTGTCCGTTTTATATTTACAATCAGCGTTGCCCCAGACGAAAATGTTGGGCCAGTTTTTGATGCTGTTAATTCAGAGCTCATTTAAACTGCGCCTGTTTGAGATTACTGGTCCTTATGCAGTCTGTCAGAGCTTCAAACTGCCACTTTTAACACGAAGTATATGAGGGGAAGGGTGGGACTGGAGTGTATTGGTGGTGTGATGAGCTGGTTTGGGAGGAAGGATGGGACTGGAGTGTATTGGTGTTGTGATGAGGAGGGGTAGATTGAGATGGTTTGTGATGAGGAGGGGTAGATTGAGATGGTTTGGGAGGAAGGATGGGACTGGAGTGTATTGGTGTTGTGATGAGGAGGGGTAGATTGAGATGGTTTGTGATGAGGAGGGGTAGATTGAGATGGTTTGGGAGGAAGGATGGGACTGGAGTGTATTGGTGGTGTGATGAGGAGGGGTAGATTGAGATGGTTTGGGAGGAAGGATGGGACTGGAGTGTATTGGTGTTGTGATGAGGAGGGGTAGATTGAGATGGTTTGTGATGAGGAGGGGTAGATTGAGATGGTTTGGGAGGAAGGATGGGGCTGGAGTGTATTGGTGTTATGATGAGGAGGGGTAGATTGAGAAGGTTTGGGAGGAAGGATGGGGCTGGAGTGTATTGGTGTTGTGATGAGGAGGGGTAGATTGAGATGGTTTGGGAGGAAGGATGGGGCTGGAGTGTATTGGTGTTGTGATGAGGAGGGGTAGATTGAGATGGTTTGGGAGGAAGGATGGGGCTGGAGTGTATTGGTGTTGTGATGAGGAGGGGTAGATTGAGATGGTTTGGGCATGTGGAGAGGGTGGAGAATGGTAAATGGGTGTGGAAGGGAGGAAATGTGAGAGGCAGGCCGGAAAAGACGGGGGACGAGGTCATAGAGTGTGACCTCAGGAATAGGGGACTGAATAGGGATGCTGCCTGAGATTTGACAGTGTGGAGAGCCGCCATTAGGTGACCAAGGCCGACGCATGCAAGCACGTAGGAGCCATTATAAACGATACGATACGATACACTCAGTTTGTAAAATGGCTGTTACTTTGCAGTCGTAAAAAAAAATATATAGCCTTTTGATTGAGCGTTTTTCTCGAACATTAGGCTGCGTCCACACTGAATGCTTGCTGGTGTGGTTGAAAGTTTTGTATCGCTACGCCCATACAAGTAGCCCCACGGGACACGCAGGTACAGAGGAGACTGATGTGGGTTACAGTAAGACAGAATTTACATTCATAGCCACCCACACCTGCAGACATGGGTAAGGGCGGGTAGAAAGTATGGCTGACGAGTGTACTATTGCGGACACTAATAGTTATCTACTTCCTTACGATAGATAGAATAAATAGCAGGGCTTGTATTCGATTAAGGTAGCTCCCTAATACCTCTTCCTTACCGATTTATTCTTAGATATGGCTAGCTAATAGCACTTTGTACGTAATTTATACGGAGTGTGACGATATTGGAATGATTCAAATAACACAGAAGCGGCCAGCAAGGTGTAGTAATCAAAGTAAATCGCTTAGGAAGAGGTGTTAGGGAGCTTCCATAACCGACAAGAATACGTTGATTTTTGAAACAGTAATGCGATCTTCAGAAACTAACAGTTTCAAAATATCGCGTAAGAGGTTCGTTTTCCTTCACCCAATGAGTGGATGGATATCACTGTTTGCAGTAGTACCTTCAGAAACATTTGCCTTATGAAAGAAAACACAAATAACAACATTTTAAAATCCGGTTTCTTTGGCAGTTTGAACACACACACACACACACACACACACACACACACACACACACACACACACACACACACACACACACACACACACACACACACACACGGGACAGTACGAGCTTGACTCATTCCTATAAAGATACAATTAGGTAAGAAACACACACACACACACACACACACACACACACACACACACACACACACAGGACAGTATAAAGTTCCGTATCTCAATTATCAGTTTTTATTGCACGTAGTAAAGGAAATACACGTGCACTTCGTAGCCAAAATAGGAAGAAGGATTTGTATAGCGAAAATAGGGTGAAAAAGATTTATATAAACGGTAAAACGAAAAAGAAATTGTGTTGCCGTGAGTCTCCATATAGCATTCAAGTTGTTTACGTTGTGTTTTGTGTCTGTAGTTATAAGGCTTTGTCCTCACTGGCTTGGGGTTGTTCGTAGCTCCTTTCCCTTAGTAAATGAATCACTTTTGTTTTTTATGTAAGGAAGAAGGAAGCCATGGATAGGAGCCCACAAGGTTGTTCCCTCCAAGTAAAAAAGAGAGAGCCAAATTCAAGATGCGTTCATTTTGAGATGCCTGGACACACTGCGTTGGAAAGACTGGAGGTCATAGGCAGTGGGAAATACAGACAGAGGGAGAAAAATTAAAGTTAACAGAGTCAAAGATTCCCTCACCCACTCAGACAACCACATGTGAGGGTTAAGGAAGCTCCCTAGCACCTCTTCCTAAGTGATTTATTTTTTGGATACAGGCGGTTAATTGTGTTTGTTATATATGCAGAGTATAATGATGTTGGAAATAGTATCACAGAAGAGGATAGCAAGATGTAATAAGCAAATTACATCGCTTAGGAACGGGTATTAGGGAGCACTGATTTAAGAATTGAGAGGAATGATGGGACTGGAGTGTGTTGGTGTTGTGATGATGAGGAGTAGATTGATGGTTTGTGATGAGGAGGGGTAGACTGAGATGGTTTGGGCATGTGGAGAGGATGAGGAGGGGTGGATTGTGATGGTTGGGGCATGTGGAGAGGATGAGGAGGGGTAGATTGTGATGGTTTGAGGATGTGGAGAGGATGGAGGATGACAGTTGGGTGCGGAAGATGAGAGGCGTGACCGTCGGGGGTAGGGTTGTGAGAGGCAAACTGAAAAAGACCTGAGACAAGGCCACAGCGTGTGACCGCAGGGATAAGGGACTGAATAGGGAGGCTGCCAGAGATCAAGCAGCATGGAGAGCCGCCATTAGGTTACGAAGGCTGACATAAAGCGAAAATGAAAACCGTATATATTGAGGTGCGTCTTGCAGGCCAGTGGAATATAGCCGATGTAGACGAGAAGAAGCACGTTATTACTTCCTTATGTCTGCGTGTATCACCATAGAAATACTCCTGTTTGGTTTACGTAGCAGTGTGTGTTGGTGCTGTTAAGTGTATGTTGCTGCTACACATATACTGACGTGTAGTGGTGTAGTGTACCAGTAGGTGTAGTGTTGTATATTCCTTTCAGTATGACAACACCACATTTTCTGTCACTACTCATTTTTTTTCTGTCTTGTATCATTATTTTATTTTCCATCTTGTATCATTATTTTCTCTCTCTCTCTCTCTCTCTCTCTCTCTCTCTCTCTCTCTCTTTCTCAAAAAGACATCCGTTGTAAAAGAATTCTAACCGTTTTCTTTTTCAAATTCAAAACAGTGGCATCTTTTAAAAATTTCTTCTCTAACCAGACTGATTTATTTTGCTGAAAGGAATATATATACATACAAAATTTATTGTAGAGAATTTATTAGTGTGTTATATATATCCAAAAATTATTCTTATACTGTATGTGTTAGTTGTGTAAATTGTAGAATGTATGATGCAATGATGTAATGTATTGTGTATGGTGGGTGTCGAGATGAAATGGAGGCTATTATTATTATTATTATTATTATTATTATTATTATTAATTATTATTATTACTACTACTACTACTACTACTACTACTACTAGTACTACTACTATTATTATTACAGTATTATAATGATGATGATTATTTTTTATTATTATTATTATTATTACTCATTATTATTATTATTATTATTATTGTAGCCTCTCTTTACAGTGCTATTTAGTGTACATTTCCCGCCGTTAGCTGAGCACATTGTACTGTTCTCAGCTGTTAGAATGTAAGCATATATGTAATGTTAAAAAATTCCTTTACATTTTTGAGTTTCGGACAAAGAGCCATATTCCAGCCGGCTTTGTGGATCCCTTGATGTCTTTCCCTACACCTGGCCATCATCTGAGTCTCCTTGGTTACTAGTCAAATTCCTTGCCAGCTTTGTGGATCCCTTAACGCTCCTTCTCCAGCGATTTCTCCTATTGGACCTATTTCATCCTTTGTGTTATTATTAAAAACGGTCAGTATTTAAAACGGTCAGTATATTAAAACGGTCAGTATTTAAAACGGTCAGTATATTAAAACGGTCAGTATTTAAAAACGGTCACTATTAAGAACGGTCAGTATTTAAAAACGGTCAGTGTTAAAAACGGTCAGTATTTAAAAACGGTCAGTATTAAAAACGGTCAGTTCTAAAAACGGTCAGTATTTAAAAACGGTCACTTAACGGTCAGTACTGTATTTAAAAACGGTCAGTATTTAAAAACGGTTTACTAAAAACGGTCAGTACTGTATTTAAAAACGGTCTACTAAAAGCGGTCAGTATTTAAAAACGGTCTATTTAAAAACGGTCAGTATATAAAAACGGTCAGTATTTAAAAACGGTCAGTATTTAAAAACGGTCAGTATTTAAAATGCGTAACACAAGGGAATATAATAGTGAAATAGGGAAGATAAATCGCCAGGGGAACGGCGATAGGCAGCCTTCATTGCCAGTATTTTATCCCCAGTTAATCCCTTCCACGAATCTGGTCTAATCCTCTTTTGTTGATCCGATTAATCCTTTCCATGGGGTAGGACTGAGTCTCCTTGGTTGCTAGTCAAATCAAGCCGAGCTGAAAGGGGTTGGGCAGGAATAAGTCTCCTTGGTTACTAATCAAATCAAGCCTCCAATCTGACTACACCTGGCCATCAACTGAGCTGAAAGTGGTTAGGTAGGAATGAGTCTCCTTGGTTACTAGTCAAATCAAGCCTCCAATCTGACTGAACCTGGCCATCAACTGAGCTGAAAGTGGTTAGGTAGGAATGAGTCTCCTTGGTTACTAGTCAAATCAAGCCTCCAATCTGACTGAACCTGGCCATCAACTGAGCTGAAAGTGGTTAGGTAGGAATGAGTCTCCTTGGTTACTAGTCAAATCAAGCCTCCAATCTGACTACACCTGGCCATCAACTGAGCTGAAAGTGGTTAGGTAGGAATGAGTCTCCTTGGTTACTAGTCAAATCAAGCCTCCAATCTGACTACACCTGGCCGTCAACTGAGCTGAAAGGGGTTAGGTAGGAAGGAGTCTCCTTGGTTACTAGTCAAATCAAGCCTCCAATCTGACTACACCTGGCCATCAACTGAGCTGAAAATGGTTAGGTAGGAATGAGTCTCCTTGGTTACTAGTCAGATCAAGCCTCCAATCTGACTGAACCTGGCCATCAACTGAGCTGAAAGTGGTTAGGTAGGAATGAGTTTCCTTGGTTACTAGTCAGATCAAGCCTCCAATCTGACTACACCTGGCCATCATCTGAGCTGAAAGTGGTTAGGTAGGAATGAGTCTCCTTGGTTACTAGTCAAATTACCTGGCTAACAGAGCTGGAAGGGGTAATGGATCTTTGTCAGGTTGGAGTAAATGCGTCTCCTTGGTTACTAGTCAGAATGCACTGTAATTATGGTGTTTGTTCGTAGATTATTATATTGCTGTGTGGCTCCTATGACCCATTGTGCTGATAATTGATAATGGTGACGGTGATAATTGATAAAGATTGTTGGTGGTGGTGATAATTGATGGTGATGGTGATAATTGGAGGTAATTCATGGTGATGGTGATAATTGGTGGAGATAATTGATGGTGATGGAGATAATTGATGGAGATGGTGATAATTAGTGGAGATAATTGATGGTGATGGTGATAATTGATGATGGTGATTGGTGGAGATAATTGATGGTGATGGTGATAATTGATGGAGATGGTGATAATTGGTGGAGATAATTGATGGTGATGGTGATAATTGGAGATAATTGATGGTGATAATTGGAGATAATTGATGGTGAAGGTGATAATTGGAGATAAGTGATGGTGAAGGCGATAATTGGTGGAGATAATTGATGGTGAAGGTGATAATTGATGGTGATGGAGATAATTGGAGATGGTGATAATTGGTGGAGATAGTTGGTGATGGTGATAATTGATGGAGAGAATTGATGGTGATCATTAGTGGTGATAATTGATGGAGATGGTGATAATTGGTGAATAGAATTGATGGTGATGGTAATAATTGGTGGAGATAATTGATGGTGATGGTGATAATTGATGGTGATGGTGAAATTGGTGGAGAGAATTGGTGGTGATGGTGATTGGTGGAGATAAGTGATGGAGATGGTGATAATTGATGGTGATGGTGAAATTGGTGGAGAGAATTGATGGTGATGGTGATAATTGGTGGAGATAATTGATGGAGATGGTGATAATTGGAGGTAATTGATGTTGATGGTGATAATTGGTGGAGATAATTGATGGTGATGGGGATAATTGGTGGTGGTGATAATTGATGGTGATGGGGATAATTGGTGGAGATAATTGATGGTGATGGTGATTGGTGGAGATAATTGATGGTGATGGTAATAATTGGTGGAGATAATTGATGGTGATGGGGATAATTGATGGTGATGGTGAAATTGGTGGAGATAATTGATGGTGGTGGTGATAATTGGTGGAGATAATTGATGGTGATGGTGAAATTGGTGGATAATTGGTGATGGTGATAATTGGTGGAGATAATTGGTGATAATTGATGGTGATGGTGATAATTGGTGGAGATAATTGATGATGGTGGTGATAATTGGTGGAGATAATTGATGGTGATGGTGATAATTGATGGTGATGGTGAAATTGGTGAAGATAATTGATGGTGATGGTGAAATTGGTGGAGATAATTGATGGTGATGGTGATAAGTGATGGAGATGGTGATAATTGGAAATCTATCTATCTATCTATTGGCAGACGCCTCAATCCCGTTTGGGGTGGCCACAAACAAATCGCCTCCAAGTCGCCCCTGGAAATAATTGGAAATAATCCCAACTCCCACCACCATTATAATTATCCAGATGGGTCATAGGAGCTCCATTTATCCTAGTTATTTAAGGAGAATAATTGAGAATAATTCATTTAGCATTATACGTGAATTAACACTGTATGTATAGCTGTATTTTTTTAATAAATTGTGTTAACGTGATGGGTTTTATTTTATCTATCTGTTTATCTATCTATTTATCTGTCCATTTATCTATTTATGTTAATTTATCTCTATCTATATTTGTTTATTTATCTGTAATTACTGTCCATTTATCTATTTGTCAATTTATCTCCATTTATCTATTTATTTGTGTTTATTTATCTCAGTTTATCTGTCCATTTATCTATTTGCCAATTTATCCATTTTTCTATTTATTTATCTGTCTGTTTATCTATGTATATGTCAATTTATCTGTCCATTTATCTGTCAGTTTTTCTCCATTTATCTATTTATTTATCTATCTCAGTTTATCTATTTGTCAGTTTTTCTCCATTTATCTTTATTTATCTATCTATTTATCTGTCAATTTATCTTTCCATTTATCTATTTATTTATCAATTTATCTCCATTTATCTATTATTTATCTATTTATTTGTCAATTTATCTGTCCATTTATCTATTTGTCAGCTTATCTCCATTTATCTATTTATTTGTCTCAATTTATCTGTCCATTTATCGATTTATCTATCTCAATTTATCTCCATTTATTTATTTATCTGTTTATTTATTTATCTCAATTAATCTGTCTATCTATTTGTCAGTTTATCTCCATTTATCTATTTATTTGTATTTATCTATATTTATTTATCTTTATGTCTGTCTAAGGGAGGGGGGACTGGTTACTGAGGCTTTAATATTCTGGCCCGTGTTGCCTAGCCCAGGGACCCTACACTTCAGAAAGGATTAAGGTAAGTTTATTTTAAGTCTTTTAAGTAAGTTTATTTTAAGTAAGTTTGTTGTAAGTCTGTTTTAAGTAAGTGTTTTATGTTTGTTTTAAGTAAGTTTATTTTAAGTCTGTTTTAAGTCTTTTAAGTAAGTGTTTTAAGTAAGTTTATTTTGTCTTTTAAGTAAGTTTGTTTTATGGTTGTTTTAAGTAAGTTTGTTTTGTCTTTTAAGTAAGTTTGTTTTATGGTTGTTTTAAGTAAGTTTGTTTTGTCTTTTAAGTAAGTTTAAGTAAGTTTGTTTTGTTTTAAGTATGTTTAAGCAAGTTTATTTTAATTCTGTGTTAAGTAAGTTTGTTTTAAAGTAGGTCTCTCGCTGTGGGTAGGTTATTATTATTATTATTATTATTATTATTATTATTATTATTTATTAAGAGAGAGTGTCCAGGTGCTTGAGTTTCTCGCTGTGGGCAGGTTATTATTATTATTATTATTATTATTATTATTATCATCATCATCATCATCATTTTTACTTTACGTGTCCGACTCTGGGCAAATGTTTTAGGGCCAATCCCAAGTACCATTAGTCCTCCTACGTACCTCCACATGTCACCAATTCGGCGCTAACACCCACCGTCCATACTGAAAACATGCTAGGGCTGTCTCATACAGGACTGGTGTATTGGTATTAGCGGGGGTATTTTTACATGCCGGCGGGTCTTCTGGTAGATCAGTAAAGTCTGCTTTTATGAAATTCAAATTCTTAAACTGTTCCCTGCCCCACCCTGAGTTCGAACCTGGGTCCTTTACGATTGCAGGCCAACCCTCTACCCATGCAGCCGCTTTGAAATTATAGTTTTGAATAGTTAAGAACTTCTATAACTTTTGTGTCCTGGTTTTGTATTTTCAGGCTTTTACGTGTAAAAATCCTACCCCTGCCGTTGTGGTTAGTAATGACAAGTACTTCGAACCCTGTGCAATGCTGGCCACCGAAAGACACCACCGTCCGTCCGTTAGTTATCGTATCAGCCTTTCGTCATTTCAGATATCTAGCGAATATCGTCGTATGTACTAATAGGAAAACTGTGTGGATACTTCAAAAATTACGGAAATATGAAATGTTTAAAAAAGCAGACTATATCGCAAATAGTTGGTTCCCCGAGCTAGACCCTGTATTGGATCATAATTATAACCCCGTTAGGTTACAGGAGCGCGCTACCACTCCCTGTACGGCAGTCCCGGGCGAGGATCGAACTCGCAATCCCCCTATTACGAGCTTGATGCTCTACCACTGAGCCACTGCCCCCAACGACTTTATCGCGAGTAAACAAGCGCTCCGAATTCTGGAATGGGCTTCGCTGAACGGAACTGCCTACCACCCGTCCTTTAGAGATATCGCATTTTCCATATTTCAAATCTCTAGCTCATATCATCACGTATACTATTGGTAAGTGTATCGATAATAATAACATAAAGTGTAAATATGTAAAGACAGACTAAATCGCCAAGTAACAAGCGCTTCTAACTCTGCAATGAGCCAATGAAATGGAAATTGCCTATCGCTCGTGCTCTAAGAGTTGCCATTTTTCCCTCGTCATTTCAAATCTGCCCCGCGTTATTTCCCTCCCAGCTCTCTTCGATGATGATAAACGAGTGGGTAGTGACCGGAATTATGTTTATTATATACGTTATTTATTAATGTGGTGTAGATGACATCGTATTTTGTGCCGTGATTTGCTTTTTTTGGGGGGTGGGGGGTGGGGGGTGAGTTAAAATTTTCTGTCTAGAGAAAATATTGAACGTTAAAGAGTTAGTGGGCTGAATTTTGTACGCCTGTTTAAATTTTATTATTATTATTATTATTATTATTGGCTAGTTCCAGGCAGCTCGTTATCACCGGGAGAGGGGCGGATTGTGGGGGCATTTATGGTTCCATGGTCCCCCCCCTCCTGGGAACTCCGAGGCATGATTATTAGACGCCATTTTTCTTTTTTAATTTTGAAAAGGAAGTGTAGTGTGTACTGTGCATATAGTTTAGGGTTGACAGAGAAACTTGTAGTGGAGAGCATGCTGGCTTACTCTCTGTGCTACTGGAACACTGAAAAGTTCAGCAAAGGGGGATGGTCAGGAACTAGTCCCGAGGACTGATGAAACGGGAGCTCCAGCTCTCCCTGTCATCAGCTTTTGTCATGATTAAGTGATTTTAGACTATTGATTGACTGTCGGATACGTTTATGTGAAGCTACAGAATGTGGTGGATGTTTTTGGCGTATCAGATAGAGCCAGGATTCCGTGGGCTTGAATGATGAGTGAATGGAAGTGTGGCCCATTGGATTGGGCAAACGGGCTGTCTGGACGTTGCTACTCACTCTGCCCTAGGGTGGGAAAAGGGGTGATTTTTTATTATCATTGTTATTATTATTATTCTCTGCCTTTCATTTTTGACGATATTAAATCTGGTTTGGAGATTGAAAGAAATAACGATTTTCCAATTTGGCTAAAGTAGTGTGACGAATGGGTTGTATGGTGGCGATGGTGGTGTCAGTGCTGAAAATTTTTTAAATATATTGAAAACTTGGCCCTGAGCTTCAAAATTTAAGGGGAGGGGGAATTGTAATATAGTTAAGCGAGACGGAAATGATTGCTAAATATGATTGCTAAATTGCTTCTAGAAGGGAAGAAAATTTAGCAGAGTTACCTATTGTATAATAAGTTTGCTAATTTTTTTCTAGAAGGGAAGAAAATTTAGCAGAGTTACCTATTGTATAATGAGTTTGCTAAATCTTGTCTAGAAGGGAAGAAAATTTAGCAAAGTTACCTATTGTATAATAAGTTTTCTTTTTTAATTCCCCCGTTTTTTGTTCATTGCCAGCCTCTGAGTACAACCGCCTGGCTTATGGTTACAGAGATCGCAAGTTATTTAGCTGCGGGCCTCATGACAGGTAAAAAAATGGCTGTATTATTGTTACTGTGGTATTTATGGCGGATATTAGTGTTTCGATAGACAGAGAATGCAATACGTGTTAGGTTAAGAGGCGGAGACAGCTCAGAATAGGAAGTAATCAGTGAAATTTGTGCCAAGTGAAGGTGCACTTTTTTTTTTTTTTTTTTTTTTTTTTTTTAATATGCAGAGTCAGGGGCGTATCCAGGAATATTTTGAGGTTGCCCATATCACTTTTTAGATTAATGGGGGTTTGGCATCCTCCTTTGTCAATTGAGTAACGTTTATAAACCAAGGGAGAAATAATGATAGCCAGGGAAATGTGTAGA
Source organism: Coenobita brevimanus (assembly GCF_032717465.1). NCBI lineage: Eukaryota > Metazoa > Arthropoda > Malacostraca > Decapoda > Coenobitidae > Coenobita > Coenobita brevimanus. The sequence goes on from NC_137066.1 coordinate 7,278,172, forward strand.
CTCGCTATGGAAAGTATTGTAGGTGATTTACTAGCTGGAATGTTGCTGGGCAGTATACACAACACCCCTGGATCCGCCCATGAGTGTTAGGAGTGTATTATTTTCCATTAAGCAAGATGTAGCTGTCAAATCCATACACTACACTGCAGTTGATGAATTTAGGAATATTTTAAGAGTACTGCTGCTATACTCCCTTGGGTAATCCTTAAGGAGGCAAGAGTAAATATGAAGAAAAATATCCGAAACCACAACATTTGATCTCTTTATATTGTTTTTAATTCTTGTATGATTTTTGTACCGACTAAATCTCAAGTATTTCGGTTTCAGGATAATGCAGTGCAAGATTAGAGAGAGTGACTCAAGATTGGTGCAAGATTAGAGAGAGTGGCTCAAGATTGGTGCAAGATTAGAGAGAGTGGCTCAAGATTGATGCAAGATTAGAGAGAGTGACTCAAGATTGGTGCAAGATTAGAGAGAGTGGCTCAAGATTGATGCAAGATTAGAGAGAGTGGCTCAAGATTGGTGCAAGATTAGAGAGAGTGGCTCATGATTGGTGCAAGATTAGAGAGAGTGGCTCAAGATTGATGCAAGATTAGAGAGAGTGGCTCATGATTGGTGCAAGATTAGAGAGAGTGGCTCATGATTGGTGCAAGATTAGAGAGAGTGGCTCAAGATTGGTGTAAGAAAGAGAGAAGGAAGCTTGGCTGTCAACACAAATGCTTCGGTATGTAAGTAAAGTAATTTTTGTCAGTATATAAGTTTGGAGGGAAAAGTAGCAATTATTATTAGCTATTATTATTATTGTTACTATTATTTTTATTAACAGGGTGGGTTTTCGTCCTTTGGCATTTTATTTCTCCCAGTTCCCTGGCAGAATGATATTAAGGCTCTACATCCCATAGCACATCATCGTGACTAGCATCCGTTTCTAGTGCTAATCCATTGTTTCATTAATGATGGAGGTATGGGAATTTTAGGCCAAATTATCGAGTACAAAGAAAACTTGGGATATGAGAGAAAACGGTTGTATGTGAAGGCTATAAAGGGTAACTATACCAGAATGAATTTGAAGTTAGTCATTAATGGTAATTGTCATTGTTATCGCCATTAAGTCATTGTTATTGTCATTATTGTGGTGTACAGGTAACCATTTGGCTTGTCACTCATTGTAGAGTCACCCACAGGAAGAGGAAAGAATGAAGGAAAGAAAGGCAGTAGAGGATCCTTATTATTATTGTTATTGTTATTATTATTATTATTATTATTATTATTATTATTTCAGCACCGTGATGGTGATGCAGCATAGTGTGACTGCACCCAATTGCTCTGATTCCACCTTGAAAATGTCATAGAAAGATGGAAGTCTCACCGTATGGATTGCTTCAGAGTATTTTGGTGAGTTTTCAGAGATGTGGGTTTTGAGGTTTTCCATATCTGTCCATCTGTATCTCTCTATCAGTCTATCAGTCTAATGCCAGGTGCCACAGTCCCATAAGGGGTGGCCACAAACAGATCGCCTCCATGTCACCCTGTCCAGTGCCAATTCACTGCCTTGTTCCCAGCTCACATAAAATAAAAACCGCATAAAATCGTCTGATTAATGGTAAAGAACTGGAGTAAAATAATTTGTTTGTCTCGTTCTATCAGGCATACATTTTTGTTTATATTTTTGTCTCTGGACTCCACCTCACTCCTTTGGTTTGGGGAAGGAGATATGGATGATGAGGTATGAGGAGGTTTAAGGATGAGGGTGTTTGGGGATTGAGGATGAGGATGATTGAAGGTTGATCATGATTATAATGATGATTAATGGTTGATAATGAATATGATGATTGATGTGAGGATGACGGGCGAAATACAAATACCAAGGGGAGCCCACAGGGAGGCGCGGAAAGGGCCCGAACAAGACGGGCATACGTCCCCTGCCACGGAACCTGCAGGAGGCACACCTTCCCTTTGCCCTACCCTCGACCCAGACCAGCACTCTCCAGAAATGGGGTGGGACTTGTGTAGCCACTGTCCCCAGTAGGACCTCAATGATGCCCACTGTGCTTCTTTCACTTACTGCCCCCCGTAGGATTGCGACAACGCCCACTGTGCTTCCCTCACCTGCCGCCCCACTGGGAGCAGGACCGCGGTAACGTCCACCATGCTCGCTGGAGAGAGGACACATACTGTGCCCCTCTCACCTGCAGTCCTGGGGACTAGTGGAACCGCGGCAGCGCCCACTGTGCTTCCTTCGTCTGCTACCCTGCCAAGGGCAACACCCCGTGCTTTCCTCACTCCTTCAGAGGCCGAGCGGGATGCCCCTCCCGCTTTCCCCACACCCAAAGGGGCAGAGCTAGCTCTCTAGCGGAGTCGCTGTCAGAGAGGTCCTGGAGCGGCCCCATAGTGAGTCTGAGGGTATGTTCACTACAGCCAGTGCCCAGACGTCACCAGTTGCTGTCAGACTCCCCCAGTAGGAGACGCCACAGGCAGCCCATGACGGCCTCTCGATGAAGGCGAGGCTGCAGCCCCCAGCCACCAAGGGACGCCCCCAGGACTCCTGGATGAGACCTCCCCCGACCAGCTGGTGAGCTGTCCTCCACCAGGATAGGCAGCAAGGCAGCACGCCTGCTCACTCTGTTTGCCTCAGCCCCAAGGGCCGACACTCCTCCAGAGGCTCCTCCAGGGAAAGACCTCCCCTTACGTTGCCCTGCTGCCCTTATCTGATGATCCGGCACATGACGGTGGGCCTGTGCCCCTCCAGAAAGTGCACACCTGAAGGGACCCCTCCCACACCTGGGTGACACCCTCAGTTACCCTGTCTTAATTAGTCACAACTCTTATCCCTGTATCTCCAATAGTGTGTATAATCTACTACATTGTACTGTGTCCAGCCACTGTATGATTGTATGGTAATATACATGTAAGATTGGTTAGCCTGTGTTTTTGAGCCCTGTTGCTTGGGTTGCATGCTCTAGACCTGGAAAGAACCCAAACCAGACCCCTGTACTCAGGGAGCAAGGCGTTGAACCCTGAGTACGTAGCATAAGAACAGTGATGGAAAATTATTGATTTTGATAACTTTTATTGACTGATACCTGATGTTGATGTTCCTACTAACCCCTTTCGTCTCCCAACAGGATCTAACACCACCTGAAGAGGATCCAACACCACACCAAGTGGATCCAACACCCCTTGCATTGCCTATAGAGGATTGGTCAACTATTCCTTCATACCCAAAGAACCACTTGTGCCTGCCAGTCTGACCTCCATCCCCTACCTTACCACCACCACAAATTTTATACATGTGAGGTTATATATGGTGAAATTTAAAGTTTGAATTAGTTTTTTTTTTTTATGTGTCAATTTTCATGTTTATTTTTTCACATGACCTATAATTGCTGTTCTATTTACTGAAATTTACTAAGAACATAGTATCATTAATTTTTTCTATCGTCCTACCTATCTATCTGTCTGCCTATCTATCTCTATCTATCTGTCTACCTATCAACATCTACCTACCTATCTATCTATATCTGTCTACCTATGTCTATTTGCCAGACGCCTTAATCCCGTAATAGGGGTGGCCACAAACAAATCTCGTCCATGTTGACCTGCCCCCAGTTTACCCCCTCCTCTCTCGTATACCTCTATTCCCTCCCCCAGTCTCATTGGTATTAGTATTTTAATACTGTTATTACAGTTTACCCTGACATTGAACTGTTTACTTGGAAGGAATATTGTAATAGAAAACTGTGTTAAAACAGTGTAATCAGTTTTGTATGCTTGTGTAATCGAGTTTTGAATGCTTCTGCTGCAGCCTTTGAAGCATCAGTCTGTCCTCTCCATGAAGAGGGCCAGAATAGCTCAGTGGTAATGCTTACACCCCACGACCACTGGGTTGGCAGGTGGAGCCCACACCAGGGTAGCTTGAAATGAACGGATCTTGAATTTGGCTCTCTTTTGTGTTGTTTTTATTTTTTTCTTGGAAGGAACGGTTTGTGGGCACCTGGCCTTTGGTTCCATCTTCCTTGGAAAAAAAAGAAAGAAAAATCCTGGTGTTAGATGTAACGGTTTGTCTAAGGATCTCTTCTTGCTCTGCAGCCATATGGTCCATTGATCCTAGGTCGGGGGATTCACCCTCTTCCCCTGAAGGCATGAGAGGAGCTTGTGGATTCAGGAGTGACTGCTGTATAGCCCCAGACCTAATTCAGTGAAGTAATTTTAGACATTAAGGGTGGAACTGAAATGAGTACCCATATATCTGTGTGCAGTTGTATATTTGTGCTAGGCTCTCATCATTAACATTGGCAATATGAAGAGCAAACTAGACATAACATCTGAAGGCACTGGATGAGGAACTTCATGTGAGATTATTACTAACAGAACCAGACATTATGTGTACCTCAAAACAGGCACAAGTTCACTGAAAGTATCACATTTATATTCTGGCTAAAAGCTATTACAGAAAGTTTCATGAACTTGTTTAACTTTGCTCTAAATACCAATGTTATACAGTATATTGTATTGTCATCATATCACTTATAAAGGCTCCAACATGCATGCATGCGTTGACTTTGGTCACCGAATAGAAGCTGTCCATGCTACTTGATCTCTGGCAGCCTCCCTGTTCATTTGGCTTGTCACTCAGTGTAGAGTCAGTGACAAGCTAAATGGTTTCCTGTACAGCAGGAAACCATTCACTGTGCTGGGTGGTAACCATATAACCAAATTTTGGCGCCTGGTGGTTTAATGAGTAATTACGGCACTCCGGTCGGATTGAGCCTGTGAAGGTTTATATCCAAGGGGTGGTTGGGGTTTATTGCTCACATAATGCCACTCAGGGATGAGTGAGGCTGGTCACTTTCATCTTAAATGTCAGGACCAACTTGCCTAGTCCCGGGTTCCTATGCTCCTCATGGGGCAGTGTAGGATTGGATGATGGATGGATGATGATTAATTTGATAATGATGATTGACAGCTGATTTGGACAATCTTCCTAATCCCCTCTCCACTCAACAGGATCCAACACCCTAGGAAGAGGATCGAACACTCCTTCCAGTACCCATAGAGGATTCAGTAGCCACCCTGCCCCATCCCTCAAGATCTGCGAGTATCCTCTCCACAGTGCATATGATGAGGTATGGAATTCTGACCTGTTCTTGTTGTTGTTGCTGTCGTTATTGTTGTTAACCCCGACCTTATGGGGAAGGGGGTTAAAATTACTTCCCCAGTATCCCTGCTTGTCGTAAGAGGCGACTAAGAGGGGCCTTTTTGTCCTCAGTCTTTGTCTCATTTGTATCAGATAGAGCCAGGATTCCAGGGGCTTGTATGATGAGTGAATGAAAGTGTGGCTTATTGAATTGGGCAAACTCAGGCTGTCTGGACGTTGTTACTCCTTACCCTGCCCTAGGGTGGGAAAGGAGGTCCAGATGATGATGACTCTCTTTACTGTCCACTTCTGCTTTTCTGTCCCACCTCTCCTCTTCACATTTCCGTGTTTCTCCCGGCCTTTATTTTCCCTTCACACCTACCAGGTTAGACATTTGATATCATGATATAGATAGTTTAAGGATCTTGCATTGACGCTGACCCTTCCTGCCTTCCTCCCTGTTCTCTAAAGCCAAACTGTTTCATTGACAACCTGCTGCATTGCCAACCCGCTACATCGCCAAACCCACTTCATCGCCAAACCCGCTGCATCCCCCAAACCGCTTCAGCACCAAAACTGTTTCATCGCCAAAACTGCTTTAGCACCAAAACCACTACATTGCCAGTTTTGGTGCCATACAGCCAATTTATGGCTTGGTGTTAGTTCATTATTCCCTCCTGCCATTCTTACCAACCCCTTTATGCCTGGCCGAGTAAACCCATCAACCGCAGGCAAGCAACCACCTCAGCAGGGTCGTCTCGTGCAGTGGACTGATGTTCCCTTGTGGCTGACATTGCCTCACAACAGTGAGGTGCAGGGAACAGTGTGTAGGTTTGGTCCCTGGATGGACACTGCATTTGCATCTCCACCCAGTTAACAGGGACACCATAGCAGACTGTACATCACCCCGTTATATGGTTACCACCCAGCATTGTATATGATGTCATGGGCTACAAGAAAACCTTAGTGTTGTAACTCAGTGTAGAGTCTCCCAAGGAAGGGGTAGGCAGCATTACATCAAGTGAGTGGATGATGGTCTGCACTCCCTACTACATTAACACCGGGGGGGTGGGGAAGAAAAAAAAAAAAAAAGTTTTTGAATTTTGATTGAAATTTTCTCATAAAAATTAGGCTGCTGTAAATAATCATATTCCATTATGTATAAAGGCTCCAACGTGCTTGCATGCATCGGCTTTTGGTCACCTAATGGCGGCTGTCCATGCTGCTTGATCTCTGGCAGCCTCCTATTCAGTCCCTTATCCCTGAGGTCACACTTTGACCTCATCCCAGGTCTTTTTCAGTCTGCCTCTTACAACCCTATCCCTGAAGTGCACATTTCTCACCTTCCCTCTCCACTTGTCATCCTCCATCCTCTCAGCCTTTTAATCTGTCCATGCTCATCACACTGCCAAAACACTCCAATCCCATCCTTCCTCTCAACACTTCAGTCATAAACCTAGCCCCCCCATGCCTTGCATTCAAGGATGCACAGCACTTCCATTTAATCGCTGCTATTTCTGTATGTTTGAGCCTGCGAATATCCTCTTCCTTTACTGCCAAAGTCTCACTACCATACAACATTACACTCCTAACACATGCTGCATACAAAGATCCCATACCACGTAGGGAGAGCCCTCTCAAAGTTAGGAGAGGCAACAGTTCCCTGCTTCTTCGAACCACTCCTTACCTTAGTCAGGGCTAGCTGCAGCCCAGCCTACAGCACATAACATGTCTCCCAAATAACAAAACCCTTCCACACACTCAAGAGACTCACCAGCAAGATCAGTCCTTTCACACATGATAATCTCCACGTGTTCTCCCTGACAGACCACACACATGAAATCAGCATTATCTTGCAGTCTGCCTCTAAAACCACTACATCTCTTATGCACCCACTTATCACAAACACTGCATTATCTTGCAGTCTACCTCTAAAACCACTACATCTCTTATGCACCCACTGATCACAAACACTGCATTATCTTGCAGTCTACCTCTAATACCACTACATCTCTTATGCACCCACTTATCACAAACACTGCATTATCTTGCAGTCTACCTCTAATACCACTACATCTCTTATGCACCCACTTATCACAAACACTGCACAAGATGGAATTACTTCCCACGCCGTTGTGGCAGATTGCACATGGCCACTTTCCCTCTTCTTTGACAGTACCGCCACCAGTCCTAGATACCATCACTTTTGTTTTATCTGCATTTACTCTCAAGCTTTGTGCCTTTGTAATTTACTCTTTCCAGGGCATCACCCTTCCCTTTGTACACATTTACAATTTCACTCTTCAGCCAGTCATCTGGGACAACCCACTTACATGTAAATGTCGGAAATAAGAGTAATAATAGTAGTGTTCTAATTAAAGTTTAAATTTTGCACCACGTAGACTTTCCCACTGGCGGCTATTACGTCTTACGGGAGCAAACATAGCGAGTTGAGGGGAAGGTGGTGTGGGCTGGGCTCGATTTTCTTACAATTTCTCGTCATTACCGGTAAGTTATGATTTATTTACCATATAATTAACACCTGTAGCATATAAAGATGAATTTGATGGATATTTGAAGGCGCCATGAAGGTAAAATAAGCCTAAATGCTCGTAATGAATGGGTGGACACCTGTAGGCAGCCAAACAGGTGTTTATATAATTTTCAGCTTGTAAATTTTGAAGGCGTTCATTTATTTTATTTCCTTGTAATCTAAAGGCGCCTATGTGTTTTATTTCGTGTTTTTGATGCAGCCATGACATATGTTTAGGTCAGAAATGGCAAAACATGGTGTGGGTTGGACTAGGTGGAGCAAACAAGTCTCCAACCTACGATTTTTTTTTTTTTTTCTTATACAGCAGCAGACGTATATTTCTCTCTCCCTCTTTCTCTCTCTCTCTCTCTCTCTAATGGCAACATGAGTGTAATTAGTTTAGAGGTCTATTTAAATAGAATAGGTGAAAATTAATAGGCTATTATCATTTATCATCTTCAAATCTGGTTAGTCTTGAGGCAGACGTGGTAACACCCTATTTTGCATTTTTCTTCATTTTATTCGAGTCCATAGGATTTCTAACAATTTTTTTCAGAGTGCGTTTTTAAGCTTTTCATGTTTATTTGGTTTTCTAAGTAGTGGATAGCATATGAAAAATTTTTGTCAACTTATTCACTGGCGCTGGAGACGGACAATTTTATAACTCTTATTTTGGCAGCAGACAACCTTATTCTTGCCGATGTATCCAAACCTAACCCAAAATAGCCTCACCAGCAATTTTATCATGTGTACCCATACCAGATCTAATTCGATGTATGAAACTAGCATAATTTATTCCATCGCTATTTAGCCTATTCTTCATCTAACTAACTTTTGTCCCATCCTAGCCTATTAGTTTATCCTAATTTACCCTAACCTAACCACTTTTATCTCAACCTTGCCCAACAATTTGTCCAAACCTATCATTTACCATAACCTATCCTATTTTATCCTAACCTTGCCTTACAATGCCCTACCCTAACCTCATTTACCCTCGTATAATTTTGGCAAAACTGCAGAAGAGCTACTATGCATAAAATTTTCAGTTGTAAATTTTTCTAACACCAAACAGAATTATTTTTGTGTTAAAGTTGCATATTATTTTTGCAGTGAGTTGCGTATTATTCTTGCGATGGCTTAAGTTGCATATTATTTTTATGATGGCATAAGTTGCGTATTATTTTTATGATGGCATAAGTTGCGTATTATTTTTATGATGGTGTAAGTTGCGTATTATTTTTATGATGGTGTAAGTTGCGTATTATTTTTATGATGGCGTAAGTTGTGTATTATTTTTATGATGGCTTAAGTTGCGTATTATTTTTGTGATGACTTAAGTTGTGTATTATTATTATTGCGATGGCTTAATTTGCGTAATATTTTTGCGATGGCTTAAATATGTTTTATAATTGCTATGGCTTGAGTTGCATATTATTTTTCGGATGATTTAAGTTCCGTATTGAAATGTGTTTTATTATTCCGATGGCTTAAGTTGCATACGGTATTATTTTTGCGATGGCTTAAGTTGTGGAAATCCGTAACTTTGAAGATCACTTGGGCTTTGGGTAGATTTGTCTCTAAAGTCAATCTGTTACTTATCGTTTGTCTGTACTGACCCAGTATGACCTAATCTGACACAGCTGAACGTAACCCAATTCAACCAAGCTTTAGTTAATTTACCCCTACCTGCCTGAATGATTTTGGGACTGATAAGATTTTGGTGCGAGTCTACCCATTGCCAACACCACCATCGATATCAACAAACCTGACTTTCTGTTCTTGAGTAACCTGTTATTTCAGCAGCATGTAAGTGTCCTGAATGAATGATGCAGTCTGTAGTAGCATTAATGATGTGTTCACAGCATCTCAGTGTCATAAGCCAGGGTTGGCATGGGTAGCTCCCTAGGTGCCTGCCCACCTACCCATCCTGCCCGTTTTTTTTTTTTTTTTTTAACTGGGTGGGTAACTTTGAAAAATTATAGTAAAAAATATATTATGTCATTATATGCATATACCTACAAATTTTAATGACCAAGTGCTGCACACAAAGTGCGGTGTCAGCCTCATAATGGTGGCATTCTAGGCAGCCCTAGTCAGAGCTGCCTCACTTGTCAGGTTCTTAAGTTCAAGATCAGATGGTTTAGTCTGATGCCACGTCTTTCTAGGTCTAATCTTTGGTGCAGCTTCCTCCACATTCACCGCCTTGCATCTTTTCACCCAGCTTAGTTCATTCATCCACTCCATGTGTCCAAACCAACCAAGCCTGCTGGTGTGCATCTCACTGTTGATACTCTTGGTACCTAACCCTTTCCTCAGTTCGTCATTGGATATCCTATCTTGCATTTTGGCTGCACACACGTCTCACCATTCTCATCTCTTTACATTCCATTCTGTTGATAACTGCTTCGACAGGCCACATTTTATAGGCAAATGTCATTGTGCTTCTAACACATGTGATGTACACCTTTCCCTTCATGGGGAGTGGGAGTCTTCTCATGGTTAGAATTGGCAGCAGTTCTGAAACATTCCCCAGCCACATCCGACTCTGGTGATAGCGGCGGTCTCGGCACCACCACTGGCAAAGATGTTCTCACCCAAGAAGCAAAACTTTTCCACCATTGCCAGTGTCTCATTGCCAAAGTTTTCAGTCTCAAGGTGGTTGTTCAATACAAGCTCACCCTCGCATACTACCGGGTATACATACAGAATCGGCTAAATTCAAAATAGTGACCCAGCTTACACAAATAAATCTTAAATTGTTTATTTACAGATTTAATTTTAAAATTCAGAAAAATAATGTAAATAAATGTAAAATACCTGTACCCATAAAGATTGATTTTTTACACTCAGAACAATTTGTTGAACATAAAGTTAATTTTTTTCAGTATTTTCTTGTCAGTAAATTGTAAAAATTTCATACTGCTGATTGTAATAATTGCAAAATGCTAATTTAATTCTAATGATTGATCCATCAGCTATACCTTGTATTGCCAAGCAGAATACACTCTAGGTTTCATCATCCAGTATTGAAAGAAATGACACTATGGTACTGTTCTCTACTATAAAATATGATTTGTACAATACTGTATGTTGTTTAAAAGAAATAAAAATATATACTGTATAAAAATCTCAAGGATTGTAAAAATCCTGGGTTATACCAGGGTTTTATTTTTGAAAAAAGTTTTTTATATAAAACGCTGACAGGTTGGGCTTTTTTTTTTTTCTTCAACCATGTCATAAATCAGTGTCTGTCTATCCGTTGCCAGACGCCTTAATCCTGTGAGGGGTAGCCACAAATAAATCACCTCCATGTTGCTCTGTCCCCTGCCATTTCATTGCAGTAATTATGAAAGAGAAATCCTGTTGTCAAATTATCATAATTTCATGGGAGCGCTTCTGGATTTTGTCCTAAATTTTCACAGGTCTTTTTATAAACAGTGAGCATTCATAATTCAGCACCAAAAACGGATGTGACATCTTAACCCCTTTGTACACAGTGACGTGTTAGGTGTTATTAGGGTCTTTCCTCGTAAATACTCAGAGACGCCTTTAGCATCATCTATCTATCTATCTATAGCCCGACGCCCTAATCCCGCAAAGGGTGGCCGCAGACAAAACGCCTCCAGGTCACTCTGTCACCCACCATTTGACTCCCCTCCCCCAACTCACCCCCCTCCCTCATATACCTCTCAACTCCATCCCTCCACCTCATCCTCGGTCTACCCCTCCCTCTCCCTCCCTCCACCTCACCTACATACACCCTCTTAGTCAGTCTTTCATTCTCCATCCTCTCCACATGTCCAAACCACCTCAGTGTATTTCTCCTAATCTTTTCAACCACATCCACATCTACCCCACAACGTTCCTTCACTTCTTCATTCATCAACCTGTCCCTCCACGTCACTCCACATGCTCCTCTCAAGTAACTCATTTCCACTGCTCTCACTCTTGACTTGTTCCCCTTCTAGCAAGGTCCACGCCTCGCTTCCATACATCAGGGTAGGGATCACAATACTATCATGCAGTGACTTCTTAACTTCAATACTCTTCTCCCTATTTCTTATCACTGCTTTCAGTGAACCAACAACCTTCCTTCCCTGCTGTACCCTTTCATTTACTTCATCCCCCAAAGTTCCATCCTTACTCATCACACTACCCAAGTACTTGAATGCACTCACATTCTCCATATCCTCACCATCCAACCTCACTGCACACTCTGTGACTTCATTCCTCTCAAACACCATAACTTTACTTTTGTTTACATTAACTTTCAGCTTCCTCCTCCTACACACTGTCCCAAATTCATTCACCAAACCTTGCAACTCCCATTCATCTTCACTCAACAATACTGTATCATCAGCAAACAGCAACACCGGAAGCTTCCAAATCTCACCCTCATTCATTAGGGCCACCCCCACATCCACTGCCCTACCTTGAACCTCCTTTACAACCCCATCCATATATATATTAAACAGCCATGGAGACATTACACACCCCTGTTTCAGTCCCACATTGAGATCAAAGAACTCACTCAGCTCACCATCCACTCGCACCGTAGCCCTAGCTCCCTCATACATACTCTTCACAGCACTCAACAATTCCCCCTCCACTCCATATATTCTTAATACCTTCCACATACCTTGCCTATCTATTCTGTCATAAGCTTTCTCCAAGTCCATGAAGGCAGTATACACTTTCCTTCCCTTCTCTAGATACTTCTCCACTAAACATCTTAGAATAAATATCTGGTCTACACACCCTTTTCCCTTCTTAAATCCCCCTTGTTCTTCTCCAACTAGCTCCTCTGTCATATGCCTAACCCTATCAATGAGTATTCTACCATATATTTTACCAGTCACACTAAGAAGGCAAATACCCCTATGGTTACCACATACTTCTCTCTCCCCTTTTCCTTTGTACAGAGGAACAATTATACCTGATTTCCAGTCCTCTGGAACCCTTCCCTCTTCCCAAGCCAATCTACACAACTTCCATATCCACTCCACAACAATCTCACCCCCATACCTAAGCATTTCACCACACACTCCATCAATTCCTGGGGCCTTTCCCAGCTTAATCTTCTTCATCGCTTCCACTACTTCCGACCTACTGATCTCTTCCTCCCTCCTCTCATCTCTTCTTCTCCCAGCCATTCCCCAACCACTTATACTCACACTGCTCTCACTCTCTACATTCAACAAATCCTCAAAGTGCTCCTTCCATCTCCTCACTTTCTCTCTCTTCTCCACCAACAATCTATTATTCCTATCCTTCACTCCCTACTATTTCCCCTTTCACACTGCCTTACTTTCTTTATCTCCTTCCAAAACAATTTCTTACTCTCCCTCCATTTCACACTCAGATTCCTCCCAAACTCTTCATCCACTTTCTTCTTACTCTCCTTCACCAGTCTCTTAACCTCCTTCTCCTGCTCACATATACCTCTCTCTTCTCTCTCTCATCTTCTCCCCTACCTCTACTCGCCAACCATTCACCATATGCCTTCTTCTTTTGTTCCACAGCTCGTTTCACCTCATCATTCCACCATGCTGTCCCTTGCACACCCTTGCATCTCCTCCTCACTCCACAAACCGCCTCACACGCTGCGCTTATCTCTTCCGTGAATATCTTACATACGTCTTCCACCCCTTCCATCTGCTCTAGCTCATACCTTCCCAGTCTTTCTTCCACTATGCTCTTATACTCTGTCCTTTTCTCACTGTCTTGCAATTTCTCCACTCTTCTCACAGGAGCTGCTTCCTCCTGTCTTCCCCTTCGCCTCCTCAACCACTTTCTTTGCAGCTCTACCTTGGCCATCACTAAGTGATGGTCCGAGACTCCATTCCCCCACCTTATAAAAACCTTAAAATATTTGCCAAAACAACAACAACAACAACAACAACAGTTTTTGGTCGATTTGCATCATTTTTGGAGGCGTCATAGCTTGCCCAGCTCTCGTCAAAAGTAATGAGTTGGCAACAGAGGATCCCGATATCCGTGAGAGAGCAGACAGGTTTTTCAGCACCAAATGAGCTGTGAGTGAGGAAGGTAGTGCGCGGTCTTGTCCCTTTAACCCCTGTCCTGGCCGTGCAACATATTTCACTATATCAACAGTGCTTGTGTATAGTCTTTGGGCATTATTGTGACTAGATTTGGTGTTTGTGAAGCATTCCTGGCTGTTATCAGCCATTGGGCTAACGAAGATTGTGCTACTGTTTTTAATCAACTACACTGCCTCTACCCAGCACCAAACGTGAGTATTCAACTATAAAAATAGTGACAGTGAATCATGTGAATATATTGTGCATGGAATTGGTGAAATACATGCAGCAGCATAGAGGGAGGCAGAAAACTGCCCTACAGTCATGACACGACGTGGGTGCACCATAGTTTTTTGCATTTTCTCGAAAACTATGAGGCATCGGAAAATGCTGATTATATCGTGTGAAAACCCATGAAATTCTGCATGATAAAATAAAAACTTAACACTGCCAAGAAAAGTTTTTTGCTAGAGCTCCTCTAATAAAATATCTGTAGTCTGTCGGAAATAGGTTTTACTTTTTCGCTTCTTACTCAAAAAGTATACCTCATATCAAAATGCCAACTACCCTATTTGGGGAAGGTAATAAAATTTTCTTTCAAATGATGATATAACGTATACAGATAGATTAGTAAACATTTGAACTATGATGTCGGGAAGTGAGATGAATGTTCCCGAATGTTTATTCACACTGCCCTAATGTACGTTTTTTTTTTTTTTTTTTTTTATCGTGTAGAACAAGCATCGACGAATAGAAATACATAGGTTTTGTGGCAAAATAAATATGTTTGGGTGGTGAAAATATGCTGAGAATACACTTTTTTGGAGTGTGGCAGGCGGCGGGGGGAGGGGAGAAAGACAATGTGTTGTGAAACATGAAACTTATTGATACTGTGAACGAAAAGGCTAAAACAATATTTTGGCACTGATGTAACATCATTGATGCAGATTTATCCAAATCTAAACCAACAGTAAACATATATTCTTGTTTACCCATACCTGATTGTATTTAATGTAACAGTTTATCCCAACTTAACCTTATCGATGGGCACATAGCATCCATCCAGCAACAAACTCTTATCCCTGTTCTGTCCAGTTCTCTAAAGCAAGAGTAAACCGTTACTCCCAGTCCTTCATTTATGCAACAGGTCAACTCTGGAACTGTCTTTCTTTGTCTGTTTCCTACTGCTTATGATCTCTGGTCTTTCAAACGCAGTGTGTCCAGGCATCTCTAAATGTACAGATCTTGAATTTGGTTCTATTATCTAGTTTTTGTTTTTTCTTGGAGGGAACAGTTTGCAGGCTCTGGCCTTTTGTTTCTTCTTCCTTGCTTAAAAAAAAAAAAAAGTAAGCTAATTGGCCCTAACCTAACCTGTTTTGTCCTAATCTAATTAACTAACCTAACATCACAACCTACCCTACCCAACAAAATTCATTCAAACCTAATCTGATTTACTGGTTCATTAAAAAAAATTTACGCATCATAAAGGCCTGATCCATGTACCCCCTACATAAATCGTATATTACTTGTTCGTCAGCGAATCCTTATCATACATAATCTCTCCTGTGCGCATTTTACAAAATCTCAAAATCCGGGTCATGGAGGGTAAATTGTGTATAAATAGGGGTTGGTTCAGCATCTTTAGCTTATTTATTTATTTATTTTTGTCAAGCAGTTGTTAGGAGAGAGATCAGGATGCACATATTGATGTAGGTAGCCAGACAAAATAGAGTAGACCCTCAGTTTAACATACTGAGATAGATCATATTTAATGGACACTAGGAAACTGCTGGACATCTGTTGGTTAATAACAGTGTCCATTCAGTGTTGTGCATTGGGTTGCAGTGCATACAGTAATCCCTCGATTATCCGGATGTCCATAATCCAAACAATGCATTATCCAGATGCTGTGGTCTGGCTGTCCAAAACCATTATTCATACATTTTTCCGTTTCATCCAAACAAAATGCTTGTGTCTGGGTGGAAATTATGAATGAGTGAACATGTTCCCCCCCTCCCCCCCCTTTTTATTTTATTTTTTTTTCTGCAGGGTGTGGCCATACATTGGTGATTGCTTGTCTGTGGTTGATGGGTCTGGCTGCTTGACCATGGTAATTGCTTGACTGTGGTTTATAGGTCTGCTTGACTATAGTACAGGTATACCCCAATATACGATACCCTTAGATGCAATACTCTAGCTTAGCGATGAGGATAGAAATACCACCATCCCCAGCCTAATGACGGCCAAATCCCGGTTTAACCCGCCCTGTCCCGACCACTTTTTGACCACTGGTACCCCCCAATCCCGACCATTTTTCGACCCTTTTTTTTTTTTTTTTGCTAAAACTTTCGCTTTTGGTGAGAAACATCGAAAATTCATAGAGAAATCGCTCACCTGAGGTTTAAAATACTCATTACAGGTAGGAGAGCCTCCTTACCTTACTGGGTTTTCTATCAGGCTGGCACCAAAGAAAACGAGTTCTATGGGAGGATAACTATTTCACACCACTCATAAACGGTATTTATTTATTTACTGTTACGAATTTATATGTAGTACAAAAGTACAGTAATCACTCTAATATCCGGACGCCCAATAACCGAACATCCCCACTAACCGAACCTTATCGTCCTGGGATCAAACATTCCCAAAATGGTCCGAAAATCCAAAAAAATTGGAAAAAAAAACGATTTTTTGCCGTCCGTAATTTGAACTTGCCGCGCGCGCCGCGTGAGAGCATTGTTTTGGTTCGTCATTCCTCCGACGTCCGATAGAGCGCCGCTGCATCATCCCCACTTCCCGCCTGTCTCTCACCGCGACTGGACCTGCGCTGTTCGTCATGGCTGCCCACGTGCTCGCTTTTGTGGTGGTGCCGTACTTGCTGCAAGGCCTCCTGCTGCTCTCTGCCCTACTCTTAGTGTGTGTGATGATGGCCCCGCCTCCTGAGAAAAGGAAGAGAGTGGTGTTGACTCTGGAGAAGAAACGGGAGATATTGGAGAAGGTTGATGCGGGTTGGTCTTCCTCTCGCATTCTCCGCGAGTTCAACCTGGCCCGGTCGACTTTGTTTGATATCAAGCGTTCCCGAGACAAGCTCATGCAGTACACGGCTGACTTCTCGTCGAGAAGCAAACGCAACGTGGAGAGGAAGGTTATGTTTACTCCCAAGTATGCAGAGATCGACCGCTCCACGTTGATTTGGTATCGACAGCAACGTGCAGCTGGTGTGATGGTACGTGGAACGGAGCTGAAGGCTGCTGCTGAGAAGTTTGCAAGGCTTCACGACGCCCTAGACTTCAAGGCATCCGAGGGTTGGCTCTTCGCTGTTCAAGTTGCGACATGGCCTTACTAACCGTAAAGCACATGGCGAAGCTATTGGACGCTAACGAGGATGGAGTGGACGAGTTTCGGCACAAGGTGAAAGGCTTGATCGACAGGGAGGGCCTCACTCTCGGTCAAGTCTATAACGCTGACGAAACTGGCCTATTCTATCGCTCGGTGCCAACGAACACTCTCGCCGATGAGACGGAGAAGCGTGTACCTGGCCGCAAGCTTTCTAAGGAACGGATATCTGCTTTGTGTTGTGCCAATGCTAACGGCATGCACCGGCTTAAGCCCGTTATTGTTGGCCGTGCAAAGCAGCCTCGGTGCCTTCGTGGGGTGATGGATGTCCTTCCTGTCGTATGGTACCATTCTTTGAAAGCATGGTTCACAGCTGTGATTTTCAAAGACTGGTTTCACCATCACTTCGTCAAGGAGGTCATACATTACCAGACGAAGACACTGGGAATTCCTCGCGACCAGGTAAAGGCTCTCCTTCTCCTCGACAATGCACCTGCCCACCCGTGCGACAAGGACTTGGTTGCTGAGAATGGCCGTATTAGGTGCATGTTTCTGCCACCTAATACGACTGCTCTCATTCAACCAATGGACCAAGGAGTGATCGTGGCAACAAAGCGCCTGTACCGTCGGAAGTTCCTGGACGAGGTGATGGTGGTTCTCGAGGACGAGGACGAGCGCAGGGAAGGACGTGACACTCGAGGCAAGCGGACTTTGGAAAACCTTCGCCGCTACAACATCAAGTCTGCGCTGTACAACTGGGCTAGTGCATGGAAGGAAGTCCCTGTGAAAACTCTTGAAAATGGTTGGTCTCGTCTGCTTCTCGGAACAGATGTGGAGTACGATTTCCTAGGGTTTGACGTGGATGACTTCCATGCACGGCTACGTACGCACGGCGACGATGTTGATGTGGACGATGTTCGTGAGTGGTTGGACGACGACGAGGGCGATCCTGGGTATCAGACGTTGTCTGATATCGAGATCGCGTCTTCGGTTGCTGGTGTCAGTCCCGAACTTGAAGATTCCGACGACGAAGGCGATGATGATGCAGACTCCGCCCAGCAGGACACTACTCCAGCCATCCCCAAGCTGAGCGCACTCCGGGAACATCTAGAGTTCGTCCTAGACTACCTGGAACACCCGGACTGCGACAGGGAGATGGGGCCCTTGGGACTCGTGGAGGAAGTGCGTGCTTTCCGGCAGCGCATCATCAATCGCCAGAATCGTCGGTCCTTGCGTCAGTCAACGATTGACAGTTTTTCAGGCCCGTGACCCCCGCTGTGCCAAGCCCTGGTTCCACTCCGTTGCCTCCCCAAGACAGGCCCTCATGCTCCGAGCCACAGCCCAGCACATCAGCTACAGTGGAGTCACCGCTCGACGTGAGTTTGCGGCTGTCTTCAGAGTCTTCTGTAGTCGGTACGCCATCACCACTACTCCACCGATGCACCCCTTGGACGCCTGCCAGTGATACTCTCGGGCTCTGACAGTGAATAAACAGCAAGAACTTCTCCACTAGACCACACGGGAATTTTGAGTGTTGTGCAGTGAAAAACGGTGTGTTGTGTTAAGGTTTTCAAGTTGGGAGAAAAGACTAAGTAGAAAAGAAATTTAACGTAACTAACCTTCTTTGTTTTGGCTTTGGAAACTTAAAAAAACTTGGGAAAAGTTAATGTGCAACACTTAAATTTAATGGAACATTATTTGGACTAAAGTGAACACTGTGAAAAGAACGGACTTCTGTGTGTTAGTGACTAAGTTCAGTGCAAGACTTCAGGAAGAGTGTAGTGCAAGTGCTTCAGGAAATCGTTCTTACTGTCAGAGTCCGAGAGGAGGCGGTTATTCATCGAGGTGGCCAGGGACTTGCTGTAAGTAGCCAAAATGTTTCATGTTGTACTATTTTCCATACTATATTTACCAGAATGTTTCATATTGTATTTTTTCCCATACTATACTTACCAGAAAGTGTCATACTGTACTTCTTTCCATACTAAACTTACCTCATGCATGTGCAGTAGGAATGGGTTTTTCAGAGTTCGGTTAGGTTCGGTTAGGTTAGGTTCGGTTAGAGTCCATAAGTACCAGAATGTTTATTAATGTATGAACATACTTCTAAACCCACATTTTATGTGTCTATTGCATTTATTTCAGTCATTTATGTGCCTTATTGGTGTGATTTGGGTGTTAAATAGGTGCTATGCATGTCCGGAGGGAGTTGTATAGGTGTTTCTCTGTGTTAGGGTCCGTAAGTACAAGTCCATAAGCTGGGGCCCAATATCCGGACAAAACCAATATCCGAACCTACCGATGGCTCTATTGATCCGGATATTGGAGTGATTACTGTATATTGGTTTTCAAGAAGTAATATAGGCATTATAAGCATTGTTTCACTCACTAATACCTGACCTTTTTTTGCCACATTACCTGATCTTCATTTCTAACTGTTTCTTCCTCTAATGCTATGTAAAGTTTGTCCTCCACATTGTCATTGATTGGGGAATCACTCTGGCCCTGAATTTCGTACCGTGGCATGACATGGCTATACTGGCCAGGTCACTGATAACAGGTGAATTGCTGAGACAATGGCATGCAGGGGGTGGGGGAGGAGGTCATGCTGGGTAAGGCATTGTCTCTGCCTGGCATCTTGTTGAGGAAGGTGTCACGTGTATACGTACCAAAAATGACTCGCGAAAATTGAAAATTGTGGAAATTATGAACCTTGCAATTGCAGGACGTTGAAGTACGTCCCCGGGATTAGCTGTGACAAAATGTGAGGACGTGGAAGTACGTCCCCGGGACGCCGCGGGTTAATGATGGGTTTAGACTTTTTAAAACCAGTTTTGATGATACTGTAGACTTAAATTTAGTGTTTAGATTGATTTATAAACATTTTATATTAATGTGTTTTAGCCACAGGTGGGGTGAACACTGTCATTTTGGGGTACAGTTTACTAAGTTTGATTTTTTCCAGACATTTGATGATTTTCAGATTTTATTTTTGGGTTTAGGTGGGTTATAAACTACTTTAGGCTTAGTTTAGCTTGTTATAGAGCTGTTTGGGGGGTTAGGTGAGCTAGACACTTGTTTTTAGACTCATTTGGGTGGGTTTAGGAGTTGTTGGGGGGGGGGGAACCCAAGGCTCAAAAATACATCCCATTACTTAACATGTTAAATATACCCATAGATACCATACCCCGCTTAGTGATGGGTTTTTACTTAACCAATTGCATCGTTAACCCAGGGTATGCCTGTATGTGAAACACCAGGAATAAGTGTTGTATGAATGTATGATGTACTGTAGTGGCCTTTTACATTGGCCTTCAAGGTCTGGGTATGTATGAAGTGGGGTCAAGGGAGAGAAGTCCATTAGCCAGACGGATCTACTGTCCAGACATGTCTTTGGCTCTGTTATGTTGGATAATCAAGAGATTACTATATTTCTTGAAATGCAATATGGATGAGAAATAAACTGCAGAATGGTGAAATTATGGGCCAAGTTAGTGTAAAATGGGTATAGTTTTCATCTTTAGTACCAGAATACAGGTGGTCTCTTACCTACGATCGGGTTATGTTCTGAGAAACTATGGTAATTGTAAGTGGAATTTTTCATAAGTCGAATATGCATTTAATAAGCCTAACCAACCAAACATCATAGCCTAGGCAAGCTACCTTGAACATGCTTAACACGAGGCATCCCATCGACGTATGGGTATGTTGCAACATTTTGTCACAGCTAGTCTCATCGATGTATTTTTTGTACGTATATACGTTCACCTTCCTCTGTTCCTCTACAAGATGCCAGGCAGGGACAATGCTTTACACTGCATAACCTCCCCCCCCCCCGCACATGCCATTGTCTCGGCAATTCACCTGTTACCAGTGACCTGGCCAATAAAGACATGTCATGCCATGGTACGAAATTCAGGGCCAGAGTGATTCCCCAATCGATGTTAATGTGGAGGACAAAGTTTAAGTAGCATTAGAAGAAGAAACAGTCAGAAATGATGATCAGGTAATGTTGCCAAAAAAGTCAGGTATGTTGATGAGTTAGTGAGTGAAACAATGCTTATATTGCCTATATTACTGTTTGAAAACCAATATACTCTCGTACTACATATAAATTCGTCCCAAATAAATAAATAAATACCGTTTATGAGTGGTGTGGAATAGTTACCCTCCCATAGAACTCGTTTTCTTTGCAGCCAGCCTGATAGAAAACCTAGTAAGGTAAGGAGGTACTGCTGCCTGTATCGAGTATGTTAAACCTCAGGTGAACGATTTCTCTATGAATTTTCGATGTTTCTTACCAAAAGCGGAGGTTTGAGCCAAAAAAAAAAAAAAAAAAAAAAAAAAAAGCTCGGGATTGGGGGGTGTCGGAGGTGCGAAATAGCTCGGGACGTGATGGATTAAAACACTTACAGTACATTAGCCTACAGCTGGGGAAAATCATTAACAGCCTATTTTACAGGGCTCTTGCTAACTGCCGATGGTTGCGAGCCATTTGGCTCCTAAGGTTTCAGATTTATGAGCCAAATAAATTTTTAGTAGCCAAACTGACTACGAGCCAAAATATTTTACGATTAATGAATATATATACAGTATTTATTTATTTATTCGTTGTTTATTTTTAAACATTCACCGTGGCGACAAGGAAAGACTTAATAATCGATCACAACGTACTTTTTTGTTCATTTAAGTGAGATTTACTTATTTTGTAGTTTACTGGGTTTTGAAGTGAATGTTTTTTCTCCTTGCCAAAAGGAGACGTGCATGTAAAATTTGTTCTCCGAAGGGAAAAAATACTCGCATTTGCGAGCTGTGGCTCACCAAACAAGAGCCCTGTTTTATAATAAAGAACATTTACATTAGCCTACAGCTGGGCAAAACCATTAACACAGCCTATTTATAATAACTTTGAATATCTCATTTATTGAATACTGTTCTGAAATTGTCGATTGAAAAGTCCAGGTTCACATGTGATGGCCAATACAGGCTGGTTCCTGGACATTTCCCTGTCAGGACAATTCGCCGTCACAACAAAAACAGGATAAGTCTCTGTCTAGACAATTGGTCATCTGACAACTCCACATCAAAACATGGATGACTACCTGTAAGTAGGCTGAGAATCTCAAACGTACAGTATTTATATACAGGGGGTCCCTGTTTTATGAATGGTCGATCTACGAATTTTTGACTTTACGGATGAAGAAACTGAATGGTACTTCGAATTATTTATTTTGATATTTTCCAGGGTTAGCAATGTGCAATACAATGCAGTGGCAGCGAGCCATGGCCCAGTCTGCCCGGGCGAACATTAGTGTAAACAGTTGATGCTGTGATGCTCTACAGTGTTCTGTTGCCATTTTTAGTATACACACATTGTGTTTTGTGCATCCATCAAGTCTGTGAAATGCCTGTCTGTCCATCCTGCTACTGGTGAGAAGAGGAGAAGGAAGGCAGTTACTCTTGAGAAGAAACTCAGCTGGTCAGCATGAAGGCTGCAAGCCTGTAGGTTCAGGGATGCAGTTTTTGAGTTATATAAGGTATAAAAGTGATGATGGTTTATTGTTTTTAGTGTAAATGTAAAATGTGGCATCAGATGGTTGGTATTAATGGAAAAAATATAATACAGGCAAACCATGATTACGATTCTCCTAGATGTGATATGCGGATCAGTGATCTATCTATCTATCTCTATCTATATACTGTACCTAGGCTGCTTCCCCCATGGAAAGGGAGGTAGCCGAGACAGGACAACACACTCCCCATTTACTCATCCATTCAAACTCATTCATTCGCATCTTAGCCCCAAAGGGGAGAACGGACAGATCCCCACCACACCACACCGCACAAGGGTCAACTGCGCAATGCAATCAGTGACATTAGTGATGGGGGCAGAAATACCACCCTGCCCCGCATAGCGATGGCCGAGCCCCAGTTTAACGATGGTTTTGGATTTTTTTTTTTTTTACCTATTTTGATGATATTTTAGACTTTAATTTTGTGTTTGGTTGATTTATAAACTTCTAAGACTTAGATTAATGTGTTTTAGCCATAGGTGGAGTGAACACTGTCATTTGGGGTACGGATTCTTGCCATCAGATGAGATACAAAACAGTGTGGACCACTAGGCGACTCAACAGAGAATATATTATGTTTGACCATTCCACTGTCATCTAACCTGTCATGGAATACATAATAATTTGCCATCCACCCACTCGATGTAGTGCTGCTTTGGGTGTCTACCCTTTCCTCTGCTCCATCCTTCCTTTTCTGTCTTTCTTTCCATTGCACTTTCCTCTTCTGCCTACAGGTTACTTTACATTCCCTGCTGTCTTTCGCTCCTTCTTTCTTTCCTCATCCTTCTGCCTATGGGTAACTCTACACTGAGTAACAAGCCAAATGGTTTCTGTACACCAGGAAACCATATACTACACTGGGTGGTAACCATGTAATCAAATTTTGGCGCCTGGTGGTTTAATGGGTAATTAAGGCACTCCAGTCGGTTTGAGCCGGTGAAGGTTTAATCCAAGGGGTGGTTGGGGTTTATTGCTCATGTAATGCCACTCAGGGATGAGTGAGGCTGGTCACTCTCATCTTAAATGTCAGAACCAACTTGCCCAGCCCTGGGCTACTCCTCATGGAGCAACATAGGATTGGATGATGGATGGATGGTTTACATAGATAATAATAATTTTGAAAACCTTAGAGAGTAAATATTTCATGCATTGATGAAAACCCTGGCATCAGTAAATTATGTGTTTACATTCCGGCTGTTCAAGTTAAAGACTTTGAAAATACAAAGAAATTTCTAAGTAAATGTTGGAAAATAAGAAAATAAAGGAGCTCAGCAACCAGAACAGTAACTAAACATAAAAGAGGGGCCACTGAAAAGGCTATCCTGATAGCATCATCGATCGACCTCAACAATGCTCTGTGTGGCCAGCTTCCCCCCCCCCCCCTTATCTACGTTGTGTTTTGTACATCCATCATGTCTATGAAATGCCCTTTCTCTCTTGCTACTGGTGAGAAAACAGAGGAAGGCCGTTGCTTTAGATGAAACTCAGTACAATTGCAGAGCATGAAGGTAGCCCTTGAAAGTGACCTTCAGCTTTTGCAATCGACAATCTTGGTACAGTATTGAATAACATAAGATATTAAACACTTTATTATAGACTAGGCTGTGTTATTGATTTTGCCCAACTGGAGGCTGATGTAAGTGTTCTAAACTCGTTCAAGGTAGGCCTGGCTGAGCTATGATGTTCAGTTGGTTAGGTGTATTAAATTCGTTTTTCATTCATTCATTCATTGCCAGACGACATGTATCCCAAACGGGGTGGCCATGGGCTTAGAGTTAATTGTTTTACGGGGAGGGGCACTAATCCTCCACCAACCCCACTTGACATGTAGGGAGAACGTTATGCCAACAGCATCTGGTGTTCCCAGGTGGTCACCCATCCAAGTACTAACCAGACCCAACGTTGCTTAACTTCGCTGATCGGACGGGAAGCGGTGTACTCAACGTGGTATGGCGTTTTTGATTTAAGAAAAATTCCACTTACGGTCAGCTTCTTGGAACGCAACCCATTCGTAAGTAGGGGAGGATCTGTACATGTAAGGTGTTGGTAATTCGTATAGATTTAACCTGTGGATTGCGCAATTACCTTTTTCTTATCCCACCCCGTGGTGTGCAAAAAACGAAGGAAATTTTTTTTTTAGTTTTTGTTTATTATAAACTTGAAGATAAACATCCACGACATCATCTGGTGAAAAAAAATCTGTCTCTCTGTCTTTGTGTAGGGCCATGCGTAAGGTTACGTACGGGAGTAGTGAAACTGATTTTTTTTTTTTTTTTTCATGAACTTGAAAATAAACATCCAGGGCATCATCTGGTGAAAAGAAAAAAATCTCTCTCTCTCTCTGTGTTTGCGTAGCACCATACATAAGTTTGTGTAGGGGTGGAGTTGTTTACAGTGATTCACTGCCAGCACAGCCTGAGCTGTGGCTTGCAACATGACGCGTCCCAGCCTGAGCTGTGGCTTGCAACATGACGCGTCCCAGCCTGAGCTGTGGCTTGCAACATGACGCGTCCCAGCCTGAGCTGTGGCTTGCAACATGACGCGTCCCAGCCTGAGCTGTGGCTTGCAACATGACGCGTCCCAGCCTGAGCTGTGGCTTGCAACATGATGCGTCCCAGCCTGAGCTGTGGCTTGCAATCCATGGGTTAATAAAGAGGAATAAGTATGATGCAAGAAGTGTATTCAGAAGCAAGTCTGTGTCTGTCTACCATATCATTCTCTCTCTCTCTCTCTCTCTCTCTCTCGTGTTGTCATAGTCATTGTGTCAGTGTGTTGTCAGTGTCATGTCATCAGTGTGTTGTCATTTGTCATCTACTGTTGTGATAGCGTCATTGTCATTGTGTTGTCTTGTCAGTCATGTGTATTGTCATTGTGAGTGTCATGCCATCAGTGTGTTGTCATTTGTCATGTCATTGTGTCATGTAATATTGTAATGTATTATGTCTAGTGTCATATGTCATTTCATCTGTTGTGCTGTCATTTATTATATCATTATACAGTATTTCCATTCGTTATATTTGGTTTATTATAATTTATATATACGGGTATATAATATATTCAATGTATTAATACTTATCAGGGCTCTTGCTAACTGCTGATGGTTGCGAGCCATTTGGCTCCTAAGGTTTCAGATTTACGAGTGAAATAAATTTTTAGTAGCCAAACTGACTACGACCCAAAATATTTTATGAGCAATAAATATATTTATTTATTTAGACATTGTCAATTTTTAAACCTTCACAGTGGCCACAAGGAAAGACAATAATCGATCACAACATGTTCTTTTGTTCATTTAAGTGAGATTTACTTATTTTGTAGTTTACTGGGTTTTGAAGTGGATTTATTTTCTCCTCGCGAAAAGGCGACTTGCATGTAAAATTTGTTCGCCGAAGGGAAAAAATACTCGCATTTGCCAGCTGTGGCTCACCAAACAAGAGCCCTGCTTATACATTGTATTATATAGAGTACTTATCATTATTATATATAATACATATAAACCAAGTAATAGTAATAGTTTGGTAAAGATACACATGAACTACAGGGTGTAGTTTTATTAGGTAGAGAATATACAGCGCAAGTATACATGCTGTAATAAATATTAAATACATATAACTTGTATTAAATCAATGGATGTGTAATAACAGAAGACTTTGAAGTGCGGCCCATGTTGTGGCAGGACATCCTGTAAAAAAGAAAACCATTAATACAAAGAAACAGTAAATCAATGTACATAGTGTAATAAATCTGTCAAACTGGAAATAATTTACTACCCTTTGATAGGGGGTACAAAAACAAAGGTGAAAGTATAGTTTTATATCCATAGAAAGGTTACAAGAGGATGAGAAAAAGGCAGAGTATAAGAGAGAAGTGGAGGAACGATTGGGCAAATATGAATTGGAGCAGATGGGGGATGTGGAAGGTGTGTGCAGGATATTTACAGAAGAAATATATGCAGCATGTGATGTGGTGTGTGAGATGAAGAGAAGACAGAGGGGGGTGCAAGGAACAGCATGGTGGAATGAAGAGGTGAGACAGGCTGTGGCACAAAAGAAGAAAGCATACTGTAAAATTAATGAATGAGAAATAGGGGCGTGGAAGAAGTTTTGAGGCGGAAGAGAGAATTATATGTAGAAGGAAAGAAAGAAAGAGGTGAAAAGATTAGTAAGAGAGAGTAAGAATAGAGTGGATGAGGAATTTGGAAGGAATTTGAGTGTAAAGTGGAGGGACTGTAAGAAAATGTTCTGGAAAGAGGTGAAAAGAGTAAGACAAGGTGGAAATGAAGTTAGCAGGGGAGTGAAAGATAATAATGGTAGATTACTAGTGGAGAAGGGAGAAAAAGTGAGCAGATGGAGAGAACACTGTAAGGAATTGTTGAACATAGAGGATGGAAGTAATGCAAGTATAAGTGGCTGGGGAACGGCTGAGAGAAGGAGGGAGGTGAGAAGACTGGAAGAAATCAGTAGAAGTTATGGAAGCAATGAAGAAAGTTAAATTGGGGAAAGCCCCAGGAATTGATGGAGTGTGTGGTGAAATGCTGAAGCATGGAGGACAGATAGTAGTAGGATGGATGTGGAATATGTGCAGATTGGCCTGGGAGGAAGGTAGAGTCCCGGAGGATTGGAAGTCAGGTATAATTATTCCCTTGCACAAAGAAAAAGGGGAAAAAGAAGTGTGTGGTAATCATAGGGGCATTTGTCTTCTTAGTATAATAGGAAAAGTGTATGGTAGGATACTTATTGACAGAATTAGAGAAAGGACAGAGGAATTAGTTGGAGAAGAACAGGGAGGCTTTAGGAAGGGAAGAGGTTGTGTAGATCAGATATTCATTCTTAGATCTTTAATGGAAAAGTTTCTAGAGAAGGGAAAGAAGTTGTATGCGGCTTTCATGGATTTGGAGAAAACATATGACAGGGTGGATAGACAAGGATTGTGGAAAGTATTAAGAATATATGGAGTAGATGGGAAGTTGTTGAATGCTGTGAAGAGTATGTATGATGGTGCTAAGGCTGCAGTGTGTGTGGATGGGGAACTGAGTGAATTTTTCTCTTTGAAGGTTGGTTGAAACAGGGATGTATCATGTCTCCATGGTTGTTCAATCTGTTCATGGATGGGGTAATAAAAGAGGTACAAGTGATTAAGATGATGTACTCAAATGTGGATGGAATGGTATCTAAATTATTAGAGATGAATGATTATGTCAGAGAAAATGAACCACATATAATATGCCTAATTGAAACAAAATTAACACCAAGGATATCAAATGACATCCTAAACTTAGAGGAATATAATATATGGAGAAGAGATAGGAACTTAAAAAAAGGAGGAGGAATTATACTATTAACTAAGAAAAATCTAAAAGTCAAAGAAACAGAATTAGATATACCCTCACAAGTAGAACTGATTGCAGTAGAGATAAATACATCTGAAGGGAAAGTAATTGTAGCCAGTTTGTACATGCCACCCAGACCAAACACATGGGAAAGAGATGAATATGAGGACCTGGCAGAGAGTACAATTCAGAGTTTAAGAGCATTAATACATAAAATGGAAGAGAAATCGAAAAGAATTATACTAACTGGAGATTTTAATACAAATATAAATTGGAATACTGTAGATATAATAAGCCAAGAAAGCTGTTGGGACCAAAAGTTCCTGGATCTCGTGCAAGAGTTTTTCCTAACGCAACATGTAAGGGAAAGCACCAGAAAAAGAGGACTCGATGTACCCTCAGTGCTAGATCTCATATTTACTAGGCAAGAAAACGATATTGACAATTTAATGTATCACCCTCCATTCGGCAAAAGCGACCATGCAGTACTAAATTGCAATTTCAGGATTGCATATGACATAGTTAACAGCAATGAAAGTTACAAAAAGAGCCTAAATTATAAAAAAGGAAAGTATCATGACCTAAAGAAGTACTTCTTAGAAATTGCTTGGGAAAAGGAGGTTAGAGGACAATATAAAAATGCTATATATGAAAAATTGTGAACTTTATGAAATAGGAGTCCAGAAGTAAATCCCACAGCACAAAGAAGCAGAAAATAAAATAAAGAAATGGTTCAACACAGAATGTAAAAAAATCAAAAGAAAAAAGAGATTTGTTGTGGAATTGATACAGAAGACACAATAGTGAAAGGGCATATAATAATTACAAACAGGCAAGAAACGATTGTACAAGAATAAGGAGGGAAGCCCAAAAAACAGTTTGAGGAGGATATAAAAAATAAAAGTAGTGATCAAACAAAGCTATTTTACAGGTACATCAGAAGCAAAACCAAAGTATAAGATAAAATACAATCCATTCAGACGATGGAATCACCTATACACAAGAGAAGGATATTTGTGAAGCACTAAACAAGAATTTCCAATCAGTTTTTACAGAGGAAAAAAAAAATTTGAGAGGAATTATGTGAAACATGCATGCCCACACATACTACCAGATATACAAATATCAGAAAAAGTAATACAGGAGGAGTTAAGTAAATTAGACAAAGGAAAAGCAAATGGTCCTGATGAAATTTCATGTTGGGTGCTACGTGAATGTGCAAAGGAGTTAAGTAAACCATTATTTTTAATTTTCAAGAAATCCTTGAGTCAAGGTAAACTACCTGATATTTGGAAGAAAGCAATCATTGTTCCCTTATTCAAGAAAGGGAATAGACAAAATCCACACAACTACCGACCAGTATCACTAACCAGTGTTGTAAGCAAGGTATTAGAAAAGCTTATAAGAAAAGCTTAGGTAAATCACGTAGAAGAACACAATATGATAACAGAAAGACAGTTTGGTTTCAGAAAAGGAAAATCGTGTGTTACTAATCTGTTGACCTGCTATAACAGAGTAACAGACACATTACAGGAAAGAGAAGGATGGGTGGACAGTATCTATTTAGATTTCAAGAAAGCATTTGACACAGTACCACACCCAAGACTTTTATGGAAACTGTACCATCAAGGAGGAATTCGATGCAAACTGTATTGTTGGATGCAAGACTTTCTCATAAAAAGTGAAATGAGGACAGTACTATGGGGAAATTACTCATCATGGAAAGAAGTGACTAGTGGAGTACCACAGGGCTCAGTGCTGGCACCAATCATGTTTTTAGTGTATATAAATGATACAGACAGTAACACTGGAAGTGAAAGCTATCTAAGTATGTTTGCAGATGATGCAAAAATACAAAGGAGAATTACTAACACAGACTCTTGTAAAGAGCGACAAGAAGAATTAAATAAACTTCATGAATGGAGTAATACATGGCAAATGGAATTCAATGTGGACAAGTGTCATGTAATCAAGTTTGGTGAAAGTGGAAAAAGACCTGATTGGGATTATACAGTAGGAAATAAAATCCTACACACATCAGAAAGAGAGAAGGACCTAGGTGTGATTGTCAATAACAGACTATCTCCGGCTGACCACATCAGTGAAAAGGTACGGAACATGTATACACTGCTTGCCAATATGAGAATAGCATTCACATACATAAATGAAGACATGCTAAGAAAGATAATAACATCATTCATCAGACCAACCCTGGAGTATGCATCAGTAGTCTGGAGTCCATCTCTAAAAACACATAGACAAGATTGAAAAAGGTCAAAGGGCCGCTACAAGATGGGTACCAAGCTAATGGGATCTAAGCTACGAAGAAAGACTAAATAAACTGAATCTACCAACGCTACAGGAGAGAAGGAAAAGAGGAGACATGATAATGGTATATAAATGCACATCAGGGAAGGAGAAAATAGACATAAATGATTATCAATGTTATATATTATTTGAAACAAATCTCCGTGACGTTCTTCCATTTTCAACATCCAAAGTGATCTATGAGGACGACACTGCACATAATAGTTTCATCCAACCAGATCCTAAATTCGTTTCCCTTAATATACGTTGATGACTCACTATCCATATGACTGTCAAAAGTTTGTTTTTATTTGACATATTACGTGATAGCGGCCTCGAATTCAAACTTTAATACTTTTTGTTAAGAGACTAAGTTCTATCAGGATGAGTCGGCTCTGGTCTCTCTCCCAGCGAGGTGTGGTGCCACTTGGATTTTTGTTTGTAGTGGCAGAAGAAATTATCAGTTTTATTGCAAGTGAATTTATCGAGTGTTTGTTGTACTGAAAGGAACGTCACAAATCGTGCGTGTATTTTTCTCTTGTTTTCTACCTTTTCTAAACCAAAATTTGCAACCTGGAATTTCACCCTCTCATTCCCCTGAACTGTCGTGTGGGTGTTTACTTGTATGAACCAACCATGAAGCAATAATTTTTTTCTCCATATTATTGTCACATTAGATACCATGGGTGAAGATCAATATCAGCATGTTATTCGTAAGTTAAATATCCGACGGCAAGTTAATTAATCAATGGTAGATTTGTAGTGCATGGGCCAGCAGAGCTTGATATATTGAGATGTTCCTCGTCAGGCCAAGAAATTAATGTCATGTTATGAGGAGTAGACTGTAGCACCAGTCGAGCAGGGCAGTACTCCCGAGGTGGATGGAAAGCTGATGACAGGGAGTGCTGGAGCTCCCGTTTCATCAGCCCTCAGGACTAGTTCCTGACCATCCCCCTTTGCTGAACTTTTTCAGTGTCTCAGTTACACAGAGAGTAGGCCAGCATGCTCTCCAGTACAAATTTCTCTATCTATCTTCACCAAACTACATGCACAGTACACACTACACTTCCTATTCAAAATTAACCAAAAATGGCGTTGATTCACCCAGCCTCGGAGTCCCCAGGGGGGGGGACCATAAATGCCCCCGCCATCTGCCCCTCTCCCGGTGACGACTCGAGGTGCCTGGAACCACTGTCTGACTCTCTTCTTCTTCATTTCTGCAACATTCGCGGCCTTTCATCTAACTTTCGCTCTGTTGAGCACCACCTCTCCTCCTCTAAACCTCACCTTCTTTTTCTAACGGAGACTCAGCTGTCTGAGGCAACTGACAGCAAACCCTTTTCTGTATCCTCCTACTTTCTCTATACTCATTTCAAAGCCAAAGGTGGCTGTTGTGTATACATACGCAACGACTTATCTTGCTCTCGTGTTCCTGAACTTGATTCTTCTGAATTCTCCACTCTCTGGCTTCGGCTTTCCTGTCATTCTCTGACTAAATATATCTGTGCTGTTTACTTATCCCCTAATTCTACTGACTATCAAAAATTCTTCGACTATCTTACTTCTACGATGGAACACATTCTGTCCATTTCTCCTTTCTCTGAAATCTCCATTCTCGGAGATTTCAATGTTCACCACCACCTTTGGCTCTCCTCTCCTTTCACGGATCCACCTGGTGAACAAGCCTACATCTTTTCTATCCTTAATGACCTAGAGCAGCTTGTACAGCACCCTACCCGTATCCCTGACCGCCTTGGAGAGAGCTCCAACATACTTGACCTCTTCCTCACAACCAATCCTTCTGCTTACTCTGTTAATCTTTTCTCTCCGTTGGGCTCCTCCGATCACAACCTTATTACCTTAACCTGTCCTATCGCTCCAGTACGGCCTGCGGACCCTCCAGGGAAACGTCGTCTCTGGCATTTTGGAGCTGCGAACTGGGAGGCCCTCAGGCAGTACTTCTTTGATTTTCCCTGGAATGATTATTGCTTCCATGGCCGTGAGACATCTGAGTGTGCCTTGCGCATTACGGAGGTTATTCTCTCGGACATGGAAGCATACATTCCTTTCTCATATCCTTTGACTAATGCAAGAAAGCCTTGGTTTAATCACGCTTGTTCTAATGCTGTCCGCAACAAGGAGAGGGCCTACAAAAGGTACCGGAGCCAACCCACCCCTGAATCACATAATCTTTACGTTTCTGCCCGGAATCGTGCTAAGTCTGTTCTTCGCTCTACTAAAAATAATTTCATCCATACTAAATGCTCTCAACTCTCCAACTCGAATTCTTCTCGCTCCTTCTGGCACCTTGCCAAAAATCTTTCTAACAACTTTACCTCATCATCCTTCCCTCCTCTTTTCTACTCTGATGGTTCTGTAGCTATTTCTTCTACTGATAAAGCAGATCTCTTCGCACAGACTTTCTCCTCCAATTCCACCTTAGACGATTCCGGTGCTGTTCCTCCATCACTTCCCCCCTCTGACTTCCTCATGGCTGACATTAAAATTTCTTCAGTTGATGTATTTTCTGCCATTACTGGCCTCAGTACTAACAAGGCATATGGGCCTGATGGAGTCCCTCCTGTTGTTCTCAAAAACTGTGCTTCTGTGCTTACACCCTGCCTAGGCAAACTATTTCGCCTTTGTCTGTCAACTTGTACCTTTCCTTCTTGCTGGAAGTTTGCTCTCATTCAGCCAGTCCCAAAGAAGGGTGACCACTCCCAACCCTCCAACTATCGTCCAATTGCTTTAACGTCCTGTATTTCAAAAGTTTTCGAGTCAATTCTTAATAAAAAAAAATTTTAAGGCATCTTTCCTATCACAACCTTCTTTCCGATCGTCAGTATGGGTTCCGTCAGGGACGCTCCACTGGCGATCTTCTCACCTACCTTTCAGACTCCTGGTCATCCTCCTTTCGGGACTTTGGCGAAAGCTTTGCCATTGCACTTGACATCTCAAAGGCTTTCGATCGAGTCTGGCATAAATCTTTAATTTCCAAACTGCCCTCCTACGGTTTCTACCCTTCTATCTGTGCCTTCATCGCTAGCTTCCTTTCTGGTCGTTCTATAGCCGCTGTCGTAGACGGCCATCGTTCTTCTCCTAGATCTATCAACAGTGGTGTTCCTCAGGGCTCTGTCCTATCACCAACTCTCTTCCTTTTATTCATCAATGATCTTCTAAGCTGTACATCTAACCCTATCCACTCATACGCTGATGACTCCACCCTTCATCTTTCCATTCGGTTCCCGCAACGCCCATCTCAACAGTTACTTCAAGAAACAAGGGATGAGGCTATGGCACACCTAATGTCTGACTTGGCTCATATCTCTGACTGGGGTAAAAATAATATGGTTGTCTTTAATGCATCTAAGACTCAGTTCTTACACCTATCAACCCGACAAAATCTTCCACAGGTATACCCACTAATGTTTAATAATATTCAGATTAATCCTGCATCATCCTTGAACATGCTTGGGGTTTCATTTACTCGGGACTTATCTTGGAAAGATCATATTACATCTCTTGTAAAATCTGCTTCCAAGAGATTGGGTGTGCTAAGCCGACTCCGCTCTTTCTTTACCCCTGCACAATTGTTGACTCTATACAGAGGTTTTATCCGCCCCTGTGTGGAGTACAACTCTCATGTGTGGGGAGGCTCCCCACATACAGCTCTTCTCAATAGGGTGGAGTCAAAGGCTTTTCGTCTCATTAACTCTCCTCCTCTTACTGACTCCCTTCAACCTCTGTCTCTTCGCCGCACTGTTGCATCTTTATCTCTTTTCTATCGCTACTTTAATGGTCACTGCTCCTCTGAACTGTCTGCTTGCATTCCTCCACCTCTACGACGGGCGCGTAGCACCAGTCTGGCAGCAAACTCTCATCCCTTTTCTGTCCAACTCTCTAATGCAAGAGTTAACCGTTACTCCCAGTCTTTCATTTATGCAACAGGTCAGCTCTGGAACTGTCTCCCTCTGTCTGTATTTCCTCCTGCCTATGATCTCCAGTCTTTCAAACGTAGTGTGTCCAGGCATCTCAAAATGATCGGATCTTGAATTTGGCTCTCTATTGTATTTTGTTTTTCTCTTGGAGGGAACTGTTACTGCGGGCTCATGGCCTTTGGTTCCTTCTTCCTCGCATAAAAAAAAAAAAAAAAAAAAAAAAAAAAAGTTGGATGCATCATGGACAGGCAACATGACAGAGTAGCTCTCGATGGACAGATTATCGACAGCGGCCTGAGCATGCAGGTCATAGGTCAACGTTTGGGTATTTCCACCACAGCTGTCACTAAATGGAATATTAGATGGGAGGAGGTTGTGTTAGGACTCCATATTATAATTACAAATCATAATAGATAGATAAATAGATAGAAGCAGGAAGTCAGATGATGAGAAGGTATTGTGTCTGCGAGAATCGAGCAATGCTAAACATGCTTACACACTCTTAACTCAAGGAATGCTTTATAGGCACACGACAGCACCTCGTGACCATACACACACATACACACATACTCACACACAGGCTTCTAGTGCTTTCCAACCACAGTGAACACACATGACACGACCCCTGTTTCACCAGAATTTAGGAAAGAGAGCTCAGAAGAAGAGAGGCCATAGAATCGGCAGGTAGTGGGGAGAATGGCTTAGCAACTTGGAAGAGAGAGAGAGCGAGAGAGAGCGAGACAGGGACTCTACTTATACTCACTCGTGTGCGAGAGACTTGTTAATATTTACAAGACAAATAAAAATAGTCTCATACTCTTCTTTATCTCTCCTGTCATTGCATGACAAATGGGAACCAAGATTATCAACGTACAAACAACTCAAGTATAACAACCGCTCGTCCACAAGTCTAATATATAATACTTCTCTACAAGTAACTACAAAGTCTTTTTATGACATTTGGTAGCAGCGAACGTATACGAACCTCGTCTATGAATCAACGGTGAATTCCTACAAAATATCAAGATTGAAAACAAAAAAATACCTCACAACCAACAGCTTACAACCAGCTCCTGACAGTATTCTCTCCAACCAGCCCCCTCCGTTTCCACGATCATCACGCTGATTTAGAAGTGATCACATGACGCCTTGCAAGTAGTTCAACAAAGTACTGATACAAACAATCTTGAAATTTCTACGACAAACCAATTAATTACAACCATCTACAATCAACTACAAGTAACAACTCTACGAGTCATCTGTATAATCTTCTACACGCACCTACAAGTAGCGGCAGTCTTCATCCTACAATGAGTAAATCACAAGAAAAAAGGACCACGAATACCTTGAGGAAGAAAAACAAAAACAAACGGAAAGTGAGACACGACTCACAATTCACAACTACCAGACCTCACCCTCCTCTCTCTGCTACATCCACCCAACCTCCACCGCTGATGCAGGAGTGAAGAGGTCAAGACGATGAAGCAAATACCAAGTCCATATTCACAACTCATCCTACTCACTCATCTTCACTCAAGTTACTCATCGCTACTCATTCACTCACCACAGCTACCAGTGTGGGAAGTCGACGTCATCATGCGTGGTTGCTGAAAAGACGCCACGTCAGTCAACAAACCACCTGCACCATCACTAACACCATTCCCACCACGGTAAAAATGAGTGAGTTACATAGTTACTTCATTTATACAATACACAGTGAGAGACAAAAATCATCTGCACAAACATATAAAACGTGCTGTATAATTACAACTTAAATACATATACCTACTTCAGTTATCATCTTAATTCAATAATTAAATACTTGCACCAACAGTAAATATTCTACACTGTATATATTCATTCATTTATTATAACATTTATTTACTACCAACGAGTGTTACCATTTATACCTACATAAAATACGTGTTTCATACATACAGCTATACATTATTACATCTACAAAGTAATAAAGAAAATATACCATCGCAGTTATTCAGTGAGCGATTAAAAAAGACTGTATTAAACATTAATTAAAGCTACCTAGTGGAAACAGATAAATTAAGTTACAAGGAAAACCAGAAAAAAAAAAATGGCCAACACAAATGACGTTAGCAAGAATGAACATCTTCCACACAATCGTGAAGACAAAGATTTCCACACAATGCTGACACATATATTGCCCAAGATAGGTAAATGTGAAGAACAAGTCAGTGTATATAGTTAATACTGTATGTAGTGTATATATATTTTTTATGTAAAATAACATAATATGGGACTATATAATATCATTTTCAGTAATATCTGTGCGATATAAACTAAACCTTAAAAAAGGGTCCCAAGGGATTTAACCAGCAATTATGCAACCATGAACAACACAGAAAAAGCGTAGACAAACGAAGACAAACAAACTATAGAAAATCAATACATACAAAAAAAAAAGAAAAAGAAAAAGTAATAGAGTAAGATCACATATGTCAGGACTGCAATTATTACAATTATGTAACTACAAACGATATGTAACAATTATGTAATGACAAACGATTGCATTATGTTACACTTGCTACAATTATGTAACTACAAACAATATGTACCATTTATGTAACTGTTGCATTAACAAGATGTAACTTTTATGTAACTTTAACTACAATTATGTAACTACAAACGATATGTAACAATTATGTAACGACAAACGATTGCACTATGTTACACTTTGCCAATTATGTAACACTTGCATTAACAAGATGTAATTATTATGTAACTTTAACTACAATTATGTAACTACAAACAATATGTAACAATTATGTAACAGTTGCATTAACAAGATGTAACTTTTATGTAACTTTAACTACAATTATAAGGCCAAGACACTTATGTAACAGTTGCATTAACAAAATGTAACTACAATTATAAGGCAAACACAATTATGCATTACCACAATATTTTGTAACAATTCATAAAATGTTACAATTATGTATTACCACAATGCTACTACAATGTTATAAGTCATACAACTGTACCACAATTCTGTATTACCAGTATCATTATACAAGTTAGGTGAAATATTAGACATTACTAAAGGGATAACTCAATATGTAATGTATAACCTAGCAGTATTACCATTGCACAATTATATGCGTATGTCTGTTATACACATCTTACAAAATGTTATACAACAACCATTGCATTTATTCAAATATGTATACAACTTGTTTAAAATGTAATATTACTGGATAATTGCCATTTACTATGAATGTTACATGTATACAATATTATAATCAATATTATATACTAATAGATTAGCATATGTCAATGATGACTGCTGTCGGAGGACCTCCAGTGGCGTGTGCCGAGCATATGTTAGGACTCCATATTATAATTACAAATCATAATAGATAGATAGATAAATAGATAGAAGCAGGAAGTCAGATGATGAGAAGGTATTGTGTCTGCGAGAATCGAGCAATGCTAAACATGCTTACACACTCTTAACTCAAGGAATGCTTTATAAGCACACGACAGCGCCTCGTGACCATACACACACATACACACATACTCACACACAGGCTTCTAGAACTTTCCAACCACAGTGAACACACGTGACACGACCCCTGTTTCACCAGAATTTAGGAAAGAGAGCTCAGAAGAAGAGAGGCCATAGAATCGGCAGGTAGTGGGGAGAAAGGCTTAGCAACTTGGAAGAGAGAGAGCGAGACAGGGACTCTACTTATACTCACTCGTGTGCAAGAGACTTGTTAATATTTCCAAGACAAATAAAAATAGTCCCATACTCTTCTTTATCTCTCCTGTCATTGCATGACAAATGGGAACCAAGATTATCAACGTACAAACAACTCAAGTATAACAACCGCTCATCCACAAGTCTAATATATATAACTTCTCTACAAGTAACTACAGTCTTTTTATGACAGCTGGAGCTGTCATGAGCTTGGGTATGAATGAAAATCTGTTCATGTTGTAATTTGTAGTATGGCAGTCATTATATTACTCAATAATTCCGAGTATCTGGGGTTGGAGGAATAAACTATTGAATAAGGTGTGGCTGAGGGGGAAGAAGGGTAGGAAAGAGTAGAGACACGGGCTGCGTTGGTGTGAGGTTCTCATGCTCATTGCCCTGCCTATGTCTGTGTGTGCGTGCAGTGCTGTGTGTGTGAAGAAGAGTATATGTTGTGCTGGATTAATCTATTCTGTCGTAAATTAGTAAGATAAATTGTGACAGTATATTTTACAGTATATATTTTTTCGTATGTATTGTTAGGTGTAGCCTATGAAGTAATTTGGTATAGCTAAGTCCTTCGTTTTTACTATTCGACTATTCTATTTACTTTCCTGAAGCAACAAACCCCATTTTTGTTTTGTTTTGTTGATATTTACCCACAACATTGTGGGGCACGGGCAAACAAAGGGCCCGTCAGAGAATCGCAAAATAAAAGAAGACAACAGGCGAAAAAAAGAAAAAAGGCAGACAGAGGGGGGGGAAGGCAGGAAGGGGCGAGCATAGAGACGAAGGACAGATCAAAGACAAAGGCTGCAGCAGCAGAAAGTCGCCGAAAAAAAAATAAAAACAGCAACTGGAGGGGCCACTCAAGACTGATCGTCGGAGTCAGAAATATCAGTATATTCTGAATCCCGGTGAAGATCTTCATATAGCTCCAGGTTGGTCGAATACTGAAGCTGGGAAAGAGGGCCTTGCTGAGAATTCTCCAGTGCCTCATCCACAGCACGAGCAATACAGCGACGGAACTCTTTGTCAGGTTGAAAAACGAAACGAGATCCTGGATTGATGGTGGGCCTCACAGGATCAGGCGACGAGATCGAAACGGCGAGCTGGGGCATCCTCGGGTAGAAAGGGAGAGGCAGAAGGCCCATCAGAAGGCGTGAGGCTCAAACCCATAGCAGCAGATGGAGAAACCGAGGGGGAAGGGCCCTCAACGTCCGGATGGTCGGACAGAACGAGTGAGGCAGGCTTCTCCCCCTCGGCTGCTATCGGCAGGGGGTGGACCTCAGCAGCGGTGGTGATGATGTCTAAGTCCGTATCCGTGGTCGGTGCCGGGTCAGTGATCGTGGGACCAGTCGAGCCAGTCGCCTTGTTGAGGGGACCATCCAGTTGCAGCCTTATCCGCGGTGTACTGCGAGGGCGAGGTGGAGGTGACCTTGGCTGCCCCGGTGGCCGCCGGAGACGACGCTGCTGACGAAGGACTGAACGTGCATCGCCGGCAAAGCTCCGGGGGATGCCAAGGCTCGGTAGCCCGTTCTCCTCGAAAATCTGAGGGAGGAGAACGCGCAAAACAGCCTTGTCACCCCCACTAAAAGCCTGTGCCGTAGCGACGTACATTGAAACGAGGAGGTTCGTCTCCCCAGAACACCTAGGACCTCGAGGCCGGCGTCTCTGGGCTGTAGGGCGCCTCAGTGCACGGGCAGAGCCCTGCACAGAAACACCCCCTGGCCCAGTGACATCCCTAGCCTTAGGACCTTTAGGTGGCTGATGGAGACGAAACTCCACCGTCTCACCCTCACCGAGAGAGCACCGAAAGCGCCGGGGATTCGGTGCAACGATCCCGAGTCTGTGTACGAAAACATCAGCATCGGTGTCCCGGCGCTTGATGAACCCGTACTCAGACTTCACGTTGAACCAAACCACCGCACCCGTGATCTTCGTGGCTCCCGGCAGCTTGGAACTACTGCTGGATGCCCCCCTCAACGGGTCGTAGACTTGAGCAGTAGTACAAAGAGTAGCTCGTTGTTCAGGCATGGAGACGTCTGCCTGGAGCGAGAGCTGGACTGGAAATGAACAAACCCCGTCATCCTGCCTGCCTCCCTTCCCCCGCATTGTCCTAAATTTCCCCCGACTGCCGTTTCCCCCTCACTACTGGTGGCTCGAAACGTGAGTCAGCCAACTCAGGGTTTGCAGTCACGGAGAAACGGAATCGACAACGCTGTGACAGGTGGAAGTGCTGGAGGGTGTACAAAAACACAAGCTCAGATGTATCCAAAGAAAATACAACTTTGTAAAATACCAAAGTATTTTATACATTCAAAACAGTTTGACACAGATGTATGAGAACTCCGTGTATCAGATCATATTTCTCTAAGCCATTCACAGTGGCATTGTGATTTTAATCCGTGAAATATAAATCCGGTAATCCGTAAAATCACAGTGCCGCACTCACAGTGACAACAATAGTGTTCATATTAAATTTTGTTTTACTCCATCTGAATCTACTGCTCGAACATCTCAAATGATTCCCTTAACTGAAGCAGGAGGCAGGGAGTTGGACAGTTAGCATAAATTGTTCATGTACATTTTTATTTGGCCCCACTCACATTAATTAACAATATAAGAATGGTATCTTTAGATCTTATTTGTCAGAATTAATATAATTTTATTTTGTGCAAAATTGTACAATAATTATCTACTTCATTAGTTTAAGTATCATAGTATTTTGTGGTAAGTCGTGGAAGCATCATATATTTAACTTTTTTCATAAGTGAAACATCCTAATATCTATCTGTCTAAATATCTCTACACACACACACACACACACACACACACACACACACACACACACACACACACACACACATATATATATATATATATATATATTGCGCTCGTTGGCGCAACAAAGACTGGCTTAAAAATAAAGACACAGACTCTTGACACTTGAATAAAATGAATGACATTGGCAGAAACAGCAAGAGTGACTCAAACTTATCAATTCTTGTTGAGTAAATAATTGTAATATCACTAAGTGCAACCTAATTAATAGATCATGTGATGACAATTACTAAACATTAACTCACGTGTGGAAGATATTCATACAGAATAGCATACACAGAGTCCCAAAGCAGAGCACACAACCCCTCGGTTTAAACTTGAGTCGCTAATTCAACTTAGTCTTTTTTTTTTTCTTATTGCGGCTTTATTGCCATCGCCCGCTATGTGGGGCATTAGGCCAAAGAGGACTGGCAAAACAAGGCACCACCAAGCACAAGCAGCGCACACAACGGCCAATCTAGGGGGCCAAGCGGGGTGGAAGCATGAAGTAAAATGCTCTTAGATCAGCTGGACAGGACCCTCTTTACATTAAACTGCCTCCTTCACGAAGTACTCCACATCCCTCCTCCTCTTCTACATTATTCCCCTTTCCCCTGGCTCCTTTCTTCCCTCCCCGTCTTCTCTCTCCTTCCCCCCCATCCCTCGCTCCCTTTCCACCACCTCGTATTCCCCCTCCCCCACTCCCATCAGTACATCCCCTTTCCCTCCTTATCTCATCTCATTCCTACTCGTATATACCTGCCTTCTTTCCGTCACTTTTCCATCTCTTGCATTTCCCCCGTCATCCCCTACTAATCTCCCTTCACCTTCTTATCCCCACATTCCTTTCTTCCTCTTACCTCACCCTCCGTTCCTCCTCTTACCGCATCCCTCCTCTCAACCCAAAATCCCTTTACCAACCTCCCTCCTCCTCCCTTCTTTACCTCGGTCAACGCAGTTGGGAAGTGATTCTATTTGCCTGTTAGTCCAGAAGATATCGCAGAAAGCTATTAATGGATTACAATGGAATTTTTTGATTATGTGGGATATGGTTCAAGGAAGAACTGATTAAAAATAGGTGGTAATCTGAGTTCGAGTCCCGGATCAGGACTTCTTTTTGTTTGTTCACATCTCAAAAGTTACTGATGGAGTTCAGTGAAATTTTGGGGATATATGGGTCATGGGACAAGGAAGGGCTGATTAAATTGTGGAGTTCAGAATTGTTTGGCATAGGCATTGGCTGAGGTATGCGCTCTCTGAATGATGTCAACTTGATTCCTCACTTTTTATTACTCCTTAGTCTCGCATCATTTTACTTTCCGTCTCATCCTTTCTTCCTCTTCCCTCCCACTTTCCTCCGCTCATCCCTTTCCAGTTTCCTACCCCTACCCCCCACTCTGTCTGTCTCTCGTGTCCTTACCTCCTTTGGCCCCCCTTCCTAGTATTTTCACTACCTCATCTTCTCCCAGCTCCTCTCCCACTTCTTGTTGAGCCCTAGTTAAGAATACCACCAGCCCCCATCCTCACCCTTCTCATTCATAGTTTCCTTATAACTTCCTCAACGCCTTCCACGAAAGTCAAGCTCCACTTCACCTCCCACTCCTTCCCTGTCCGCTCAATTTTTCTCTTCTCACGTTAGCACTCAATTCTCCCCCTCTCTCCCCCAAAATTCGCAAAACAACTATACTCTCCAAGCCGCCTCTTTCCTCCCTCTCCTTTCCCTTTTTCAGTCTTTTCCTCTCTCACTCTACACTCTCAGACTCTCCACATCATTCCACTCTCACTTACCCCTTCCTCCACTACTTTACATACCCACTTCTTCCCTTGCCCCCATGCGTTCTATCCCCACCCAAAGTCGTCTCTTCACTTTATTTCACCAACTCACTTCCAGCCCATGCTCGTTCCTTCTTCACCCACACACTTTCTTGCTTCCACTCACACTCTTACTCATTTACTCACCCACTTACTCTCCAATCCCTCACTTAAATATCCAGTACTCATTCACTCACTTCTCATTCTCTCTCCACTGACGAACACACTTACTCCCCACTCACTCACTCTCTCATTTGCCCACCACTCCTTTCCTTGCTCATATCTCACACACTCCTTCGCTTACATACCCATCTGCTCCAGTAACTCGCTTCCTACTCACTCTTGCCCATTCACTTAGTCCCTACCCACTAACGCACTGACTCCTGACTCACTCATTCGCTACCCATTCACTCATTTACTCACTCCCGATTCAGTTGTTCAGTCACTCACTAGCTTGCTCACTCATTCACGCAATCATTCCCCATTCATTCACTCACTATCCACTTATATACCTCACTCACTTTTCACTTGCTCGCTCTCCACGTGCTTACTCATTCACTGCCTTGAAGTGTGCTGATCTGATTGGAAAATGTCCACGTTGGTTTAATGACCCAGTTCGCTGCTCGTTGTAATACAGGAGGCTCTACAGTACCTCATATTAGATTTATTTAGTATATTGCACTTTACTTTTCTCTTAAGTGGTATTCACGTCATTTAAATATCGACGTTGTTTTGCATCAATAATACGCAGGGCAATACTGATGTGTAATGTGCCGCATAAATCATTAAAGAGGCACTGTAAAGTCACCAAAGCCACTTATGAGTACGGTCCCCTGCTGCTCAACAAATCTTGTTTTTTTTGTACAAAGTATCTTTTAAAGCCCCAGTCTTCCCACATGGGTGTCGTGGCTTTTTTCCTCTTCATTGTGTTCCTGAGGAGGTAGTACACATCACGCAGGTCGGTGGGTTCGGCAATGGAGTGCAGGACGTGACAGAGGGAACTGATGTAGATGGTACCCGCGGTTCGGCTCCTGAGCACCTTGATGCCCACAGCACCGGCGTGGATGTTAACCAGATCGTGGGGAACGTCGATGGTGTCTGTGTCGATCATCTCACACTCGGTTCCGCGGCAGTAGTTAGTCATGAAGATCTTTGGCTTCTTCTTGAGTAGCGGGCACATCGTATCAGTGAACTGGCTTCTTATTTCAAGCAAGTTTATTATTTCTTGACCTCTACCATAAAATTCATTGCAAGAAATACCATGGCTCATGACGAAAATAAAAAGGGAGTCTGTCCACTGCAAACTGCAGTCTTCCCTGATTTCAGAAATTGTTTGCATTGTTTCATTTCTCGTCAGATTTTCGTGAACCTTAACACTATACCCCAGCTTGGTAAAGGTGAGCATCAAATTATCTGCATCAACTTGTGCTCCGTCTCTTTCCTCTGGATAGTTGAACACGTGAACTTGGCCGTAGGGTGTCTGACAGGGGGCTGGGTATTCCACTTCAGCAGGCGCTTCCCAGTCAACCCTCATCGACGCAACCTGGAAAAAAAAAAAACTCACACACACACGAAATTTTAAAGACACCGAAGTTGCACGTAAATCGTCTGGAGGAAACAAGAACAGATTAGTTAAGATTTAATAGCTTGCAAGGATAATTGGAAACAGCAGTTCATCCTCTAAAGCTGTGTATCATAGTGTCTTTTAAGATTTTGTTCTTTTACCAGCTTTTTTCCTCTTATTTATCAATGGTCTACGAATGGGTGGAGTGAAAATATTTTTTTCTTCCATTTTAAAAAAGTGTAAGTACTAAGCATTGATAAACATGTCAAAACTAGAGAAAATACCATTTTTGGGGTGTTGCCATCTTCTGCGTGCCAGCAACCCTCAGTTTATTCCTCCAGAAGAGTCATTGACTACGGGAAACTTTTAAAAATAGTGTTAATCAGAATTAACTGATTTGGGATTGTGATTTTCAGCTGAAATTATGCACAAATGAAATCAATTGCATAATATATTGGGCCTCAGCCTAAATATTGTGCTGCTTTGTCTTGCAGGTATTGGTGGGATTTGTGTTATTGTTCATCAAAGGCTCGTATATGCCAATGTTATCTGTATTGGTATGCAGTAATGGAGACTAGGAAGCATGTAACAAATGTCAAGCTACTGCATAATGGTCATACATTCAGTGGCATCGAAACTCTCCCACCTGACATTCAGGCAAGTCACTGAGAGAATTCTGCTCTCCGAGAACTTCAGGATGGTCAGTGTCTG
The DNA here is from genome assembly GCF_032717465.1 of Coenobita brevimanus. Taxonomy (NCBI): domain Eukaryota; kingdom Metazoa; phylum Arthropoda; class Malacostraca; order Decapoda; family Coenobitidae; genus Coenobita; species Coenobita brevimanus. The sequence goes on from NC_137066.1 coordinate 7,323,009, forward strand.
ATAATGTCGCAAATGGGCTTCACGATAGATGAGTATGGTGTAATGTCTACCCTTTTCATCAGCTGATAATATCGAAGATGATCCAGAAACTAATATCGTCATTCAGTTCAATCGACAGATGGACCACGAAGAAACGATGCAGACCGTTTTGGATAAATGAAGCAGAGTTTATGAAGGATGTTGATGATCAATTCGACATATTTTGTAAGGATGAAAATCAACGGAAGAATTTGGAGAAGGAATACAAACTGAGGATGACTGAAGAAGACTTCACTTCTATGAAGACCAGAAGAGTGCTTGCATCAGTTGATGCCTGAATGTTGTAGTGCCATTGACTCCACCTGATGAAACATTCATCCGTGGGTCATGTCATGAACCTGCATCTACATCTGTTCCTGCATCTGAACACTTGACAAATGCATCTGGATCTGCTCTGACATCTGCCCTCTCCTTACGCGATCAACCATCTGGATCTGGTTACTTGTCTTAGAATTCACGATCTACAACGGCAACGGGAATGTCAGTAATTTCAGAATTCGCACCAGGTGCTTCTGTGCAATGCAGCGAGCAGAACTGGAGGGTGTGGAAGAACCTTGCTATGACGTGTGAGCGATATCAGGTGTCTGACAGAGCTGCTGCTGCAAGCACTAATGGCGTGTTGAAAGACATGGGCATCATATCTGAATATGATGGAAGACCTGTCATTGACTGCAGCATGTTGCACAGGCAACGTGATAAATATGGGGAGCATATACGAAGAGAAAAACAAGTAAATTTCAAGCTTGTTGACAGTACTTATCTGGACGGGTGAAAAGACGCTACATTGATGATGCTGGAAGGAACAAATGAGAAGAAATACAGGACAGTTCAGTTGGAGGAACATTACACCGTAATTGTAGAACCTGGTAGTTATTATTTAACTCACCTATCGCCCAGTGATGGAAGAGGTCGGACAATCGCTCAGGCTGTTTACGATGCCGTTAAAGGCACCGAGTTGGAAGCTACATTGACAGTTGACAGTTATTGGCACTGATGGAACAGTTACTATGCCAGGACGGCATAATGGTTGCATACGAGCTCTTGAGGAGATGATGAAGAAGCCACTACAGTGGGTAATTTGTCTACTGCATACAAATGAATTGCCATTGCCACATGTATTTGCCTACATTGACGGCACGACAAACAGTCCAGACAGCGTTGCGGGCCCCATCGGCAAACAACTGAATGGCACAGTGTCTGACTGGGCAGTTGTGGGTTCCAAAGTGTGCCCAATCCAAACTTCCATGAATTACCTGAGTCTGATGTTGATCATCTGAGCACAGACCAACACTACGGCTACAGAATCTCAGAAGTGTGATTTCAGGACTGGTGGACAATGACCTATGGCTCCATGAAGTCAGTCCGATAGTACACTTGCAATGGTTGACTCTTGGGTGCCGAACCCTACGGCACTATGTGTCAGTTGAGAAGCCCTCTGTCGGTCTGGTTCTACTGGTAGAGTTTTGTGTCTTGGTGTACTTTCCCACATGGTTCAACATCAAATGCAACTGCAGGCTGACAGATGGAGGGAGGAACTATCATCAACCTGTCCATCGTACTGCGAATTTTCCAAACACAGAGGTCCGGGATGTCGCTCTGAAAGTGGTCAGGAGGAACTCATTCTTCGCGCATCCCAAGAACGTCCTGCTGGCTATGCTGGGCGACGACAATGAAGAGATTCGCAGAGAAGCAGTGGAACTCATAAAAACTCTTCGGAATAAGAACCCGAAAGCCAAAGAAGTGAGGGCTGTCAACATGCCAGAGATACACGTCGAAGCTGACTTATATCACCGCATTACAAACATGAACTCACCGGACATACAGCAACCACCTGCCATCAGGAATTTTTCAGACTCAGACACTGAAGAAATCCTACACCAACCACTCAAACTCGAGCACCTGTGTCATAATCAGTCGGTTGCGTGGCATGTTAAGCTAGTGACGGAGGCTTCAGCAAATATGGCTGGGTTCGAGAGAAGAGACTGATTCATCTGTCAGAGAATCAAATCACTAAAACTTATGAAGAAATTTGAAACGAAGAATCAGTTTGTATGAAAACTATGTGATCTGATACAGTGTCGATGTTCCTCGAATAAATCACTGACGCCCGACAAACATGGGTGTCAGTATCCTTTCTTTGTGTATGTATTATAGTACGACTAGTTAGAGGTTGAAAAAAAAAATCACTTTCATCGCAGAACTCACTGTACTATTGGAACCACAAGCATAAATCTATCACCAGAGACCAAATGTACCCATAATCATAAAAAACAGACCTTCTACAGGAAATAAGTGAGGGTTGCTGGCACACAGAGGATGGCAACGCCCCCAAAATGGTATTTTCTCTAGTTTTGACATGTTTGTCAATGCTTTGTATGTACCTACACATAAAAAAAAAAAAAATTCACTCCACCCTTAAAATATACACTTATATGCTGATGATTCCAACTCCCGTATTTCCTTCCACTTATCACATCTCCATCGCAAGTCACAAATCACAGTATGAGGTTTGGCATATCTTACTTTCTATCAAGGGCAAATAAATGTTTTTTTTCTTTAATATCTGGAAAACTGTTATTCCATCGTTCATCTTAACACGATCTGCATTATGATTATCCCGTTACCTTCAAAAACATTCACCTCAGTCTTTCGTCATCTCTCAGTTTTCTTGTATTTCATTATCCCGAGATATATCGTGGAAGTTCACATTATTTTTCCTTGCATAATGATCTTTGCAGAGGTTAGGTGTTTAAAATCAACTCGGTTACTGACCTTGAGTTGTACCATTGCGTTATGCCCCCCTGTGTGAAACATTGTACAATACAGCTCCCTTGTTAGGGAGGCTCACCACGTACTGTACAGCCCAACAGGTTGAACTCAAAATATACTTTCTGCCTTCTTTCCCTTCCATGAGCTGAAGCCCTTTAGCTTCCATATTCACCACAGCGTTGCATCTCCATCTGTCCATTACCTTGCCCATTACTTTTTAAAACTTATTGCTTCTTTCCCCTCTAACTACAGCGAGCGCCCTGAATCAGTCTGTCCACACGCCTTTATCTGTTATCTATCCAGCTCTCCAATACAATAACCGACTGGAACTGTCTTCCTTCTCATTGTCTATGACCTCTAGTCTTTTAATCTCAATGTGTCTTGGCAACTCTAAATAAGTGGATGGTGAGTTTGCCTTTCTATTTGATCAGATTTCTTTGGACGATGCAGGTACTGTAGGCCCCGAACCTTAGGCCCTTTCTAATTTTGTAAGAGTGAATACACCTGCCTGGTGGCAGTAGGAATATCATTGCCCTCCCTTCTCTTTTTCCCCACCCACAGGTAGTGTGATATACGGCATAGAAAGCAGGGAAGAAGAAAAACATGTTAAAGACAGGACAAAATCAGTTACAATTCAAACCCAGGGAATCCTGACCACCTCACAGGTATAACAATTAAAGAAAAATCGCTTCACATTATCTATAAGGTACATTTAATCAGTGTAGCGAGAATACTCAGTTAAGGTAAACATAACTGGCTGGCAGTGGAAAACACTAAATATAAATGGCGTGATCTTACTGATGGCATCATTTGTATTACATTCTCGTTACCTCCAGGTTATTTAATCAGCTTAGGAGAAATTTTTCCAGGTAATGGAGGCTTACCCAACCTGAATAACATTGAATGGTGGTAGCAAGAATAAAACAAAAAGAGATCATTGTGGCCAAAGGGTGATTGTCATATACTGGTACTGTACTGTATATGGATGATGAATGGTGATGAATGTGAGACTATGTGTCAACTGTGGACAAATGAAGCTGTTACACATTCGCTGTCTGATTGATTTCTTGGCTTCATCCAAAAAATGTCACAGGAGAAAGACTGTTCTTGTATTATCTCTCAACATGTCTCCCCTAAGTTCAATGCATTTTGTCCACCGACGCTCAAGGATTGCTATCCCGTCGCCAAAGAAGGTCGCATCTTGAGCCTCCAAATACGCCTCAGCAGCATGGATGACTCCATCATTACTTCGAAATGGTACCCACGCAGGTGGGGTTTCAGTTTGGAAAACAGGTAGAAGTCAGATGGAGCCCGGTTGGGTAAGAAGGGAGCATGAGGCAACAGTCCGAAGCCACAGTTGGCTGCTTCAGCTACTGACACATGTGCCATTGTGGACAGAGGCATTGTCCTGGAGCATCAGCACGTCCGCTCGCAGCTTTCCTCTCTTTTTCTCTTTTACTGCTTACTTTAGCTGTGGCAATTCTGACGCATAAGAGACCCCATTAATTGTTGACCCTTCTGCAAGCAGTCAGTCATGAGACCTCTCTCAGTGTCCCAAAACACTGTGGCCATCACCTTGCCGACAGAGGTCACTTGCTTGAATTTTGGGGGAGGTGGAGAACCGTTGTGTTTCCATTGCTTACGCTTAGTTTTTCATTCAGGTTCAAAGTAGTGAACCCACGTCTCATCCTGGGTCGCAAATCTCCAGAAGAAATTGGCTGGATCAGCCTAGAAACGAGCCACAGGTGTCCTTGAAGTTTCCAGTCTGGTCAGCTTCTGGTCTAATGTCAACATTCTGGGCACTCATCTTGCAGACGGCTTGCTCATACCCAATATGTCTGTCAAAACAGTGACCACTAAGCCAACACTCATGCCCATTGTGTTGGCTGTCTGTTGCCCAGACAAACGTCTGTCGTTGAAAACCATGCTGTGAATGGCCTCCACCAGGTGGTTCGTGGTCGATGATTTTGGGCGTCATGACTGTAGGCCATCTTCGGTGCTCTTCCTACCCGGCTTGAAATCAGCAACCACCATCTTTATGGTGGAACAGCAGAGACCTCATCAAGTGTGCTGACCATGTCTTCTTGGATTTCCTTGGGGGTCATACCCTTTTCCTACAGATACCTGACTGCAGCACGGGCTTCTTTCTTGTCTATTTATGCGTTTTGCCCTAACCTACAGAATATCAAAGAGCCATATTGCCAAAATATATGGGTAAAGATTTGAGTTCCTGTGTGCTTTTATATGAGGCTTTATAGTATTCAGTCATACCCAAAAGCTGTGGTTACTTCCCTTGTTTCTGGGCGAGGCTGAGAACCTTTTGTAGGACCCACGTTGTATTTCTGGATGAATTTCTTGTAAATTATTGTTTTTGACTAGCTGATGTATAAATATGTGTGTATTTAAAACTACAAAATGATTTAAGGTATAAGTACCACCAGCCCAACAGTGGAAATGTGGCAGGCTCAGCTATCCGCGGTTGTACATTTGCGGTCAGTGTTTCTTTTACTGTCTCCATACTGTGTCAGGAACTAACGAGATGTTGCTTAACCATTCCAGTATAGTGAGGCCTATTCTCTTTCATTCTTGCTACCACCAGATGATTTATTCAGCTTAATGGTGACCATTTGTACTGTATGGGTAAATGAAGGTTGTTTATAACCTCTCCAGTTCCAGTAGTTTCTCATAAGCCGAATATTATCATCTGAAGGTGTTAAAAAAAAAACTATAGGATATGTTACCAAATTCTGTAGCTAACCAGCAATATGCAGCTGGATGGGAAGGACTGGAGTCTCGTTTCGTTGGGTCAGAGCCCGACATGAGTAGAAATTAGGCTATAGTCAAATGGGTAGGAAGGGCTGGAGTCTCCCTTTGTTAGTCCAGATTCCCATATGCATTAAGGAATTATTTGCAAATGGGTAAGAATGGTTGGAGACTCTCTTCGTTAGTGCACAGATCCAAAGACAGATTAAAGGATTGTATGAAAAATGGATTAGAGTCCTGCACTTTACGTTTAGAACATCAGATGGATAAAAAGGGTTATGTTGTAATGGGTAGGAAATGATGGAGTTTCGCTTCGTTAGCTCGGAACCCCAGTCAGATAAAAGTATTACTGATACTGTACGTTACTTTGGTAATGTTCACTCCACACACTGTTTGCTTCCTTCCAGAACAGTTTCTTACTATTCTGAAATTCTTTGATTTTTCTTTTAAACTTTTAACTTAATGATAATAACTAAAGGTCTGAACTATGAGACAAACTAATGAATTATAATAACAAAGACGAATTATGATAATCGCTGGCAATTTTGATAACTGACAAATTACTCTGACATAACTTATTTATATCAGTTAATGACAACTGTGGTAATTACTGGTTATTTGGATAGTAATTAATGACCTGAATGAATCTGGATAGTAATTAATGACCTGAATGAATCTGGATAGTAATTAATGACCAGAATGAATCTGGATAGTAATTAATGACCTGGATGAAATTTAATCCATTTTTCTCATTTCTTTCCCTTAATACCGCCAAAGGTTATTTTTCAGCTTAGGAGACACGTTTCAAACTGGAAGATTAAATTTAGTCATCACTGCCTATTTCACTGAAGTGTTAAACTAAATAAAATAGCTTAAAAAAGAGTAAGAATGGAATATAAAAGACTTACTCGTAATAATAAAAAGAATCGCTTAACGTCTTCAAAGGCTGGGAGTGTCATAACATTCATAAATCACCTTTAGCCTTATATTTGGTCAGATAATGCACGCTGATCATAATTATACTGTAGATGTCCTTATTTAATTTCTCAGGGCGATTTCCTGCGGTTTATAGCATGCTAATCACGTCCAGCTAACTTTGCAATTGAAGTAATACACATCAGTTTCACTAAATAACCATTATGAGTGGTACTTGCTCTAGTGAAACATGAAACTATACTGTTTGGAGAACGAAAATTTCACGTCAAGCTTTTTCTTGATAAAACGCATGCGCGCGTGTGCATTCGTGTGTGTGTGTGTGTGTGTGTGTGTGTGTGTGTGTGTGTGTGTGTGTGTGTGTGTTCTTACCTAATTGTTCTTACCTAATTGTATCTTTACAGGAATGAGTCAAGCTCGTACTGTCCCGTGTCTTAAACCATATTTATCGTACATATCCTTAAATTTGTGAATTGTTTTGGCACACACTATTTCATTCGGTAGTGCATTCCATTGATCAATTGCTCTGTTTGGGAAACTGAATTTCCTTACGTCTTTATCACCTCTCTTCTTATGCAGTTTTTTGCAGTGTCCTCTTGCTGATGCTTCTCCATATGTTAAGTAATCATTTATGTCTATTTTCTCCTTTCCTGATATGCATTTATATAGCATTATCATGTCACCTCTTTTCCTTCTCTCCTGTAGTGTTGGTAGATTCAGTTTATTTAGTCTTTCTTCGTAGCTTAGGTCCCTTAAGCTTGGTATCCATCTTGTAGCGGCCCTTTGAACTTTTTCAATCTTGTCTATGTGCTTTTTGAGATGAGGACTCCAGACTACTGATGCATATTCCAGGGTTGGTCTAATGAATGATGTTATTATCCTTCTTAGCATGTCTTCATTTATGTATGTGAATGCTATTCTCATATTTGCAAGCAGTGTATACATGTTCCGTACCTTCTCACTGATGTGGTCAGCCGGAGACAGTCTGTTATTGATAATCACACCTAGGTCTTTCTCTCTTTCTGATGTGTATAGGGTTTTATTTCCTAACTTATAATCCCAATCAGGTCTTTTTCCACTTTTACCAAACTTGATTACATGACACTTGTCCACATTGAATTCCATTTGCCATGTACTACTCCATTCATGAAGTTTATTTAATTCTTCTTGTAGCTCTTTACAAGATTCTGTGTTAGTAATTCTCCTTTGTATTTTTGCATCATCTGCAAACATATTCAGATAGCTCTCATTTCCAGTGTTACTGTTTATATCATTTATATACACTAAAAACATGATTGGTGCCAGCACTGAACCCTGTGGTACTCCACTAGTCACTTCTTTCCATGATGAGTAGTTTCCTCTTAGTACTGTCCTCATTTCTCTTTTTATGAGAAAGTCTTGCATCCAACAAAACAGTTTGCCTCGAATTCCTCCTTGATGGTACAGTTTCCATAAAAGTCTTTGGTGTGGTACTGTGTCAAAAGGTTTCTTGAAATCTAAATAGATACTGTCCACCCATCCTTCCCTTTCCTGTATTGTGTTTGTTACTCTGTCATAGTAGCTCAACAGATTAGTAACACATGATTTTCCTTTTCTGAAACCAAACTGTCTTTCTGTTATCATACTGTGTTCTTCTAGATGATTTACCCAAGCTTTTCTTATAAGTTTTTCTAATACCTTGCTTACAACACTGGTCAGTGATACTGGTCGGTAGTTGAGTGGATTTTGTCTATTTCCTTTCTTGAATAAGGGGACAATATTTGCTTTTTTCCAAATATCAGGTAGTTTCCCTTGACTCAAGGATTTCTTGAAAATTAAAAATAATGGTTTACATAACTCCTTTGCACATTCTCGCAATACCCAACATGAAATTTCATCAGGATCATTTGCTTTTCCTCTGTCTAATCTACTTAACTCCTCCTGTATTACTTTTTCTGCTATTTGTATATCTGGTAGTATGTGTGGACATGCGTGTTCCACATAGTCCCTCTCAAAATTTTTTTCTTCTGTAAAAACTAATTGGAAATTCTTATTTAGTGCTTCACAAATATCATTTTCTTGTGTATAAGTGATTCCCTCGTCCGTAATGGATTGTATTATATCTTTTACTTTAGTTTTGCTTCTGATATAGCTGTAAAACAGCTTTGGTTGATCACTACTTTTATTTATTATATCCTCCTCAAACTGTTTTTGGGCTTCCCTCCTTATTCTTGTATAGTCGTTTCTTGCCTGTTTGTAATTATTATACGCCCTTTCACTATTGTGTCTTCTGTATCTATTCCACAGCAAATCTCGTCTTTCTTTTGATTTTTTACATTCTGTATTCAACCATTTCTGTATTTTCTTATCTGCTTCTTTGTGCTGTGGGATGTACTTCTGGACTCCTATTTCATAAAATTCACAAAATTTTTTATATACAGCATTTAAATCTTGTCCTCTAAGCTCATTTTCCCAATCAAATTCTAAGAAATACTACTTTAGGTCTTGATAATTTCCCTTTTTATAGTTTAGGCTCTTTTTGTAACTATCATTGCTGTTTACTATGTCATATGCTATCCTGAAGTTATAATTTAGTACTGCATGATCGCTTTTGCCGAGTGGAGGGTGATATATTAAACTGTCAGTATCATTTTCTTGCCTTGTAAATATTAGATCTAGCACTGAAGGTACATCAAGTCCTCTTTGTGTGTGTGTGTGTGTGTGTGTGTGTGTGTGTGTGTGTGTGTGTGTGTGTGTGTGTGTGTGTGTGTGTGCGTGTGTGTGTGTGTGTGTGTGTGTGTGTGTGTGTGTGTGTGTGTGTGTGTGTGTGTGCGTGTGTGTCTGTGTGTGTGTGTTCTTACCTTACCTAATTCTTCTTACCTAACTGTATCTTTACGGGAATGAGTCAAGCTTATACTGTCCCGTGTCTTAAACCATTTTCATCATACATCTTAAATTTATGAACTGTTTTGGCACACACTATCTCATTCGGTAGTGCATTCCATTGATCAATTGCCCTATTTGGGAAACTGAATTTCCTTACGTCTTTATCACCTCTTTTTTTTTTATGCAGTTTTTTGCAGTGTCCTCTTCCTGATGCTTCCCCATAGGTTATATATTCACTTATGTCTATTTTCTCCTTCCCTGATATGCATTTATATAGCATAATCATGTCTCCTCTTTTCCTTCCCTCCTGTAGTGTTGGCAGGTTCAGTTTTTCTGGTCTTTCTTCATAGCTTAGATCCCTTAAGCTTGGTATCCATCTTGTAGCGGCCCTTTGAACTTTTTCAGTCTTATCCATGTGTTTCTTGAGATGAGGATTCTAGACTACTGATGCATACTCCAGGGTTGGTCTGATGAAAAATGTTTTCTTTCTCAGCATGTCTTCATTTATGTATGTGAATGATATTGTCATATTTGCAAGCAGGGTGTACATATTCCGTACATTCTCACCTACGTGGTCAGCCGGAGATAGTCTGTCATTGATAATCACACCTAGGTCCTTCTCTCTTTCTGATGTGTGTAGGGTTTTATTTCCTAACTTATAATCCCAGTCAGGTCTTTTTCCACTTTTACTAAACTTGATCACATAACACTTGTCCACATCGAATTCCATTTGCCATGTATCACTCCATTCATGAAGTTTATTTAATTCTTCTTGTAGCTCTTTACAAGAGTCTGTGTTAGTAATTCTCCTTTGTATTTTTGCATCATGAGGAAACATATTTAAATAGCTTTCATTTCCAGTATTACTATCTATGTCATTTATATACACGAAAAACATAACTGGTGCCAGCACTGAGCCCTGTGGAACTCCGCTAGTCACTTCCATCCATGATGAGCAATTTCCCCTTAGTGCGGTTCTTATTTCCCTGTTTCTGAGAAAATCTTGCATCCAACAGTACAGTTTGCCTCGGATTCTCCCGGATGGTACAGTTTCCATAAAAGTCTTTGGTGCAGTACTCTGTCAAATGCTTTCTTGAACTCTAGATAGATACTGTCAACCCATCCTTCCCTTTTCTCTAATGTTTCTGGAACTCTGTCATAGTAGCTTAATTGATTAGTAACACATGATTTTCCCTTTCTGAAATCAAATTGCCTTTCTGTTATCATATTGTGTTGTAGATGGTTTACCCAAACTTTTCTTATCAGCTTTTCCATTATCTTACTTACAACACTGGTTAGTGAAACTGGTCGGTAGTTTAGTGGATTTTGTCTATTCCCTTTCTTGAATAAGGGAACAATGTTTGCTTTCTTCCAAATATCAGGTAGTTTACCTTGAGCCAAGGATTCCTTGAATATCAAAGATAATGGTCTACTTAACTCCTTTGCACATTCATGTAGCACCCAACATGAAATTTTGTCTGGACCATTTGCTTTTCCTTTGTCTGCTTTACTTAACTCCTCCTGTATTTGTTTTTGTGATATTTGTATATCTGGTAATATGTGTGGGCATGCATGTTCCATATCATCCCTCTCAAAATTATTTTCTTCCGTAAAAACTGATTGAAATTCTTATTTAGTGCTTCACAAATACCTTTCTCTTGTGTATAGGTGATTCCCTCATCTATAATGGATTGAATTTTATCTTTCACTTTGGTTTTGCTTAGGATGTAAAATAGCTTCGGTTGATCACTACTTTTATTTATGATATCCTCCTCAAACTTTTTGGACTTCTCTCCTTATTCTTGTGTAGGCTCTTCGTTTCTTACCTGTTTATAGTTGTTATATGCCCTCTCACTATTGTATCTTCCGTATCTATTGCAAAACAAGTCTCTTTTTTCTAATGATTTTTAAAATTCTTTAGTAAACAATTTCTTTATTTTCATTTCTGCTTCTTTGTGCCGAGGGATGTAATTTTGAACTCCTATATCATAAAGTTCACAGAATTTTTTATATACAACATTTGAATCTTGTCCTCTAAGCTCTTTTTCCCAATTTATTTCTAAGAAGTATTTCTTTACGTCATGATAGTTGCCCTTTTTGTAGTTAAGGCTCTTTTTGTAACTTTCATTACTGTTAACTATGTCATATGTAATCCTAAAGTTGCAATTTAATACTGCATGGTCACTTTTGCCGAATGGAAGGTGATACATAATACTGTCAATATCATTTTCTTGCCTAGTAAATATAATATCTAGTACTGAGGGTACATCAAATCCTCTTTTTCTGGTGCTTTCTTTTACACGTTGCGTTAGGAAAAACTCCTGCACAAGGTCCAGGAGCTTTTGGTCCCAACAGCTTTCCTGGCTTATTATATCTACTGTAGAGTATTTCAATATATATTTCTATTGAAATCCCCAGATAGTATAGTTCTTTCAGATTTCTCCTACATTCTATGTAGTAATGCTCTTAAACTTTGAATTTTACTCTCTGCCAGGTCGTTATCTTCGCCTTTTTCCCAGATGTTCGACCTGGTTGGCATATAATAATTTGCCACAATTGCTTTCGCTTCAGACGTACTAATCTCTACTGCGATCAGTTCTACCTGTGAGGGTATATCAAGTTCTGTTTCTTTGACTTGCAGATTTTTCTTTGTTAATATTATAACTCCTCCTTCTTTATAAAGCTCCTATCTCCTCTCCATATATTGTACTCCTCTAGATTTAGGGTAGCATTTGATATCCTTGATGTTAATATTGTTTCAGTGAGGCAACCAATATCTGGTTCCTTTTCTTTAATATAATCATTCATCTCTAGTAATTTAGATATCATTCCATGTACATTAAAGTACATCAACTTCATCTTGTTTACATACTTGTCATGACTTGGGTCTACTTCCTTCCTCCTTTTTATTCCCTCCTGTTTATGTACCACTTTCATACCAGCAATCCAATTACTTTGTAAAGAATGTGTTCTTCTCTTCCACTGATCTTCCCTTGTTGTTTGTTTTTCAATCCTCCCTCCTCTCAATTAGTAATCCCAATTCCTCTTGAGTTAGGCATCTTTTTATCCATACATTTTCAAAATCCTCTATTTCCACAATTTTGTTTGCATTTTTCAGGACTTCCTCCACAGTGTTTACACTCTGGAAGGTTACTTTCGAGGGCCTTGAGTTATTTCTCTCACATTTCCCTAGCTTTTATGTTCCTCTATGTCTTTACTACAGATTTCCTCTGCTACTTCCTTCAGTATGCTCGTTACATTTGCCATCTCCTTTTTGTCCCTTGAAATCTTGTTTTTTTTATATCTTCCTCCTCTATACCAGTGATTACTATAGATTTGTTGATGTCTGTTGAATCTTTGACCAATTTTGGATTGTTTTGGATTATTTTCTTCGCTTCCTTTTTAATGCTTTTTTCATTGACTCTTGTTTCTAAGACTTTCTTTACTCTCACCGTTTCAGCATACGTGGTTTCCACATCATTTTTGTAGCTTTGCATCGCTTCGTTCGCCTGGATTATCTTCTCCTCAATATCACTGCTGTGATCTGTCAGAGTGCTTGCCTGCCTTATTGTCTTTGTACCATTTCTGAACTCTTCCATAATACTCTCATGGTTGACAACTGTGCTTACCATTTCACTAATCTTCCTTCTAAGTGTACCCACCTCAACTGAAAGCTCATCTATTGTTGTGTCCTCTTTTAAACCTCCTTTACTAATTTTTAATTTTCCTCCTTCTGCATGTGCAAATGTTTCTAAATTTCATCTGTTTCACTCTGAAATGCCTTCTCTAATCCATGTACTCGTTCTACCAGCTTATTGTACGTCTCCATTTCCACCAGTTCCTGGTAGAAATCATCATCCTGCTTTCTACCTTTATCCGTTTTGTTAACTCCTTCCAAATTTGGTTTGCTAAAGATTGTGGTCATCCTGTGGTACTAAGAGAAAGATTCTACTTACAGTTTTGAATTCCTGTACGTTGCAGACCAAACAGTAAACACTAAACACTTGATTTGCTTGTTCGGCACATCTGCACTACTTTTGTATTCTGTTACTGGAACAACACTTTTACTTAAGCTTTCTCTTTTATGTTAGAACACTAATTGGTTGAGCACCACCTCTCCTCCTCTAAACCTCACCTTCTTTTCCTAACTGAGACTCAGCTGTCTGAGGCAACTAACAGCAAACTCTCTTCTGTATCCTCCTACTTTCTCTATACTCATTTCAAAGCCAAAGGTGGCTGTTGTGTATATATACACAACAAATTATCTTGTTCTCATATACCTGAACTTGATTCTTCTGAATTCTCTACAGTCTGGCTTCGGCTCTCCTGTCATTCTCTGACTAAATATATCTGCACTGTTTACTTATCCCCTAATTCTACTGACTATGGAAAATTCTTTGACTATCTTACTTCTAGGATGGAACACATTCTATCCATTTCTCCTTTCTCTGACATATCTAATCTAGGAGATTTCAATGTTCACCGCCACCTTTGGCTCTCCTCTCCTTTCACTGATCCACCTGGTGAACAAGCTTACGTCTTTTTTATCCGTAATGACCTAGAGCAGCTTGTACAGCACCCTACCAGTAACCCTGACTGCCTTGGAGAGAGCTCCAACATACTTGACCTCTTCCGTACAACTAATCCTTCTGCTTACACTGTAAATCTTTCCTTTCCATTGGGCTCCTTCGATTACAGCCTCATTACCTTAATCTGTCCTATCGCTCTGGTATGGCCTGTGGACCCTCCAAAGAAAGGTCGGCTGTGGCACTTTGGAGCTGCAGACTGGGAGGCCCTCAGGCAGTAATTCTTTGATTATCCATGGAATGATTATTGCTTCCATGGCCGTGAGCCATCTGAGTGTGCCTTGCGCACTACGGTTATTCTCTCGGGCATGGAAGCATACATTCCCTTCTCATATCCTTTGACTAATGCAAGAAAGCCTTGGTTTAATCGTGTTTGTTCTAGTGCTGTCTGCAACAAGGAGAAGGCCTATAAAAGGTACCGGAGCCAACCCACCCCGGAATCACATCTCGTTTATGTTTCTGCCCGGAATCGTGCTAAGTCTGTTCTTTGCTCTGCTAAAAATAATTTCATCCATACTAAATGCTCTCAAATCTCCAACTCGAATTCTTCTTGCTCCTTCTGGCACCTTTGCCAAAAACCTTTCTAACAACTTTACCTCATCATCCTTCCCTCCTCTTTTCTATTCTGATGGTTCTGTAGCTGTTTCTTCTACGGATAAAGCAGATCTCTGCTCAGACTTTCTCCTCCAATTCCACCTTAGACGATTCCGGTGCTGTTCCTCCATCACTCCCCCCCTCTGACTTCCTCATGGCTGACATTAAAATTTCTTCAGCTGATGTTTTTTCTGCCATCACTGGCCTCGATACTAACAAGACATATGGGCCTGATGGAGTCCCTCCTGTTGTTCTCAAGAACTGTGCTTCTGTGCTAACACTCTGCCTAGCTAAACTCTTTCGCCTCTGTCAACTCGTACCTTTCCTACTTGCTTGAAGTTTGCTCTCATTCAGCCAGTCCCAAAGAAGGGTGACCATTTCCAACCCTCTGACTATCGTCCATTTGCTTTAACATCCTGTATCTCAAAAGTTTTCGAGTCAATTCTTAATAGAAAAATTTTAAAGCATCTTTCCTATCACAACCTTCTTTCTGATCGTCAGTATGGGTTCCGTCAGGGACGCTCCTCCGACGATCTTCTCACCTACCTTTCAGACTCCTGGTCATCCTCCTTTCGGGACTTTTGCGAAAGCTTTGCCATTGCACTTGACATCTCAAAGGCTTTCGATCGAATCTGGCATAAATCTTTAATTTCCAAACTGCCCTCTTACGGTTTCTGTCCTTCTATCTGTGCCTTCATCTCTAGCTTCCTTTCTGGTTGTTCTATAGCCGCTGTTGTAGACGGCCATCGTTCTTCTCATAGATCTATCAATAGTGGTGTTCCTCAGGGCTCTGTCCTATCACCAACTCTCTTCCTCTTATTCATCAATGACCTTTTAAGCCGTACATGTAATCCTATCCACTCATGTGCTGATGATTCCACCCTTCACTTATCCATTCGGTTTCTGCAACGTCCATCTCAGCAGTTACTTCAGCAAACAGGGGATGAGGCTATGGCACACCTAATATCTGACTTGGCTTGTATCTCTGACTAGGGTAAAAGTAATCTTGTTTTTAATGCAACAAAGACTTAGTTCTTAAACTTATCATCCCGACAAAATCTTCCACAGGACTACCCATTAATGTGTAATAATATCCTGCTAAATCCTGCATCATCCTTAAACATACATGGGGTTTCATTCTCTCGGGACATATCTTGGATTGGGTGTGCTAGGCCGACTCCGTTCCTTCTTTACCCCTGCACAGTTGTTGACTTTATACATGAGTTTTATCTGCCCCGTTGTAGAGTACAACCCTCATGTGTGGAGAGGCTCCCCACATACAGCTCTTCTCAATAGGGTGGAGTCAAAGGCTATTCGTCTCAACTCACCTCCTCTTACTGGCTCCCTTCAACCTCTGTTTCTTCGTCGCACTGTTGCAGCTTTATCTCTTTTCTATCGCTACTTCAATGGTCACTGCTCCTCTGAACTGTCTACTTGCATCCCTCCACCACTACGAAGGGGGCGTAGCACCCGTCTAGGAGCAAACTCTCATCCCTTTTCTGTCCAGCTCTCTACTGCAAGAGTTAACCGTTACTCCCAGTCCTTCATTTATGCAACAGGTCAACTCTGGAACTGTCTCCCTCTGTCTGTATTTCCTGCTAGCTATGATCTCCAGTCTTTCAAACGCAGTGTGTCCAGGAATCTCGAAATGATCGGATCTTGAATTTGGCTCTCTCTTGTATTTTGTTTTTCTCTTGGAAGGAACAATATTGCGGGCTCGTGGCCTTTGGTTCCTTTTTCCTAGCATAAAAAAAAAAGTGCGGAGCGACGTGCGGCACGTCCTGCCTCTTTCGCATCCAGTGTGTGTGTGTGTGTGTGTGTGTGTGTGTGTGTGTGTGTGTTCGAAAACTATCTTGAAAATGAAATAAAAAATAAAAATGATCACAGTTTTATAAATACTTCTGTTCATTTCTCATCTATTTTTTTTATCTCACTGTCCCGCAATACACTGATTACACAATATAGTGATGTAGTGGACGTAGCAGATACACTTAGTGGTTCTTGTCACAACCAGAAGATGACGCCCGAGCTTTACTTTGGGGTGAGATCATT
Source organism: Coenobita brevimanus (assembly GCF_032717465.1). Classification (NCBI taxonomy): domain Eukaryota; kingdom Metazoa; phylum Arthropoda; class Malacostraca; order Decapoda; family Coenobitidae; genus Coenobita; species Coenobita brevimanus. Next base: position 7,339,610 of record NC_137066.1, read on the forward strand.
AGTGTGAGGGACCGAGAGCTTTGCATGCCAAACTAAACCACCCAGTTAGAAATTTGGTCAAGGAAACACAGTGACGAATATATAAATTACTGATAACGATGCACTTTTCGGTCAGCGATTTACATACATCCCACTTGACATGGAGGCGCTCATGAAGAACCGCACTGTGATAGTAATGAATGACGATTTCTGATAATGCTTAACCCCTTCAGTCGGGTGCCATATGTTCTGTCTATAGCCAGACGCCATAATCACGTAAAGGGTGGCCCTTTGTCTCTTGAGTTTGTTGTTTTACGGGGAGGGGCACTAACACTCCGCCAACCCACTTGTTGACACGTAGGGAACACGTATGGTTGGTTATATGGTTACCACCCAGCACTGTAAATGGCTTCCTGGCTTACAGGAAACCATTACGCTTGTCACCCAGTGTAAAGCCACCTGTAGAAGAGTAATAAAAAGTGACAGTAAAGATGGGAGAAATAGGAACAGAGGAGGGCAGACACAGAAAAAGAATGTTAAAGGTGAAGGAAGTAGGCAGCGCTACATCAAGTGAGTGGATGATGGTCGCCATCACCTACCACCGTGCCGTATGCTAATGTGATATTTTTGCCATCTCTGCTCGATCTTATTGTTCCATGGACAGACTTTCCGAACTGCAGGGATGAAACAGTCTTCATTAACTTCATCTCTGCCTGATATCTACGATGATAAAACATTCCCAGTATACCAAGAACAAAATAAAATATACACCATCGTAGTGAAGGAGTCAGTGATGTGAATTATTATGATACGATGAACGATTATTTGGGAAGGTTACTTACTTTTCTCTGGTGATGCTCGCTAGCCAAGTGCTCATGAACCTGGGGAAATATAAGGCTTTTAACTCATGCAATTGACAAGTGCTCAATACTAAGTGCTCATGAAACTAAGAAAGTATACTTAAAGCTTCTTAGCCTATAATTATGATCAACAAGTCCCTACGAACTTCAACAGGTATCTAAAATGTTTCTCAGCCAAGTCTGACCATAATCAGGCCACTACTGAATTGGATTACTATAAGAGTATTAATGTTCTAGTTAGTACTTTTCGACTTTAATATTGATTCTCGTGTCATGGTGAGGTGTTTAGCAGGTGTCTGTTTGAAAAATACAGAGAAACAACAATATACATAAGTTAAGCTAAAATAAACACATAGGTATCAAGTTGTTGGTAGCTGTATGAGTTAATATATTTATCTACATTATATATATATATATATATATATATATATATATATATATATATATATATATATATAAGCAATTTTAAAAGTGAGCATTGAAGTAACAAAGTCGTTGCATGACAGCATTGTGATCCCTGCTCTAACGGACAGAAGCGAAGCTTGGACCTTGTTGGAAGGACACAAGTCAAGAGTGAGAGCAGTGGAAATGAGTTATTTGAGAGGAGCATGTGGAATTACATGGAGAGACAGACTGACAAATGAGGAAGTGAAGGAGCGTTGTGGTGTGGATGTGGATGTGATAGAAAGCATTAGGAGAATTGTACTGAAGTGGTTTGGCCATGTTGAGAGGATGGAGAGAAAGAGACTACCTAGGAGAATGTATATGAGTGAGGCGGAGTGCGGAAAGGAAAGGGGGGAACCGAGGATGAGATGGAGGGATGTAGTAGAGAGGTTTATGAGAGAGAAGGATGTAAATTTGGGAGAGGGCAGGGAAATGGCTGGGGCAGGGCGACATGGAGGCGATTCATTTGTGACCACCGCTTGCAGGATTAAGGCGTGTGGATATAGACAGACAGAATTTTATACACACCCAGCGCTCAAAAAAGACTAGCTGTGAAGGGACTGGTAGCTGTGAGGGTGAAGAGTTACCAATTTGATGGCGTATTCTTCACCGTATTCTTGCTATCTCCAGACTAGTTTATTCAGCTCTGGAAAAACGTTTCGGACGTGAGAGGATACATATATGTTTTATTTACCACTTCAGCTTTAGAGAAACGTTTCCTGCTGGAGAGTATAGATATATGTTCCATTTACTTTTTGGACTGGGAGAAGAGATATACCTTTCATTTACCACTTCAGCTTTAGAGAAATGTTTCGGACTAGGGAGGATAGATATATATTCCATCTGCCGTTTCACGAAAAGAAATCTACAAAAAGCTGAATACAATTGTCTGGAAATAGCAAGAATTAAACACACGTCAAGAGGCTAATCTGAACAAACTGATGTGGTATCTGGTCCTCCGTGAGCTTCATGGAACAGGGTATGCAGGAGTAGACGTGAGTGTAATTGTCCGTCTCCTGAAGGATCTCGTTGGCCAGGGAAGCGTTACCTCCACCATCACCTCCACCACTCTGATAGGTAATAACAAGAAGGCTCATGTGGGGCAGTAACTCCTCTCTCTCTCTCTCTCTCTCAGATCATACTGTTTCACTAAGGCTATAATTCTTCTATTCAAACACATCCCGGTAGAGTTAAAGACGATAAAATAAAGAAAATTAAAGCCAGAACACAGACATACATACTTCTGTGCAAATCGCCGTGATGATTAATGAACATACAAGAATACAGTATTTCTAAATATGTGTGCTTGTGTCTTGGCCTTTGACCCCATTAATCCCACAAAAGACTTAAATAATTAATAATAAAAAAAGGGTGACTGAGGAGATCTGCCCAACGAGCACTTGTACGAAGTTTGAAGAGAATTGGTGAAAAAAAATCAAGGAATGACACTGAACTGAAAAGTGTTTGCAAGAAAACGAGAAAGAAAAAACAAAAAGGAAAGAAAGAAAAAAGTAGAAGTGGAAGAAAAAGAAGAAGAAGAAGAAGAGGAGGAGGAAGAAGAAGAAGAAGAAGAAGAAGAAGAAGAGGAGGAGGAGGAAGAAGAAGAAGAAGAAGGGAGCGGAAGAAGAAGAAGAAAAAGAAGAAGAAGAAGAAGAGGAGGAGGAGGAAGAAGAAGAAGAAGAAGGGAGAGGAAGAAGAAGAAGGGAGAGGAAGAAGAAGAAGAAAAAGGGAGAGGAAGAAGAAGAAGGGAGAGGAAGAAGAAGAAGAAGAAGGGAGAAGAAGAAGAAGAAGAAGAAGAAGGAAGAAGAAGAAGAAGAAGAAGAAGAAGAAGAAGAAGAAGAAGAAGAAGAAGAAGAAGAAGAAGAAGGAAGAAGAAGAAGAAGAAGAAGGAAGAGGAAGAAGAAGAAGAAGAAGAAGAAAAAGGGAGAGGAAGAAGAAGAAAAAGAAGAAGGGAGAGGAAGAAGAAGAAGAAAAAGAAGAAGAAGGGAGAGCAAGAAGAAGAAGAAGAAGAGGAGGAGGAAGAAGAAGAAGAAGAAGAGGAGGAGGAGGAAGAAGAAGAAGCAGAAGAAGAAGGGAGAGGAAGAAGAAGAAGAAGAAGAAGGGAGAGGAAGAAGAAGAAGAAGAAGAAGAAAAAGGGACAGGAAGAAGAAGAAGAAGAAGAGGAAGAAGAAGAAGAAGAAGAGGAAGAAGAAGAAGAAGAAGAAGAAGAAGAGGAAGAAGGAGAAGAAGAGGAAGAAGAAGAAGAAGAAGAAGAAGAGGAGGAAGAAGAAGAAGAAGAAGAAATATGAAAAAGAAAGAGAAGAAAAGATGAAGGATGAAAGGAGGAAGGAAGAAAAGGATGGAAGGTGAAGGAAAAAGATGAAGGATGGAAGAAGAAGAAAAAGAAGAAGAAGCAAGAGGAAGGAAGAAGGAAGAAGAAAGAGAAAAAAGGAAGAAGAAACAAAAAGAGGAAGGAAGAAAAAGGAAAAAGGACAAAAAGAATGAGGAGGAGGAGGAGGAGGAGGAGGAGGAGGAGGAAGAAGAAGAAGAAAAATAAAGGAAGAAGAAGAAAGAGAATAAAGGAAGAAGAAGAAAGAAGAGGAAGGAAGAAGAAGAATGAAGACGAAGAAGAAAAAGAAGAAAAAGAAATGAGAAAATGAAGAAGAAAGAAAAGAGAGGAACAGGAAGAAGGAAGAAGCAGGACGAAAGAATAATAAGAAAAAAGAAGAACGAAGAAAAAAGCACAAAGAAGAAGAAAGAAGAAAAGAAGAAGAAGAAGAAAGAAGAAGCAGGAAGAAGGAAGAAGAATAAGAAAGAAGAGGAAAAAAATTGAAACAGAAAGAAGATAAGAAGAAGAAAAAAGAAAGGCGCATACAGAGAACAAGCCACACAAACAGGATGCGAGACTAGCTGTATGTAAAGGGAGGATGCTGTGTTGTGGGAACAGAGGTTGTTCGTGAGTAGGAACATGAATGTTTGGAAGTCGTTTTGTCAAAGCCATACTTCACAGAATGCGAAATAGACAGAAAGATAGACACAATAGATAGACAGGGATAGGGATAGACAGATAAACAGAAAGATAGATATGGTGACAAATAGCTATACAAGTAGACAAATAGAAGGGTAAATGAATACACTAATAGATAAATAAAAATGAATAAAAGAAAACATGTACCATACTGTACATTCGCTTAGTTCCTTCAGTCTTACTGCGTTAAAGTTTTTCTACAAAAAAAAAAAAAAAAAAAAAATCTGCACCACTCTCACATATATACCTAGTTTCTTACGACTCAGTTTAAACTGTTGTTACCTTCTTGAGATGGGTCTTTGATTTTAGGTGCTGCCTGTATGAAGCTTTGGAAGCTAGTTGTCTGCTACAAACATCACACCTGTACGGTCCCACTTTACCCCTAATGACGCCCATTCCCAGTGCTTTGGCAAGCTCATCCCTCTGCCTCTTGGATTCCTTTGTCTGAAACACATTATAATATCATCATCACCATCATCATCATATTTTGCAGTGTTACAGGGAATGGGTTAAATTTACATACAGGAACACGAAAGAACATATAAAGAACTCTGAACCCAGTGTTCAGTGATTTGGACTGTACTCCGATGTTCATTTACTCACCACTTTAGGATTCAAATTTCTCGGCTCTACCTTACAAGCAAACTATATGTGTGAAAATGTAAAGGGAAGAAAGCATTCCATCAATTGCAAAGGTAAAAAAAGTGTAAGGCCTTTTGTCATGTGCTCATACATACTTCATCCATCCTACCTGCTTTCTGCTCTTAGCCTCTTTAGATTTCATGCCTTGCCTTCTCGAATATTCATATTAGTCAGGAAGCCACTTGAGGCTATCGTGCAAAGAAGGGGGTTTTGTTGGACACCACAGATAAACTTTTTGCGATGCCCTAGCTGTTAAGAAGGATAGCTAAGGTGTATCAAAAAGTAAGATACTTTTCAAAATTGCATTGCGATTTTTTTTTGAAGCGTTTAATGCGAAAATCTCGATTTTCCCCCATAATTACAAATTTGCTAAAAACTTTGAATGATCAGATTAAGCCCAAATTTTGTCCATTACCGCCGATTGGGCTGTGGATACGACATATAAAATTGCAAAAGTATATATGAATTACAACACAAGTTATGCCAAAAAAATTACTTTTGTAAAAGGAGAAATATGGAAGGACAATGACATTATAATTGTTCTCGCCTTTTTTTTTTTTTTTTTTTTTTTTTTACATGTCCGACTCTGGGCAAAGGCTTCAGGGCCTATTCCCAAGTCCCAATAGTCCTCCTTGGGGCCCAGTAGTCCTCCTACATCTCCACATGTCACCACTTTGGCGCTAACATCCACCATCCATACTGAATACATGCAAGGGCTGTCTCATACGGGAATGGTGTACTGGTATTAGCGGGGTACATTTATGACATGTCGGCGGGTCATCTTGTAGATCAGATTTTTTTTTTTTTTTTAAATGAAATTCAAATCCTTAAACTGTTCCCTGCCCCAGCCGGGATTCGAACCTGGGTCCATTAGGACTGCAGGCCGTCTCTCTACCGATTCAGCCACCGCCTCCCCCTCAACAGATAGATTACTATTATTTTTTTCTCATATACTTCAGATTTGTGAGTAGGTAATAAAAATACATATGACAAGACTTTGTAGGAGAAAACTATAAAAAATACTCATTTCAGAATAAACAACTACATCGGAATTGACGATGATCAAAATGAATCCTGTTTGGAAAGCAGAAACCAGCCCCAAAACACGTATTGACTACACATTTAACCCGTCACGTCCCGAGGTTTTCCGCACCTCCGACATCCCCCAGTCCCAATGTATTTTCGAGTTTTTTTTTTTTTTGGCTAAAACCTCCGCTTTTGGTGAGAAACATTGAAAATTCATAGAGAAATCACTCACCTGAGGTTTAAAAAACTCAATCCAGGTAGGAGTTCCTCCTTACCTGACTGGGTTTTCTAACATGCTGGCACCAAAGAAAACGAGTTTTATGGAAGGGTAACTATTTTATCCACTCAAACGGTATTTATTTATTTACTTGGTACGAATTTATATGTATGAGAGTATATTGGTTTTCAAGCAGTAATATATGCATTATAAGCATTGTTTCACTCACTAACTCATCACCATTCATGATCTTTTTTTCCCACATTACCTGATCATCATTTCTGACTGTTTCTTCCTCTAATGCTATGTAAACCTTGTCCTCCACATTGTCATCGATTGGGGAATCACTCTGGCCCTGAATGTCTTTATTGGCTAGGTCACTGGTAACAGGTGAATTGCTGAGACAATGGCGTGAGGGGGGGAGGGGGGAGGTTATGCGGTGTAAGGCATTGTCCCTGCTTGGCATCTTGTAGAGGAATAGAGGAAGGTGTCCCGTGTATAAATACGAAAAATCACGCACGAAAATTGAAAATTGTGCAAATTAGGGACCTTGCAATTGCACGACGTACCAGTACGTCGCCGGGACTGGCAAATGCAAATCGTTGCGAAGTACCCATACGTCGACGGGACGGGGCGGGTTAAGGAAAGCATGCCAGAGAACATCTTCAAAACCTCTCAGAAGTTTAACAGCATTGCTACTGGAAAGAAAAATCCATCAAATCATATCGTCTTTGCAAAGGCAAAAGGCACTGCAGCAATGAAAAAAACTCAAGAAACAGGATCTGGAAAGATTATTCCTCCAGAGGTACAGCATTTTCCACAGCAAAAGAAAACCAGTCTGAACAAAAAACAAACAATTCTGAAGTTTACCAAAAAGAATCAGCAGAAGTTTATGTGTCATACAAAAAAGTGATGAAGCGACTCGAAGGGAAACATTTTCACATGAATGGACACCTTATCCCAGGTCGCTGTTTCAACCGGATCCCAAGTTTCCAAACGGCTTTGCCATGACCAAAGGCAATAAGTGCGATTTTATTGCACACCTCGTAGGTAAAAGTGATGGAGTCACCCGAATAGACATGTTACCTGCATCTGAGGTACCAGCTGTTTGTATTATTGATGCCATGGCATTTATACAGAGATTCCAAACCCTTGGTGCTAAAACCTTTAGTAATTTTGTCGAACGATATGCAGCAAAGATAATGGAAATGAAGCCAAAAGGAGTCAACAAAATCCATTTTGTTGGCAATCATTATGATTTTTCAAATGAAAAAAGTCTTAAGGCTGATGAAAGAACTCTCCGTGGAAACACCAGCACACCACAATTTTTACCAGCAGAAAATGTTAGCATTCCCAACTGAAAAGTCCTTATGAAAAGTTCTGGGAACAAGACTAGTCTGCTGGATTTCATATCGCAAATGATTTGTGCCAAAAAAGGCATCCGTATACCAAAACGTATCTCCCTTGTCCTTGGTGGTATATTTTCCAGCAAAGATAAGACAGTAAGGATTATTTGAGGCAGTGTTCATGAAATTGAAGAACTCAGATGTGAAGAACACGAAGAAGCAGATACCCGTGAAATAGCTTATCTTGCGTATGCAACTAGACATCATGAACAGTCTCGTGTTGTAGTCCAAGCAACAGGCACAGACATTGTTGTCCTGTCCATGTATCACTACTGTCATTTAGTGTCTGTGACAGAAATGTGGATCCAGAAGCTGGATAAGTATTTATCAGTGCATGAACTTGTACAGTTGTTGTCACATAAATAACAAACAGAAAAACAAACCCTTGCACGTGCACTGATACTCGCTTACGTGAGCTACATTTACCGTCGTGGAAAAAGGAAGGCAGCAAAGAAAGCTTTACAGAAAGCTGGACACTTTTCAGAGATATCATGTTACGGTGAAAGTGGTGCTGAACAGGGTCTAACAGACGGTATTGTTAAAGAAGCAAGATCTTTTATGGTCAGTCTTTATGTCGCTGAGACATTTGAAGACCTAAATGTGTTGAGGGAACATGTTTTTGCATCAAGCAGAACAGATGTGAGAAACTTACCTCCTACTGAAGATGCTTTTCATTAGCATTTACTTCGTGCACTATACCAATTTATTGTTTACAAGCGAATCCACATGTGCAAATTGTCTGCAACCTTCCACCCAGTATGACAGATGAGTTGTCAGTGGCATACTACAACCCATAATGATGACCAAACAAGCAAAACCAACATCAGCAATACCAGCTTCTTGCAAGTGCTAAGTGTCAAACTGCTTACCTAACTGCCTATGCGCAAAAGCACAGGTGCTCTGCTATATAGGATGTACAGTACATGCCTCGGTAAAGCTGATAAATACTTATGCACTGAGGCCCAAGAATCATCTGAAGATGAAGATTCTTTGACATGAGATGGTGTCATTACCTTTTGTTTGTTTTTCATACTATATTCAGTTATGTATTTAGCACAGCAAAACAAAAACATAAGAAACTCACTCGTATGGTAAAGTCAGTTCAAGTTATACAGATAACAAAGTTCTGTGTCTGTGACAACAGTCATATGATAATTCATTTTTGGGTGTCTGTTATTTGAGATAATGTCATTATATTTTTGATATTCAGTTATGTTTTATGATAATCACAAAGAAACTCACCCACTATGGAAAAGTCAGTTCAAGTTATAGGCTACAGTCAGCAAAGTTCTGGGTCTGAGACAATAGTCAGTTGATTCACTTTATGAGCCTATGTTGCCATAGATATAATTACAACGTATTTCTCTGTTCAAAGTACATCAGAAGTTTGACATTTTTTTTATGAAAGGTGTGATATATTGTACCTGGTAGTTATTTTTGACACACTAATCAGAAACATGTATATTTTGTTCAGTAAATCTCATATTTCCATATGTATTTTTTCAATACAGTTTGAAAATATATTTGTTTTGCAGAAACAAAGGGGTATTTAGTGCATTCAAGCTGCAAATTAATACTATGAGGTTATGGCACTACTGTGTTGCAGATAAAGTGTTTTTTACTTGAACGCTTTTGACACAAAGAGTCACGTCCAAACTATGCTTCATTTTATGGATTTTGCAATGAGAGTTTTTATTAGTATCTTACTTTCCCGTGCTCCTGGAATTTTACGGATTACAAAAATATAAGATACAAAAGTTTATCTTTCAGGGCCGCTGCTTCCAAAATTTGAGGGGCTGGCTCCCTGGCTAATTACATCGAGACAACATTTTGTTGACTGTCTGCACTTCATTATACCTTCAGAGTTACTCGCACCAGATTTTTACCCCTTGGCTGCGTTGCACCTTTCTGAAGGTGTATAATGATAGCAGCATGGCATATTTCGAAAAGTACGTCTGATATATATATATTTTTTTATTTCTGTGCTGTACCTTTGCACCTTTTGCCTGTCTGTGCCCGATGAGTGACTTTCATGGGTATTCCCAGGGCTGCCCACGCGACCCCTCAATTCATCATTCATGTTCATGCACCATGGAATCAAGTTCTCACTTCTCATTACCCATTTCCTTTTCACTGACCCGTGCCCAACTGGACAGTAAGTGCACCCAGCCACTCAAACGGCACTTAACACCAGGTGAAGAGAGTGAGATAAGTGAGCCTGAGGGGAAGCTTGACATCATTTAAAAATAAAAGGGACAAAATAACATCACGTGACTCCTACAGGCCATCCATCTCAGCTGCCGCTCCCTCTTGAACTCATGATTGCGTTGCCAAACTGACGCCTTCAGTGTGGCAATGAATGCTATTTGATGATTCAATCATTGAGAATGTGGCTGACCCTGATGACGTCTGGAGCAATGGTGAAGGAGAAACTGGTGGAATTGCAGAGACTCAAAGCATCATCAGTACGTAGGAAGACAGCGACAAGGTGTTAGGAAAAGAGGACAAAGAGGGAGGAGGATAGGGAAGGCTGATGAGCGCCCCACCACCACCCTCCACACCGCTGCACCTACTCTCACATAATCACCATGCTGCTGCATCTACCCATGCACCATTTCCTCCTACATGGTCACCATCACTAGTCTCAACAATGCCCTCACTAGCACTTGCTACATTTCTGCCTCAGTGTCACCTCCACCCCCGAGGCCAGTGACCTCAATGCCCCTCCGTGACTTCACCTCACCACCACTACCACCCTGGAGAAGACAGGACAGGTCATGTGAGCAAGGGACACCCTCACCCCTACCACCGCCACCATTAATTTTGATGACCTAGGTCACTTGGTTGGAGGGATCGGGGTTTACTTCCGACATCCATCCCTTCGACGACTCCAGCACGTGCCTGTCAGTAGAAATGACTGTCCCTGAAGATGACAAGAAGGAGGATTATTTAAAGGCTTTCTTTACAACTCATGTGACTGACCTCATCAGCCAGGAGATGGGCAGATTTTATGCTTTCATCATGGTCAGTCATGTTTTCTGTCCCTGGTCACGGTGGTGAAAGTGGTGTTTTTTTTTTTTATGCAAGGAAGAAGGAACTAAAAGCCATGAGCCCGCAATAACAGTTCCCTCCAAGAGAAAAACAATATACGAGAGCCAAATTCAAGATCCATTCACTTCGAGATGCCTGGACACACTGCGTTTGAAAGACTGGAGATCATAGGCAGCAAGAAATACAGACAGAGGGAGACAGTTCCAGAGTTGACCTGTTACATAAATGAAGGACTGGGAGTAACGGTTAACTCTTGCATTAGAAAGTTGGACAGAAAAGGGATGAGAGTTTGCTGCTAGACGGGTGCTACGCGCCCATCGTAGAGGTGGAGGAATGCATGCAGACAGTTCAGAGGAGCAGTGACTATTAAAGTAGCGATAGAAAAGAAATAAAGATGCAACAGTGCGGCAAAGAGACAGAGGTTGAAGGGTGTCAGTAAGAGGAGGAGAGTTAATGAGACGAAAAGCCTTTGACTCCACCCTATTGAGAAGAGCTGTATGTGAGGAGCCTCCCCACACATGAGAGTTGTACTCCACACAGGGGCTGATAAAACCCCTGAATAGAGTCCACAATTGTGCAAGGGTAAAGAAAGAGCGGAGTAGGCTTAGCACATCCAATCTCTTGGAAGCAGATTTTACAAGAGATGTAATTTGATCTTTCCAAGATAAGTCCCGAGTAAATGAAACCCCAAGCATATTCAAGGATGATGCAGGATTAAGCTGAATATTATTAAACATTAGTGGGTATACCTGTGGAAGATTTTGACGGGTTGATAGGTGTAAGTACTGAGTCTTAGATGCATTAAAAACAACAAGATTATTTTTACCCCAGTCAGAGATACGAGCCAAGTCAGACATTAGGTGTGCCATAGCCTCATCCCTTGTTTGTTGAAGTAACTGCTGAGATGGGCGTTGTGGGAACCAAATGGAAAGGTGAAGGGTGGAGTCATCAGCATATGAGTGGATAGGGTTAGATGTACAGCTTAGGTCACTGATGAATAAAAGGAAGAGAGTTGGTGATAGGACAGAGCCCTGAGGAACACCACTGTTGATAGATCTAGGAGAAGAACGATGGCCGTCTACAACAGTGGCTATAGAACGACCAGAAAGGAAGCTAGTGATGAAGGCACAGATAGAAGGACAGAAACCGTAAGAGGGCAGTTTGGAAATTAAAGATTTATGCCAGACTCGATCGAAAGCCTTTGAGATGTCAAGTGCAATGCCAAAGCTTTCGCCAAAGTCCCGAAAGGAGGATGACCAGGAGTCTGAAAGGTAGGTGAGAAGATTGCCAGTGGAGCGTCCCTGACGGAACCTGTACTGACGATCAGAAAGAAGGTTGTGAGAGGAAAGATGCCTTAAAAATTTTCTATTGAGAATTGACTCGAAAACTTTTGAAATACAGGACGTTAAAGCAACTGGACGATAGTTGGAGGGTTGGGAATGGTAACCCTTCTTTGGGACTGGCTGAATGAGAGTAAACTTCCAGCAAGAAGAAAAGGTGCAAGTTGACAGACAAAGGCAAAAGAGTTTGCCTAGGCTGTGTGTAAGCACAGAAGCACAGTTCTTGAGAACAACAGGAGGGACTCCATCAGGCCCACATGCCTTGTTAGTATTGAGGCCAGTGATGGCAGAAAATACATCAGCTGAAGAAATTTTAATGTCAACCATGAGGAAGTCAGAGGCGGGAAGTGACGGAGGAACAGCACCGGAATCGTCTAAGGTGGAATTGGAGGAGAAAGTCTGTGCAAGAGATCTGCTTTATCAGTAGAAGAAATAGCTACAGAACCATCAGAGTAGAAAAGAGGAGGGAAGGATGATGAGATAAAGTTGGTACATAATGAATTTATGGCGCTCCTTGCGCTGTTTATGCCCATGATTGGTTCCTACTGTTTCGACAGTTCAAGCAGTTCACTGGCAACTACTACCTGTCTACCAATAATCGTCTGTGGAAGATTTTGGACGTTCTTGAGATGTTGAAGGATCTGACCCGAAATGCTTTTTCCCATTCTTAAATGTTTTCACCATCATGAGTCTGGTACTGTTCAACAGGAGCATTGTTTGGAAGCAGTACATACTGTATGATGATAGTTTGGGAAAACCATTTTTGTGCTGTGCAACCGTACCAGATGCTACATGCTGGATATAACTGTGTACATGGCTTCTGACATACACATTCCAATACAAGATCCCCTAGGAATGTCTGGCACCAACATCAAGAAGATGCTTGACCTATGTCCCGGGAGGGGGACACTGGCTGTACACAGATAAATCGTACACTAGCCCCTCCCTGTCCCTGTATCTGCAAGGTCAAGGCACAGAATCCTGTGGCACAATGTCACAAACAGAAAACATATGCCTCATTTCTCCCACAGACATAGGGAACAGATTCAGTGGTACAAGACGTGGGAAATGTTGACATTGCAATGGATGGACAAATGGGATGTTATGATGCTCACAACTGCTCACTGCACTGACATGGCAACAAGCAACATAGTAGACAGTGCCATGGGCAAGTGTATCATGATGCATGACATTGTCACCAACTCCAGCTACAACTTGAACCTTCTCGACAAGTGTGATAAGCAAACTGGTAATTCTGAGTGCGTCAGGAAGACTGCAGTGGAATGCAAAACTCTTCTCGCACCTCACTGATGTGTCTGCTCAACACGTACAATACAGTCAGTACCTTCACTGCACTTGTAAGCACAAGAAGTTGCGAGGATTGTACAACGTGGTTTACCAGCTGCTGGAGAAGTACGGGACATACAACAAAGTTGTCATCGCCACAGCGCAGCCAGCGGTAAGAAGGAAACAGTTGTTCTGCTATGTCTGCCATCACACTGCTCAATGTGAACAGTGTGTAAATAAAGTGACAACCAAGTGTGCGACCTGTGGCAATGGATTTTGCTTGAACTGCTTGAGTATAATGTATATTAGTCACAAGAGCGAGTCTGTGAGGGTGCGTGCAAAGTGTTATGTTGTTTAAGTCTGTAAGGAGATATAATGATACAGATGGTGTATCCGGAGGATGAACGACAGAGACAGAAGTGCACTAACTGGATGCCAAGTGAGAGACAATGAAAGTACCGCATGCTACTGCCTCACAAAGGAAAAAAACAACAACAGAGAAATAGACTGACAGCGATCAGTGAGAGAGCTTGTCAGTGACCATAGTGAACTCAGAGGAAAATTAAGCAGTTCTAAGTATTTGTGAGTGTTAAAGTTTGTATTTTTTTTCTCCTACTCCAGGAAACTAAGCATAGGATGAGGAAATTAGCACATACGCCATTTTTACAGATATTTTGTGTACATAAACTTGTAAGTAATTGTAGAATAAGTGAAGCACTTTGTATTTATAAGGATTTCATCGGTGAAGACAACTTGGTGATATCTGTGACGGTAAAACTCCGACTGAGAGAAAGTAAAAGTGAGGTGCCAAAGGTGTTAGACATGTGCTGGCAGTGACAGTGAAATAACTTGCAAGTGACTGTAGAGCATGAAAGAAGGAAAAAATAAGAGGAAAATGAAGTGTTTATGCTAGAATTACATGAGAGTGAAGTCAAAATGGAAAATTTTCCCCTCGTGCGGCTAGTAAGCTAAACATAGTTTAAGAAAACTATTACATTGTAAGTGCCCATTGACTAGTAATTTATAGAAACAGTGAAAGACTTAGTAATTTTAAGAATATAGCAGGGAAGTCAAATTCAGCAGTATTGCACTGTGGTCCCCAATGGACTGAAATCACATTCAACATTTACACAATTATATCCAGAGATGAAAATGTGAGGTTGTGACTTTTTTTTCATTACCATATAGTGAAAATAACCTCCATAAAATTTTCAAAAAGCTGTCGTGGTGTGAAGATGAAACATTGGAGATTCTCACCTTCCTGGCCAGCCTTTGTTCTCTGGCTGCAATAACCATCACTACCCAGATAGGTAACGTGGGGTCCATTGGACCCCAGGCATTTTTATTTTCATATACTGTATTACCAAAAGTCCTAAGGACCTGTCCTCCCCTCTAGATTCCTGACTAGTCGAGTGGTTTGGGGGGGGGGGTAGGATGATGGGGTCATTCCTGGATCTGGCACTGACATGGCACTAGAGAGTCACTGGGGTCCAGTGGACTCCAGGTTACCTTTTGTGTAGAGTACTGACCGGGGCACTGCAGTGAGCTCCAGGTGAAATAATTGTCATGGATTATCGTTCAGCCTACCTTCTAAATACCGTATTAGTTGTATTTGTGCCCAAGACTTATGTAAAACTTATGTAAGATGTCCATATGACATGTCCCTTGGATATTTGGCAAATAATGTATGTCATTATTTTGCTGTACAGAGATCTTTGTAAGATAATTTTTGGCATGGATTACCATTCAGTCCACCATCTAAATATATGGGAAGCATATAGACCTATAAGGAACTCATATTTTATTTAAATAGAATGTACGATGTATATTATGACATGTCCTTTGAAAATGACAAAAATATGAATTGTCATTTTTGACTTCCTCGTCTGTAGTTGTGTTTGCTCTGTTTCTCCCTTTCTTTACTGGAAGTGCGATAATAAATGTCCAGAGAAGGACCACTAAAGTGAAGACTTTACTTTTATTTTTTTGAAGAGTACAGGTTAGAATTATCGTACGTAGATTTTTTCATACTTTTTTTTTTTTTTTCAAAAAAAATTTAAAAATTTATTTTCCATTCACTTTCATTTGGTCTTAAACCAAAGATAATAGTTTAAATTACATGTATCCCGTAGCTGCAATGAAACGAATATATATATATATATATATATATATATATATATATATATATATTTTACCTGTGGGGTCCAGTGGACCCCAGGTTACCTGTAGGATAACAGAAACTGATGTTACCTATTCAACTGCAATTCTCCTGGACAAGACAACATACAACTTCCAGTAAGTTGCAAACGTGAGGGGAAAGATTGAACTTTGTCTGAATAAAATTTTAGCTTATTAGATCAAATTGAAGTGGATCAAAACAGCTGTTGAAGACTCTATGTATTTCCTGAAAATACCATACCAGGGACGTGAAATTGTCACAGTAATGTAGCATGGAGGTTACATAAGAAAATGAGGGCCACTTTAGTGTGTTCTACGTTCATGAACTCCATTCATAAAATCTGTATGGTGTGCATGAATGCCAAATGTGTTATTAAAAAGAGAGTTAAGTGCCTACACATCTACTATCTCAGCAAAACTGTTAACACTGGATCTTTGTTAACCCCCACGCTCAGGCATCAGTCTGAATTGGCGTGTCATGTATGTGCACATTTTTCCCAAAATTGTTTTCAAACCATCATATCACAGTAACTACCTCATTTAGAACATTCAGCGGAAGATCAGAATATTGAACAATCCTTCCTCTCTCGACTGTAAATGTCTCCAGGTCACTAAGTGCAGGCGTTGTGGAGCGAAGAGGTGAGGAAGATAGGTAACTTTGAGACTCCTGATGAGCACACGTCGGTGGCTAGGGCAGGCAGGCCGTGCAGACCATGGCAGCCCAGGTTGCCTCTGCCTTTTACTCACAGACATTCACAGTAGACTCCCGGAAGAGGCTAATGAGCCTGTGACTCCAGCTCTAGATTACTCATACTAATACCGGATCTTACGGTCAAGTGGTCATTGTGATTGAGGCGTCTGTAATCAATTAATGCAGAATAATCAAACTTCTGTTTCCGGTATTTACATGCAACATCCAGTTTCCTTTCAAAGTCCATCACTGATTTTGCATTTACAACTGAATCTGGGAGGCTGTTCCAACTATTCACGATTCTATTACAAAATATATATTTTCTTACATCCAATCTTGACTGTTGTTTATAGAACCTCTTATCAAGTCCTCCGGTCACCGAGTCAGTCTGTTCAGTGAATAGTCCCTCACATATAGTTGCATCGTTCACACCACCGACCGTCTTAAAAGTTTCTATCATATCACCCCTTGACCTCTTGTATGCCAAAGTTGGAAGGTTTAACTTTTATCAGTCTGTCTTGATATGACAGTTCCTTCAAAGTTGGTACTAGCTTTGCTGCTCTTCTCTGGACAGCTTCAACTGCCTCAATATCCTTCTTCTTATATGAGCACCATACTTGATTTGGATATTCAAGGTGTGGTCGGACTAGTGCCACAAACTGAGCCTTGAATATTGACCCATTCATTGATGTGAAGGTCCTCCTGATCTGTCCAACTTTCCTGTTGGCTTTATTGATTTTCTCTGCCAGATGCTCAGTGAACTTGAGTTCATGGTCGATCATGAGCCCCGGACCCTTCTCCACTATAATGTAGTTTAAACTCTCAGCCATGGTATACCGAAAATTTTCCACGTTAGATTTTCCAGTCCTCATAACACTGCATTTCTTCGGATGAAACTAGAACAACCACTTCTCTGACCAGCTTCTCTTTCTCAAAATCTTCCTGCAGTTTGACACAGTCTTCCCTCTCACAACTTTTCCTGAACACTTTTGTATCATCTGCATGTAAAAATATTTCACTATTTAGTATGGATTCCGGTAAATCATTTATATTTATAGCAAACTGCATCGGACCCAACACCTAGCCCTGGGGTACTCCACTGATCACCTCCATCCTATCCGACTCTACACAGTTAACAATCACCTGCTGTTTCAATTCACTGAGAAATGCAGAGATCCATTCTGAAATGTTGCCCTTGATATTGTAACTTTCAATTTTTTTTCCATCAAACGTTGATAGGGGACTTTATCAATGGCCTTCATAAAGTCACAGTAGACAAAGCTCCTCCTTCAATCATGATCTGAGTCCCTTTATCCAACACCGTGATCAGCTGAAGCACCGTTGACTGCCCCGCCACAAACCCGTACTGCCTGTTACTAATTAGTTTATGGTCTTTCAAATGTTCAAGAATTTTCCCTCTAATTATAGTTTCTGTTGTTTTGCAGATGATACAGGTCAGGCCTACTGGCCTACAGTTCCCTGGATCACTTATATCGCCCTATTTGTATATCGCTGTAATATTTGCCTTTTTCCCATTTATAGGCACTTCATCAGTCAGAAGCGATAAAGTGAAGATAATACTGAGTGGATAGGCAGTAGCCTCTTTCACCTCTTTTATTATTTGAGGGTGAAACCCTTCTGGATCCGGGAACTTACCTCTCTGCAGTTTATCGATAAAATGACAGTCTCGTCATAGGTGAACTCCAATTGTGACTGCATGGGAACATCCTTAGCTTCACTGCCTTGTACTTCCCCTTCTGCTTCTGTAGTAAATACTGAACTGAAATACTCTGCTAGAACCTTTGCCTTAACCCTGTCATTTACATTCTTGAAGTTTTTTTTTTTTTTTTTTTTTTTTTAAGAATTCATGTACAAATTCTTACACTAGTTGTATTTTTTTCCCGGTTGCACGTGCTTTCAGAAGATTTTAGGATTAGATTTCACATTTTGGGCAATAATTCTTTCTATGTTTTTCACCTCATTTCATGTCTCCCATGTAACGCTACTGTTAATACTTCTATAATCTTCTTGCAGCTGGTTATATTCTTTTACATTGGTTCCTCTGTCCTCTTTCATTTTCTTCAATCTCTTTCAAAATCTTTCCTTTTTCTTTATCTTTGCCCACAACTTGTTCTTCAGTAAGTCCCTATTTGTCCCCCCCCCCCCCTTAGTCTATTTTTACTCTTGAATTCTCTTCGTGGAATACATTCGTTGACTACCCCTTGTAGTTTCTTCTTGAATCTATCCCATATTTCCTTTATATCCTGAGTGTCTAGGTATTCATCCCAAGTAACGGATGGCAGCCTGTTTAATTTCTAGAAGTCTGCCTTTTCACAGAGGTAGATAAGTCTTTTACAATTCTTTTTCTGTGATTCCATGTCACATTTAAAGGTCACATAGCCATAGTAACCTCGAGGTTATCCACCATTATATCATCCGTAAAAGACAAATATAATGTGTTTACAGCAGTATTACCTTTAAACCTGGTTATTTCTTAATATGCTGTATGAAATAACAATCACGGATCTTCTCAATAAATCTTAAACTGAGATTATCATCACTAGATTTACATGATAAATTTCCCCATTTAATATTTGGCAAATTTAAATCTCCTGCAATTACTTTGTGTCTTACCTTGCATTCACTCATTTCTTGTAATAGTTCCATCATCTTTTCATTATTTTCAAACTCACTATTTGGACTTGTATAGATGGACACAAACAATATATCGTCACTTATGTATTTGATATTTACTGTTCTATACTCCTTGGCATCCTTCTTAAACACTACAATATCATATTGAATTCCTTTTTAGATGTACAGCAAAAGGCCCCTTCCATCTACTCCTAGTGCCAGTTTTTTTCCTATTATTTCGTATCCTTCAATGTCATATTCAATTATTTGGCATTCTAACCAACAGTATTTTGGTTTAACCTCTTGCACTGCTATCACTTGTTGAAGTGTCTGATCCTCACTCAATCTAGCCCTTAATTAACTAATTTTATCACTGGAATACACATCAATATTACAAAACGATACTCTGAGCTCATTAACAATTGTACAGGTTCTTCGGGGTAACCTCTTTTTAAATTACATTTTCCTTCACTACCTCTGATAAGACCGCTACTCTTGGAACGCCAAATATTTCCTTTCTCTTTATTTTCAGTATTTATCGGTTCCACGGACTTCCTCTTACCACGTAGTAGTTTGCCGAGTCCTTTTCCTCTGTATTTTTATTCTCTGCCTCTCATCTGAGCCCCTTGTCTCTTTTCCTCTCATCGTTAGTCATGTCGTGTGACACTCCAGCTTTCCTAAAAATTTCATTCTTTGCAATGCTAGACCTTCCCACTCTTCTTCACCTTCCCCTACCACTGCCACAAGAATGGATCATCACACCTTTTACGTGCGGGTTGGTAGTTTTGTTCACCAAATTCTTGCAGCTCTTCCAGACTGACACTGTGCCATATGGTGTGTGGGGAGAATAGCCTTGGGCCTTAGTGCTCGACTATACGATCACTCGCCACGTGTGGTGCTTGAACACGTTTTGGATCAGTGTTAAGGCGTGGGGTCGGAGAATGGTGCTGACGACTGTTTAGCAGACAGGTTCTTTACACAGAACTGGCTCACTGACTGTATCGGTCAGTGTGTGGCAGTCCAGTGGGAAGAATGGATCATGGCTCAAGACAGAGAAGATTGAGGGTTGCACTGTTATGTGTTTTGACCGTTGGGATATTGATGAAAGAGAAAGAAGCACAGTAAATGGGTGAAACTGTGGTTGCAAAACAAACGTTGTGGAATATATAACCAAATTTTCAGTGAGATGCAGCGTGCGAATAGACAAGACGTTCAGTACTACATTCGGATTATCCCTGAGCATACAACACAGTTAGAGAAAGTGCGTCCACTTATATCCCGGGCCGACGCAAATATGAGAGACTCGGTAAGTGTAGGATCACGACTTGGGTTAACCCTCAGATATATGGCCACATGTGCCAGCTACAGAAGCCTCCAGTACACGTCACGGATTTCAAGGAGTTCCCTCGCACATGTTATTCCCAAGACCTACGATGTTATATACAAAGTGCTAAGGAATGAATACCTGAAAGTAAGACTTCATGTGGTCAGCAACATCCAATTGATAGAGGTGTGCATGTACCCACAACTATAATGTATAATAATAGACTATATTACATTGTTTCATCATACCAATACTAACACTGTAGTGTGTGCATGCAAGTTGTACATATGTATACACAAGTATGCATGCATGCACATACCCATGTATACCGAGCAATGTGTCGATAATGACATAATGAGTCAGTCGCATTGAAGAGTTGTAATGCTGGGTATATATATATATATATATATATATATATATATATATATATATATATAGTCACAGAAAGCATCAGATAAAGCCCGTATTTAAGCCTAATACTGAAATTCTAAGCTCATGGACTCTCAAACAGATGATTATGGATCGGTGGCTGGCAAATCATCCACAAGCAACAAAAGGTGATTAATGGCGAATCATTAAACTGGCAAGAAGTAACTAGCAGATTTCCATAAGGTCGAGTTGTTGAATTTTTTTTTTTTTTCATTTGCAATATATCAGTGACATAGAAAGTGGACTCGAATTCTCAGGTAGCAGAAATTGCAGGTGAGACGAAAATCAGAGGCAGAGTAAATACGAAGGTAAACTGTGAGTCTATTAAAATCAACCTGGATAAGTTATTAAAATGGAGTGAAAAATGGCAGATGAATTGTAGTTAAATGTAAAGTAATGCACATTAAACATGGATACCAAATGTCTGTTATCCCACCAATGGAAATAAAGGGTGAAAAAGATCTTGGGGTGATTATTAGCAACAACTTGAAAATCTGTAAGCAGTGCATAGCAGCTAGTAACAAGGCAAACAAATGCTCTGCTTCATTGTAGGGAACTTAGATTGCACAATACCCAAAGCAGTCTTTAAGCTTTGCAGGTCACTTGTTAGACAACCAGACATGGGGCCGAAGCCGACTTCGGCTTCGGCTTTATGAAGCCGGGTTTTTAAGACTACGGTTTTGGCTTCGGTTTCGGCTTCAGAACTTTTCCAGTATCCGGCATCGGCTTCATAACTTTGTAAGGGCTTCTGCTTCGGCTTCAAAGCCAAGGGGCTGACTTCAGCCCCAACTGCAGGATAATGCACCAGGATCAAGAATGGAATATGCCTAACCACTCAAGAACTTAAGAAGGCATGGCATCTAAATCTTGTGTGGCCAGTTTCTTTGATCTACCCACGAATATAGATGAGAAGACCAGCTTCAAGGTTCGGTGCAATGAATGTGGTACAGAAGTCACTGGGCATGGCAAGACTACAGTACATCTTTGTTTATTATGCAATTAAGGTACACCTTATCTCATTTACTAATGGAAATTTATACAGAACTTCATACAACACGTATAACTAATATCTGATGGACATTTTGGACATGTCAAATTTGAGTAAGTTTGACAACTTGGTCTACTCCTGTATTCCTTGATTTCTTTTTCCAGAGAAATCATGAAGATCTACTGAACAGGCGCAAAGCTGAGCAAGCCAAGTCCACTTCCCAGCCGTCAATTGCTTCATTCTGCACGACATAAAAAATGGCCCCCAAATATAAGCTCTCACATCCTAATCAGGTTGAAAAAACTGATGCACTTATTATGTTTATTTGCCAAGACTTGATGCCCATCAGTATTGTTGAGAGTAAACCCTTCCAGCAATTACTGCATACACTTGACCCACGCTACCACCTTCCAGAGAAGAAAAAACTTTCGAGGGAGCTGCTCCATGAAAAATTTTAGTCATTTATAACCATGATCCAAAGTCATATGAAGCAAGGCAAGAGCATCTGCCTAACCACTGATCTCTGGTCCAGTCGCCAGATGCGGAGCTATATTGGCATCACATCACATTTTATTTTGAAGTGGACGCTCAAAAGTGCTACACAAGCCTGCAAGCGATATGAAGGTAGCCACACAGCTGCAAATATATACAGTCAATACCTTGAAATCATGACCATCTATGAAGTTGGTGATCAAATTACTCACATCACCACTGACAGTGCTGCCAACATGCTGAAGGCCTTTCAGGGTGAGCAAGAGATTCTCAGTCTGCCAGGGTACCAGAAACAAGTTGAGCCATCTGCTGATGACAATCACAGTGATTCTGAATCTGATCTGGATGAACTTCATGG
Source organism: Coenobita brevimanus (assembly GCF_032717465.1). NCBI lineage: Eukaryota > Metazoa > Arthropoda > Malacostraca > Decapoda > Coenobitidae > Coenobita > Coenobita brevimanus. Next base: position 7,361,963 of record NC_137066.1, read on the forward strand.
CCAGACTGAACAGACAAGTGCCTTCCAAGACTGCCCATCCAATTACCTTTCTGATGAATCTGATGATCCAATGGCTTTTCTTCCAAAGCATGACTCGTGCTTCACTCACACCCTGCAGAATACCATTAAAGATGGATTTACGGCAATTCGACTTATAAACGTCATTCAAGGGCTTGTGCCATTGTTGCCTATGGGAGAAAGTCCACCCATGCCTCTGACCTCCTAAAAAACTACCCCAGGCTACAGACTGCCAATGTAATTAGGTGGAACAGTTAGCTGAAAATCATTCGTTCCATCTTGGCCATACCACCCTCTGAGCTAAACAAAATTGATTCTTCTCAAAACCTCACCCATTATGATCGTACAATCTTGACAGATATAGTCGAGATCCTGAGCACCTTCGAGGAGCCGACTGACAAATTACAGGGCCAGAATATGGTGGCTTCCAGCTTGGTTATCCCAGTCATCCGTGGTCTGCGGATAACCATTAATTCACTAGTCAAAATACAACTGTGGCCTGCGTGTAGCCCTCAAATCATCTTTAGAGATAAGACTGACAGTGTATGAGGAAAACACCATCTTTGTTCTGGACTCTCTACTTGATCCACGGTACAAGACAGATTGGTGTTCAGGGGGGTATCTAGAGATTTTGGGGCCTGGGGGGCTAGGTTCTTTGCGGGGCCCCCTCCAACATCCAAATATAGGGGGTTCTCCAAAAGCCAGGGCCTGCCATAGGTATAGCCTACTGTAAGAGAACTGTGGGCAGGCTTTATAGTGTAACAGTTTAACATTCGTAATCCTTGCCATAACTTGTTTTTAATTACCAAAGTATATTTTTCGTGTTGTTTTACAGTGTTATTAATGAAACTGGTAATTTTTTTTTATGCTGTTACGATGTAGCAACCCGCCTAACCTCACCCTACCCAGCCTAACCTAATCTAAGGTAAACCTAACTCATCAGCAACAAAAACAATTATCAGATTTATTAAAGCATTAATAATATTGTAAAACACACCAGGAAAATGTATTTTGGTTATTAAAAACCAGTTATGGCAACTTCTAAATATTGTCTCGTAGTTCTCTCAACTCTATAAAATTATAAAAACGAAAAAAAATATATACATTTATATACACTACTACAACAGAAAGTATTTTCAATAATTTATACTCACAGTTAGTCGTAGACAGTACTGTTGTTTGTTATAAAAGCCAATTTTCAAGAGCCGGCGGCTCTGCACCCACCGGTTTCAACGTCAGGTGACGACTGAGACCGTGATACGCGTCTCTAATATATTGGAAGGTTCAGACCAACCGCTTGGCTACAAGTTGCCAGATATTTCATTCTCAAAACTTATCTCAGCCGGGATTGTCGGGATAATAAATATATATATTTTTTTAAATATTAATGAAAAGCTTATAAATTTTTAAGGCTTTTGGGGGTCCTCCCTCAACTGGGGGCCAGGGGGCCAGTTTCAAACAGCCCCCCCCCCCCCCCGACCCACGCCTCAGGTACGCCACTGTTGGTGTTCCTCACAGATAGAAAAAGATTCCATCAGAAAGACACTCATGATGAAGGCAAATAAAAAAGTCCCTCAGTCCTCATCTCCTCTAAATACCGGTACCAGTGAACAGGCTGTTCATAAACTGTCAAAACTCTTCAGCTTCATGGATAAATCAGTTACAGAGTCTTTGACCACATCAGTTCCCCAAGAAGTAACTATCTGGCCGTACCCACCATCCCAGAAGACGAGGAACCATTATTGTTCTGGCAGCAAAATCACAGCCTCTATCCCACCCTGGCCCAGCTAGCTGAGTATCATCTCAGCTTTCCTGCATCATCAGCCCCAGTGGAACGTTTGTTTAGCATTGCTGGAAAGATTTCTCTCCCAGAGATGTCGCCTAACTGACCAGACTTTTGAAAAGCTAATGCTGATTCGCTGTAATGCTGATCTGTAAGTTGCTGAGTGTCATGGTGTTGCTCAGTGCTGTGGTCATTATTTGTCAAGATCTTATTTTGTATTCAATGTAGCCCAATAAACACTTCGTTACTGCAGAAGAATACAATTTAAAAACATCCTTTTACATGTTCTGAGGATAAACAATATGGTTTTCGCCACGAAAGATCCACCATTGACATAATCTCTTAACTCATACCATCCATCAATCAATTGGTCTACATGGAGAAACTCATGCAGTAGCTCTTGATATTTCTAAAGGTTTCGACAGAGTATGGCACCGTTCCCTGCTGTCCAAACTCCCTTGTTATGGACTAACGTCTTTTGTTCCTTTGACTTCTTCATATCTTAGTGACAGGAAAATAAGAGTAAAAGTAGATGATGTATATTCCAATTTCCACTCAGTTAACGCCGGCGTGCTGCAGGGGTCAGTTCTGGCGCCAACCCTATTCCTGGTTCATATTAATGATCTCTTATCTGTCACCCACAATCCCATCCATTCATACGCAGATGACTCAACATTACATAGTTCATTCACACTCAGACACCCATTTACAAAGTCTATTATCTCTACCTCTCAACTCAGTACAGCCATCTCCATAAATCTAGACCTATCTACGGTCAGTGAATGGGGACAAAACAACCTTGTCTCTTTTAATGCTAGTAAAACTAAATATATACAATTTACTAATAGACAAATATTGCCAGATTCGTACATTACCTTCAGTGCCACTAATATTCCCATCTCCAAAAGTATTGAAATTCTTGGCATCTCACTTAACAATGCCCTCAGCTGGACCTCTCATGTTAGATCACTTGCTAAAACCAACTCAAAGAAACTTGGACTATTGTACAGAGTCCGTAACTTCGTCGCTGATGAGCAGTTAGCTATAATTTATAAGAGTCATGTGTGCTCTCAGCTTGAATATTGCTCACCCTTGTGGAATGGATATGGAGAGGTTGCATTAAAACAACTAGACAAAATTCAGAACAAAGCTGTTAGAATTATTAACAACCCTGCCATTACAAATAAACTACCTCCCCTAAAAGTAAGAAGGAATGTTGCCTCCCTTGCATTATTTTATAGATTTTTTTTGGCAAATGCTCAGACGAAGTTGCGTCCAAGATGCCACCTCTCCATGCCTTCCCTCGTGCTACTTGGGCATCTGGCAGCGCTCATAACTGGAATGTCACTCAGCCATATTGCAGAACTTCTGCCCATCAGAATTCTTTCATTCCCCGAACTGCATCTCTCTGGAACTCGCTTCCCCAGAGTTGTTTCCCTCCAAATTTCAACCCACAACTGTTCAAGTCTAACTGTTACAGATATTTTGTGAACAGAGGACACCAGCAATCTGGTGTATGGATTATTTTTTTTATTCACTTGTTTTTCCTTCCTCTGTTCTGTTATTAAAAAAAAAAAAGAAGAAGATATCTTGTAGGAATTTATTACAGAAATTTTACGCCATTGTAGTGAACATAGTTTTGTTGTATATTTTTATGAACTTAAAATAACACGTAGTTGCTTAAATTCTGTATTCTAAAGGGTTGGTTATCAAAGCCGTATTGTGACTAGAAGCTGACCTTGGCTTCGGCTTCATACAGGTTTGTGTGCTTCGGCTTCATACAGTTTTGTGTGGCTTCGGCTTCGGCTTGGTAACTGTTTACCTGGCTTCGGCTTCATGAAATTCTAGGGCTTGGGCCCCATGTCTGTAGACAACACTTAGAATGTAGCGAACAGTATTAAAGACCATGGCAAAGTGGAGAGAGTGGAGCAACTAGACACTGAAATGACCCCGTGACTGTGAAATATGCCCTACAAAGAACGGCTAAAGAAACTAAGTATGTTTTGCAGAAAAGCGTCGACTCGGGTATTAAGAATATTCAACAAATTTGAAGACATCTGTTACTGACAGTTGTTCTAAATACTGAATGATACCGTGACAAGAAACAGTGGTATGGAAGTAAAAGGGAAAAGATGCAACACGAATACAGGGAAAATTTACATTACGTGCAGCAAAACAGTGGGATATACCAAAAGCAACAGTCGTTACCGCAACACCTACTGATATATTTAAGACTCGGCTAGATAAGTATTTCGTGACCACAGGTAAAACTAATTATGTTTACTTTCATGTGACGTGTATCCTCACGAAAGTAAGACGAATACTTAATTATGAGAACATTCTGCGACTGTATAATGCTCTTTTATTTTCCGATCTGTGGATCTGAGATTGCATATTGCATGTTATTTCCTTTTCTGTCATTCCTATAAAAAAATCCATGGCTCTTTCCAACAAGCATTGGGATTTTTTTTTCCTGTCAGTTTACAGAGGCTGTGATTGGAGCAGGAAGGCATTCATTTTTTTTTTTAATTAAATCATTTTCTCACACACTTTGGTTAAATGTTTACTAAAAGCAGTCCTTTCCAACAGACAAGCATTAAGGGCCAATAGGCCTTATTATTTGTACATTTAATGTACTACGTTGTACTTCATATAACCGCCGTCCGATCAATAGATAACTTTTCTCCCTGTCTTTCATGGATATCTGTATTCCTTATCCCGTCTATATATCTCGACCCACTTACATTCTTTAACAGTCCCATCTTCATTGCTCCACCTTTTAAAGATTATATATTCAAACCACATCAGTTTCACACCTGTACGTTAATGCAAGCGACCTATAATGATCCCTAGTGGATCTGCATTTTTCCCAGTCACTCGTGCCAGAGCTTCAAGAAGACTTGTTAAGAAGAACTATACCAGCATACTGGAACGATAATTATTGTCAATATACAGGCCAGACTTGGACTCCCTTAATTTATGTTCAGAGACGGAACATATGCGTTCTGATATGACGAGGTTAGGGTGAGAGAGGAAAGGAAAGTGCAAATCACAAGACTTACTTCTTCTTGTGGAATATCATCCTTTGTTGGTTGTGCTGTCATCCTCTGTCTAGATGAAACCTGCCCAAAATCAAAATATTAAAACTCATCTAAATTATGTAATTGATGACGTACATATATATTACAAAAATTATTATATAGTTTCATATATGAAGTTTGGTTGAAAATTATTAAAAATCATTTAAGACTATTTCTCATTACATTAGTATTAAAAATGCACAGCATACTGAGGCAGGAAAAGGAAACAAAATTAATGAAGTATCTTGAGATAATTCTGTTAAACTTAGGAGAGACTTTCTTAGGCTGGATGGATTAGAAGCATTGTCTATTGTCTCCTGCAGTCAGAAAATATTTATTTTTACACACTCCAGGCTAACATCAACTCAGCAAGGAAGAAACGTTGTCGTGTGGAAAACTGGGTTAAACAAAAATACAGTCATTATCTCTCCAAAATTTTTGAATAAATTAGCACCACTTTCAACATCTTTTGCTTCCTCAACTTTTACACAGTACTTTCTCACACAACCACAAATCAAATTAACCATCCTTTTGGCCATCCACGCTTACTTCTACTCTCAGACTCACTCATATATACCCTTTTCACCACCCTAGTTTCGTTCATTATGACTGCCCATTATTATCTAAGAACAGACCCTTCTACACATTCATCAACGGACTACCTTCCTCGGTTTGGTTCACGAACTTCTGTACACTAATCTCTAGTCTAACCAATCTGCAGTCTTTTCATATCTACAGTATGCCACATCAATGTGTCACATTCGTACGTCAGTGTGGGTACCACAACACCCTCTTGCAGCCAATGTATTCAACTTCCCTTTCTATATCACATCCTTATAACACAAGCCACTTTCCTTTCCATGTATTATTCTTCTTTCCATCTCCTCTACACACTTACTATTCTTTTCTTTCACTGAACCAGCGTACAACTGCGAGTAACCGGGAGACAACAATTCCAATAATTCTCTATTTAAAAGTGTGGGATAGGGATTTACCCACTGTTTGGAATGAGAGACTTGCTTTTATTGGTTGGAAGTTGTTGTATTATAGATTTTCTTTCTTTTGCCCGTCAATGTATTGGCAGCAACTACTGTGTACAAGAAACAGCAAAGTAGAACACAACAGCAGTCATATGAACAGGGGAAGCACTATAAAGACGCCCATTCGAGCATTCACTCTTTCACTCAGTATTTTGTGTAGTAGGGAAACAAATGAATCAGCAAGAAAGCGGGTAAGTGTTATCTGCATGAACTCGGCAGTAAAATTAACATTACTTCAGAAGAGTCCTTCATACCCTCGTCATTACCTACACAGAATGTGTTATATGATGGTAAATGTGAGGTCCTACTACTTCCTTCTACTTTTCCTGACGCTACTTCTCATTAACAGAAGGAAAGGAAGGAATTAAGAAAAATGTAATAGGGTTGTGAAAGCACTAAATTTGAACTATCAACAGAGCGTTCGGTAAAACACCTCATATTTCCAATCACTCATAATTCAGGCCTTCGAAATTCTCGACCCAATCACACAATCCAAATCGAGCACTCAATGATCTGCCTCATAATACCTGTCAGCCAATTAATTTGTCCAGTGCCAAAGTTAGTGCACCCGTTGTCATGCGCATCGTCTTATACTACTATACTGTACTTTATCCATATTTCATCAAATATTCTACGTTGTTATTTACCATTCCTTTTACTCAAACACTCAAGTAACATACTCATCCAACCTTATACTGATCATCCATGCCTCATCTTGACCTCATGCTAAACAATTAAACCAGGTTCATACTAACCACATTCAACCTCTTAATGTGACCAGTGCTTCTGAGCACACTTTCATGTACCCTCTGATCAACAGACTTTCATAAGCTTCATATGTCACACAGCTCTGTTGCTTAATCAGTTCAAACCACATTGCCCACATATATACCTTATCAGCCAGATTTCTGCGGCTTTAACCCAAACGTTAAGGTAAGTACCGTACCAACACATATTTATGTAGTCGTCTTGCATTCTGTGTGGATTGCTCATACTTCTATTTCAGATCAAGGCCTTCACAGCAGCAGCCCTTATTTCCTATCTTTGTCACCCCACTGAGCCCATTACCATATTTATTACTCCTTTATGTCATTTTACATTTTTTAAACTCTTCCGTCACTTTCAGTTCCTCTCAGTTCACCGACTCTTCACACTGAGTCACCTCTCTGAACTATCAGTTTCTTATCTACGTATTCAGTATTTGTGACAATGCTGCTCGGAGGTTTACAAAACTCTACTACAGTCTACAACGAATATGTTCACTTCAGCACTACTAACACGTCTACAGGGAATATGTCCATTGCTGCGATTGTAACACGTCTACATGGAATCTGTTCACTGCTGCACCAGTAACACGTCTACTAGGAGTCAGTTCACTACTATTCTAGTAACAACTCTACCGTGAATCTGTTCACTGCTCCGCTAGTAACACGTCTACAAGGAATCTCTTCACTACCACGCTAAAACAATTCTCCAAGGAATGTGCTCTTTACTGCGCTAGTATCAGCTTTGTAAGGAATCTGTTCACATGTCTGAAATGCTGCACCCCTCACTGTGCAGTACGGTTAAGTTCACCTCCGTCCCTGTATTTCTTGATTTGACGACTGAAAGTTCTTTTCTCTAAAAATGATTCAGTTGAACTTGTGATATTGTTATGCCGGAAGGATTAGTTTAGTGTTTTATATCTGTGGACATGAGGGACATTCTAGAAGTTAAGTGTTGAGCCGTAGGATTAGGTTAACGTTTGTATCTAGAGATGCGAGGAACATTCTGGACATTTCAGCATGTCAGTTTTGATTACTTTCTCTTACCTTTGAAATGTTATTGTCATTATTATTATGATGTGTTGTTAATTTCAGTGCATTATTGTGTGAGAAAATGTGAGTTATTTACTAGGCTCAAAAATGTTCTGGACTGTGCTAGTAAGGGAGTAGATCATTGATAACGTTCGCACGTAGTAAGCGGGTGGTTCAAAGATCGATCCCACCTCAAAAATTTGGGGGAGGCGGTGGCTCAATCGGTAGAGAGGTGGCTTGTAGTCCTAACGGACCCGGGTTCAAATCCCGCTGGGGCAGGGAACAGTTTAAAGATTTGAATTTCATAAAAATCAGACGACTGATCTACCAGAAGACCCGCCGACATGTAAAAATACCCCCGCTAATACCAATACACCAGTCCTGATGAGACAGCCCTAGCATGTATTCAGTATGGACGGTGGGTGTTAGCGCCGAAGTGGTGACATGTAGAGGTGTGCGGTATTTAGGAGGGCTACTGGGCCTTGAAAGCAGGCTGTGAAGCCTATGCTCAGAGTCGGGCACATAAAAAAAAAAAGAAAAAAAAAAAGGGGGAGCAGGGGGGTGGGGGAGTATTTAAAGAACCGTCCCGCATCCAAGCAAGGGCGTAGCCAGGAAAATGAACTGAGGATGGGGGGGGGGGGCAAAAAATTTCCACTGGTAACTTTGCATCATTGGATGATTTATTGGCAAAATGAGAAATACTATACAAAGCTACAGGCGTGAACATTAATTCTAATAAAATTTTTGCGGAAAAAAAAATGGCTTCAGCTCTGGTAGACAGCTTGGATAATGTATAGCCTATATCAGCATTAATGTCCACGGCTGTAGGCTACATCATGACATCCACCAATATAAGTATAGTTTGATTTTTTTTTTTTTTTGCATATACACTAACTCTGTACCACTATCATTACCCAATATACCCACGCTACCACTAGGTTTTTTTTTTTTTTACCCTACCGTATGTTGCCAATTTTTTTCCATATATATATATATATATATATATATATATATATATATATATATATAACTTCGATAATTATCTGTTATCGCATTATCGCTGTAGTGCCGAACACTGGTAAAAAGTTTACAATGTGTCCTCCCTGTACTAATCTACTGATCAGAAATTCAGAGTGTAACAAAATGTCTATAACGTAACATTAGGAATGCCCAAAGAGGAATGGAGACGATAAACAGTAAATGCTAGGCATAACTTGGAGAGACAGGAAGAGAGGCTCTTGGATAGGAAAGCAAACAAAAGTAGAAGATACCCACATTCCTGATTAAAAAAAAAAAAAAAAGAGGAAATGGTCCTGGGCACGTCATGTATTTAGAAGACATGATAACAGATGAATTACTAGAGCAACAGGGGGAGAGTTAGTGGTGGACTGGATGTGGAAAATGTGTAGATTAGCTTAGGAGGAAGGTAGGATTCCAGAGTATTGAAAGTCTGCAATAATTGTCCGCTTACACAAAGGTAAAGGGGAAAGAGAAGTATGTTGTATTGAGTAAATGTCTCCTTAGGAATGGTATATGGCAGGATACTTATTAACAGAGTGAGGGAAACAACAGAGGAATTGGTTGGAGAAGAACAGGGTGGGTTTAAGAAGGGAAAAGGTTGTGTAGATCAGACAATCGTATTAAGATATATAGCTTGGACCATGCAACTTCTGCAAGAAGGATACAAGTCCAGGGTGAGAGCTGTGGAAATGAGTTATCTGAGAGGAGCGTGTGGAGGTACGTGGAGAGACAGACTGACAAATAAGGAAGTGAAAGAGCGCTGTGATGTTGATGTAAGTGTGATTGAAAAGGTTAAGAGGAATACTCTAAGGTGGTTTGGCCATGTGGACAGGATGGAGAAAGAAAGATTGACCAGGAAGGTGTATGTGAGTGAGGTGGATGGGGATAGGAAGAGGGGCAGTCCAAGGTTGAGATGGAGGGATGGCGTGGAGAGGTATATGAGAGAGCGGGGTGTGAGTTGGGAAGAGGGCAGCCGGATGATGAGGGATAGGGTAACATGGAGGCGATTTGTTTGAGGCCACCCCTTACAAGATTGAGGCGTCAGGCAATAGATAAAGATAGATTTAGCCAACTCAAATTTCAAATGACGTGGTGGTTAGACCGTCATATTCCTTAAATGTATGAATGACCAAAAAGGCATTTCAAAGGCCCCCCATAGACTGTAGACAGTCAAGCATAACTAACAATCATGACTGATAAGAAAAAATCTATCTTATACACTGGTCCAATCTATTGTGCAAATGATAACACCCATACACGAGGTCAGAGAAATCCCAAGCTTGAGCACTGATTTGGAGAAATTCTCGATTTGGAGCCAAAATCACAGACCAAACAGTATAACTGACCGTATACGATAACGGCAGATAAACTCGAGACATAAAAAAGTTAATAGTTGTACCTCCTAGTCCTAAATTAGGTCTTGATCTCATGCAACGCCGGCACAGCAACTAATAAACATCAATAATGAAGTATAAACGCTCGTGCCGAACATTCAAATAAGAATAAAATTATAAAAATAGTTTAATCGTCTTGTTGGTCTCTTTTATAGTAGAGTAATAAGTATCAAAATGTTTTATTATTTACTAATCAGTAAGATGAGATATTATCCAGATAATAACAACATGCACAATATTCAAAATAATAATACAAAAAATAATAGTTTTGAAAGAACACCACCCAGATATAAGGGTAACTATACTGTCTAGGGAATGGCGGATTGGCTTGCAAAAAGTCCTGAATATTTAAGCAGCATAAGTAATTAATTGATATCAATCGTATTATATATCTATATCTTTATCTTTCTATCTATCTATCTATCTATATATATTACTACGGTACGTTTTGTGAATTGGGGGGCCATGGCCCTCCTGGCCCCCCTTTTGGCTACGCCCATGCATCCAAGTCAGTTCAGTTTAGTCGATGAGCCAGTTAGTGGCAGAGTGAATGCACAGCTAGTGAGCGAGAACTAGTCAGACAGTGAGAGTTTGTCAGTAACAGTCAGTGAGCAATGTGAACAGTTAGGAGGTCAGTGAGTCAGTCGCGGACGGACAGTGACAGAGTTAGTGACAGTTAGTCAGACAGCGAGAGCTAATCAGTGAAGGACAGAGAGGTTAATCAGAAAGTGCGAGTCAGTGAGTCAGTGAACGCGCAGTGAACGAGTAGTAATGAATGAAGGACGAAGGTAACGTGAGAGAGAGAGAGAGAGAGAGAGAGAGAGAGAGAGAGAGAGAACAGTGTTTTGTAAGAGTATGGTTCCTCAGCTGTGCCTGGAAGGAATATAACCCAGAAGTGTTCAGCTGCCTTAGATTAATCGCTTGGCCTATGTGCCTGTCGTTCAGGATCTATCAACGAATCCCCACAGTTGTGATAGTATTGATAAAACTTTTATTGGCGTACACAATAAGCCCGCGGATGACATATCATAAATATTATGTTGTATATAAAATATTTATTCAGACTCCAGATAAACTAAATACAGAAAAGAGTGGTGCAACTACCATTAGGCCATTGCTATAAAATGAGTCTAAATAAACCAAACAGTGTGGAAGGGATAAATATTACGCTCAGTGTAATTTATCAGTGAATCTTAATTAACTAGATACTGTTTTGTCATGCACGTACAACATTTATATTTATGGTACGTAAGTTAACAATTCTACATTGAAAAAGTATATGTTCAAAGAAAACTTTTAAGAAGGGATACAGCACTACTGGAAAAAAAAAAAAAAATATATATATGACATTCCTTCGAACACTATTTCATAAGCATTCTATATTTGTTCGTCTCATTATTCGCAGTATAACACCTGGGATATAACCATTACGGTTGTATAGTTGTTTCTTCGCCGCAATATGAATATGACTGTCTTTACAGTACTCGTATGTCTTCATGAGGTTGCTTAAAGATTATAAACACATACTTTTCTGTTTCGCTATAAGCATCAAAATTCTTTATAGCATTCAGTAATACTCCTTCGACAACATACTGTTAAGTCCCCGTTCCACACTGCCACAGGCTCCAACAGCAGTAGTTCAGTATAGGAAGGACGTTGTCCAGTGAGTTGTTCATCTTAGAGGCAGCCTTTCAGTGTACAACAACACAGAACAGCTAAGGCATTGTAAATAAACACTGGCTTCTTAAGTTCGCTGTCGTTATTTTCCAAACAATTATACTTAATCCTTGCCAGCTTCACATTACAGTTTTCACAAGTACCGGAGCTATACAGTCTGCACTGACAAAAAAAAAAAAAAAAAAAAAAAAAAAAAAAAAAAAAACTCTAGTCCCTTCCCCATCCATATATAAGCTTCCTGTATACTAGAAATATCCAGTACATTCTCGGGGAAGCAATAGTTACCAACTCGGAGACATCCAAAATATCCAGAGTTTTCTTACACTATAAAACACTCTAAATGCTTCAGCATACAAACTGGAATAAAATTACATAATTTAACAAATAATCACATTAATGAAACATTATAGAGAAAAGGAGCAGGGGCCGGATGCACTAACGCATTTACGGTCCCGTAACTCGCTACGGGCGGGGAAAAAGGGAGCGGCGTCGGATGTTGGCATGCACTAAACACTTTCGGAGACCTTACGGGAGCCGGAGTTACGATCGCCGCTAAGGTTGGGCCCGACCAACCTTAACGTCTCCCGTATCTTTCAGACACCCGAAAATAAATTGAATTAAGCATTCTCTCGTGTAAAATAATTATTTCACTAAACTGGGTAGTTAATAGAGGTTCTGTACAACAATATACAGTGCGATGAATTGTACATTAGTGTAAATTGGTGGTTTCAGTATGTGTTCATTAGTGTTCTACTGTATTATATGCTCATCAGTGTTGTGTAGTACTATAAATTGGTGTTTTACAGTATTAACGTATGCTTTAGGTTGGTAGAAAATTATAGTGTGCTTTAATGTAGTCTATAGTAGTGTACAGCAATGTTAGTTTGAAATAGTGTAAGGTGTAGTGCTGTAGAGTAGTAAAATATGTTCTGTTGTGCAGTAGAGTACACCGTCAGGACAAGAAGGAGAATAGCATAATAGGTCAAGCCCCTAGAAAAAAAAATCCCTTTTCTAATATAGTTTCAAGATAGGTTAGGTTAATTTAAAATCAAGGTTAGGTTATTTTTGATTAGGTTAATTTTTGTTAGGTTTGTTTATGTGGACTGGATTATTGTAAGGTTAGCTTAGTTTAATTTGGGCTCATGTAAGGTTAGGTTAGCACTGGGTTAGGTTAGGTTAGGTTAAATGTTGGTTAGATTAGGTTTATTTTTGTTAGGTAAGATTTGTTTATTTTTGGATTGAGTATTGATAAGGTTAGCTATGTTAAACTAATGTTAGGCTAATTTAAGGTTAGGTGAGATTAGGTTGGTGTACTCTTAGCTTAAACTTGATTATTTTAAATTTAGGTTATTTAAGTTAGGGTAGTTTATTACTGGAATGGGGTGGGTTAAAATTATCTTAATTTATTAAGCTAGGCTAATTTAAGTTTAGGGTTATGTTGAGTTAGCATATGATAGTTGTGTGAACAGGGCAAGGGGAATTTTGACATTTCAAGGGGGCAATTAATTAAAAAAAAAAAAAAGCCAAAACGGTCATAAAAGCCTGTTATGTTGGTTTGATTTTATGGTTTTTGGCTTTTGATTTGTGCCTTCTGAGAGTAAGGACAAAATTTGGATCCTCACATAATTGTTATGGCCACATAAAAGTACAAAATCTTAATATAAACAGATTATACCAAAATTATCACTAAAACCACTAAATTCCATGCCATAAAAATTTAAGATTAACCCGAGTATATATTTATTCAAAACTTCAAAGGAGGGATGGAATCCCTCTTGGGACTTAGAAAGGAATTATTCAGTATTTTCTGGCAAAAGTGAGGAATGACTGAGAACAGTATATATGTGAATCTCAGAGCAAGGTTAGGGTTGGATAAATTTAGCTTGTTAGGTCGATTATTATTATTATTATTATTATTTTTTTGCTGGCTTAGGTTAGCTTATTCTATGTGGCTCTTATGTTTCTTCAGCCAAGTTCTGTTAGGTTAGGTTGTTTAGTTAGGTATTGTTAGGTTGTTAGGTAAGGTGAAATTGTTTGGTTAAGGTTTGGTTAGGTTAGGCTCGTTGGCTTAGCTTAGGCTGTTCAGATACCTTTGGTCAGGTTACTGTTAAGCAAAGAATAAAATAAAAAACTACACAAATTTATTTTCTTTGCTGGAGCTTTTATCCCAGGGTGCTTTTTCTAGGGTGCTTTTGTTCAACATAAAATGTCAGGTACAGTACTGTACAGTGTACAACAGTGTCAGTTTAGTTTTGCAGAACGCACATTAATGTAATAAGTGTTGTACGGCTGAAATGTTAAATATAAGAGCGATTCAGTCTGTACAGTATACTGAAGGCACTTTAATGTACTCGTACATTATTGTATAATAGTAATGTGCAGTACTGCTGCACAACATGCAGCAGTAGCTATGCTGGTAATATTGTGAGTAATGCTTTCTGCTCACTGCACTTCCTAAACTGACAACACTTCATATATTTCACCCAAGCCTGTCCTCTGTTTTGTTTTTGAGTTCTCAGCTGAGAGTCAGTGTCACCAAACACGATGATTGGCTGAAGCGTCTAGGCAGAGAAGCATCCTGCGTTGTGATTGGCCAAAGCGACCATCAGCTGAGCGGGGAAAAATTCCCTCAAACACAGCGAGTTTTTCCCCGCCCTTAGCCTTACGGTCACCGTACGATGGTGGGAGAAATGTTAATACATAGCAAAACACCGACTATCGTACGGGGACCGTAGCGGCGGCGGCCTTACGGGGACCTTACGGGGACGTGTTAGTGCATCCGCCTCCAGAAAAATTAACGTATACTTTCACAAAATAACGCGCTCATAATAGCAGGCTAACTGGCAACTCTGACACGTAACGGAAAAATATGAGAAGTACTGAGAACCCTCCTGCCTACCTAACTTTTTTTTTCTTTTTTACGTGTCCAACTCTGGGCAAAGGCTTCAGGGCCTATCCCCAAGTCCCAGTAGTTCTCCTCGGGGCCCAGGAGTCCTCCTACATGTCGCAATGTCACCACTTCGATGCTAACACCCACCATCCATACTGAATACATGCTAGGGCTGTCTCATACAGGACTGATGTACTGATATTAGTGGGGGTACTTTTGTGACATGTCGGTGGGTTATCTGGTAGATCAGGAAAATCTGCTTTTTATGAAATTCAAATCCTTAAACTGTTCCTTGTCCCAGGCTGGATTCGAACCTGGTCCTAATAGGACTGCAGGCCACCTCTCTACCGATTTTGCCACCGCAGAAATCCCGCTTCTCAACACTACCCCCTCCCTAGTCCTTTGTCGTCCCAACAAAACTACACAATGTATGCAAACATAATCCTTAATCCAAACTAAACATTTTATTATACACATAATAATCCTTTAACTTATCAGGTCTTCTCCTATGTCCTCTCTGACGATGTCCCTGCTCCCTCAGCACAGTCCACTCCTGGAATGTCTTGGTCCTTTTCCTGATGCACTTCTTCTCTTGGGAAACTGTCACCATCCTCTTAATTTCAGTTCGTTGGTCCTCCTCAATATCCTCGGCTGCGGGAGAGCACGATTCCTCGGAGAAGTTCCAGCTGATCTGTCCTGGCCCACGGTACTGCCACAAACTATTAGTGTGTACCACCTTTGGGCGAGACTTCTTGCCTCCCTGAATCCAGTACGTTACGTCTGATAGGCGGTCCAACACAGCATAAGGCCTATCCTACGGGCTCTGCAGCTTCGGTGACTGTCCCTTCTTCTGCTGAGGACTGAATAACCAAACTTTGTCACGTCCTTGAAGCTCACCTTATTTGCCTTGGCATCATACTAGCACTTCATCACCTCTCCTGAAAACTTCAGAGCTTCTCGCATTTGATGATGTACCTCAGTCAGCCTTTCCTAAAGATGCTTCACATAGCTGGACGTGTTTGGAGGCAGCTCTTCATCACATGATCTTCCCATTAACAAGTCAATGGGAAAACATAACTCGTGGCCCAACATCAGTTTTGCAGATGTGTAGCCGGTAGACTCGTGGGATGCAGGATAATATGCAATTAGCAGCACAGGTAATTTCTGGTCCCATTCCATCTGTCCCTCTATGCAGTACTTGACCAGTTCTTGTCCCAAGGTCCAGTTGAATTTCTCCACCATCCTATCTGACTGTGGTCTTAGTGGGGTCGTCCTGCTCTTCTTGATCCCCAGTAACTTCCAGCACTCACGGAACACAGCAGACTCGAAGTTTCTACCTTTGTCTGAATGTAGCTCCTGTGGCATCCCAAAATGACAAAAGAACTGGTCAACTAACACCTGAGCAACAGTCGCAGCCTCTTGATTGGGGATGGCATAGGCTCCTGGCCTCTTTGTGAAACGTGTATACCAGTTTCCTCTTTCAGTAAGTGGCAGAGGTCCAGCAATGTCCACCGTGATTCTTTCCATCGGTGCACCCACTTGGTACAGCTGGAGAGGAGCGCAACCACGTTTCTTTGGTCCCTTCTTGGCACATATATAACAGGTTCGACACCACTCCTCAACACCCTGCTGCATGCCAGTCCAGTAGAACTTCTGTCGCAGCCGACTTCAGAGTTTTCTTCACTCCCAGGCGCCCACTAGTGATCTGGTTATGGGACTCATTCAAGGTCTCAGACTTCATTTTCTTCGGAAGCACAAGTTGCCATTATGTACTGGGACTATCTGGTGTCTCCCACTGATGCTCCAGTATTCTATTGTTCAAACGAAGAAGTCCCCACTGATTCCATTAGTTCCGAGTTGCAGGGGTGAATCTGGAAACCTCTTCCCAAGATGGGCACACTGTACTTCACGGCAGCCACTTCAGCACTGGTTGTAAATATGCATCCTCTTCAGGTCTTCTTCATCTGATGTTAGCCCTGTCACTGAAGTACAGCCGCATTTCTTGCTACGATCTTCTTTTTTACTACACTGCAGGCACTCTGGGTCACCAGGCTGATGACTCAGGTTGTCAGAATAGCCATGTACCCATCCAGGACGGTGCTGCACCCCATTAATTGTGCTGGTCCAGCTTCCCAAGCCAGTGCGCCAGTTGTCTTTCCAGATTCTTCAATGTCTTCAGTCACTTGAGTGCCACATGGTCTATCCTGATAATGGACCTATACAAGTAGGGATGGAAGAAATCAAGGCTATTCATCACTGCCAAGATCTTACGGGTCACACAGTAGTTCCACTCCGGTGGGCTGAGCTTTCTGTAACAAGCCACCACATGCTCTTTGTCGTTCTTTTTCTGTGACAAGACTCCACCAATACCTTGGTCACTTGCGTCACAGTCCAGGATGAATGGCTGCCTCTGATCCGGGTACGGCAACACTGGAGATCTTGCCGGCGCATGCTTGAGTTCATCAAAGGCTTACTGAGTCACTGCAGTCCATGTAAACTTCTGTCTCTTCCCCAGCAACTTGTGCAGAGGTGCAGCTATCATTGCAAAGTCCTTGACAAAACACCAAAAGTCGGTACACAAGCCCAGGAAACTCCGTAGTTCCTTCACACAAGTTGGAACAGGCCAGTTTTCCACAGCTGCCACCTTCTCTGGATCATACAGACACTGCACTCGCCTACAATGTCTCACAGGTACTTCACTTCCTTCTGAAACAGGTAGCACTTCTTGGGATTCAGCTTGAGGTGCACTGCTCGGATTCTGTTGAACACGTCTGACAGCCTCTCCAGTTCCTGGTCAAAAGTCCGTCCAAATACACTTACGTCGTCCAGATAGATGAGAGCTGTCTGCCAGTGCAGGCCTTCCATTACATGATATATGAGATGCTCAGAAGTAGCAGGGCACTGCATAGGCCAACTGGCATCACTTTAAACTGCCATAAACCCAGCCTATACGAAAAGGCCGTTTTGTCCTTGTCCTTCTGTGCAGCCTTGACCTGGTGGTATCCTGCATTCATATTTAGGGTGGAAAACCACTTGGCTTCTGACAGAGCATCAAGCATGTCATCAGTCCTTGGCAAGGGATGTGCATCTTGTCACTTCATTCAGGGCTCGATATTCCACACAGCACCTTATGTGGTATCTGTCCCATATAATATGTAAATCTTGAGATTTGGTTTTAGTTATCGTGTAGTTGAAGACAGGAGAAGTTAAAGATGGTTACAGGGTCTTGATCGTAGTTTATTATCTTCAAGGAAAAGTTTAAGTTGAGCAGTGTATGTATTACACAGGAACGTAATTTACTAGCTAAGTTCTCGTCTGACCCCACTTCTCTCTTCCTCTCTCCACAACCTCTCGGTTCTATGCCTAGCCCCTTTCTGACTCTCTAACTCTTCCATCTTTCTCTACGAGGGCCAGTGTCACGTGTAATAGCCGTGTGTGGAGTTTCTAGAAGCCTGTATGTCTGTGTGTATGTAGTGTTTCCGGTGCACTTCTAGCATTCCTTCACTAAAATCTTGCAAGCTCATTCCCTTTTCCGACACCTAGCTTGATCGGTGTTCCTATTATGCTATTATGAGTTGTATTATGATAATGTAAATTCCTGTATCTATCTATTATGCTACCTATTATGATTTATATTATTATAATATGGAGTCCTGACACTTGCGGAGCCATCCTTCTTCCTTACCAGAACAACTGCTGATGCCCAAGGACTGCTGGACTTTTCTATCACTCCTTGACTTTGGAGATTCTCCATCACTTCTCCATTTCTTGCCGTTGGGCTGGCGCCATCCTCTGCCCTGGCTGTTTAATTGGGCGGTGATCCCCGATGTCTATACAATGCTCCACCAGATCAGTGCACCCCAGGCCTAGGTCTCTGGTGGAAAAGACATCAGCAAACTTCGTCAGCAGCTGCCTCAACTTCAGCAATTGTGAGCCATCCAGACTTTGTCACCTCCTTGAAAATAGGTCTTGTAAGTGGTCTGGCAGATACCCATCTTCTCTGACTACACTCTTTTTACAGGCCTTCCTCTGATGCCACTCAGGGTCCACCATCTGGCACAGTCCCACAATTTCTCCCTCGTTGATCTAATGTGGCTCACGGGAGAAACTGGTCACCACAACCGGCACTTCACCTGAACCTGTTTCCACCAAAGTTCTCCCCACCATCATCCACTAGTTTTCTGCTTCTTCCTGATCTTCAGCAGCCTTCTTCTTATCCTCCCTTTTCTTCTTTGGACGCTCACAACTTAAGTGTCCCACCTCACGACTTGCCCAACACGCATTTGTTACAATTGTAGATTTCCTTGCACTGCTCTGTTCCTGCACCTTCTCCCATTTGTAACAATCGTTCTTCTTATGTTCTGGCTTCCTGCAGAACCAGCAACCTCCTCCGGTCTTCTCCTGTTCCCTCTTCCACTTGTAGCTGTCCTCTTTCCCATGTCCTGGCCATTCACAGTACCAGCAGCTTCCTTCAAATTTTTCTGCTTCATGTGTCTGCCCCTTTCTTGCCTTGAATCCTGCACTACAACCTGCCTGAAAGTGGAAGTACTGGACCTGACGTAGGACTGAAATTCTAGGGCCCTGGCTAGTGCTTCTTGCATGCTTCTGGGATGTGCCTGCTTCACTTGCACTTTCAACTCTGCACTATGAAGAGCATCGATGAACTGGTCCCTCAGAAGAATAGCCAAGAGGTTAGGTGCTGCTCCAGGGTACACCTTGTATGCCATACTCTCCAGGTCATGAGCAAGCTGCTGTGGGGATTCGCCTCGAGCCCGTACAAGGCTCTGGAATCTTGTTATATATACCTCAGTCTGGTACATGGTCCCGTATCCGTGCTCCAGTACTTCTACTAAGGACTGATAACTGTTCCTCTCCTCTACTGATATCTGGCCCAAAATTTCCACTGTGGCACCCTTGAGTTTAGCAGCCAGCTGCACTGCCCTGCCTATCATTCCATCCATTCTGATCAGCAAGTAGCTCAAACTGTGCACGATAAGCTTTCCATGATACTCTACCATCAAATTCCTAAGGTTTCTTTTTAATTGGAACTCCATTATAGCCATGCACTTTACTGGTTTGGGGCCTAAAAACTGGGGCATCATAATTAAATCCAGGACTTAAAACTTCTGCATTTTGATTATTCAAGCCTGTAATGCTACCTTTAGATGCCTGGGATTCGTCTAGATCAACCATACACTATTTTTTCCATATGCTCCCTGTACACTAACCTGAAGCTCTTCAGTGCAATATTTCTCTACAGCCTCAATTCTCTCACTAAATTATCTTCAAATGGTCATCTACATGCTTCAGCTAGTCATCTACATGTTTCAACTGGTCGTCTACATGTTGTCCGCACTCTGTCACTTTACTACTTACCGTACCTCATGCATCTGCTGCAGTAGCTCAGTGTATATTTCCTCCTTTAGTTGTTATTGTTCTTCCTTCATTTCCACCCTGAAAGCATCTAGCTGTCCTTGCATCCTCAGTTGTAATTCCCTCAGTTTCTCCTGTCATGTCTCTTGAAGCTGTGAATATCGTTCTTTCTGTTCTTCGTTCTGTGCTTGTAATTATTCTTTGAGTTCTTTCTGTCCTTCATTCTGTGCTTGTAATTTTTCATTGAGTTCTTTCTGTCCTTCATTCTGTGCTTGTAGTTGTACACTTTGTGCATGTAGTAGTTTCAAATTGCAGCCAGTGATGCCTCCTATTGTCTGGCTTGGTCTCTTGTCTGGACACTTTCTGCATCCATGTCGAAGGTTAGACTCACTGCAGAACATTTCTAATAATTCACACTCCTGACACTACTGTTACGTCCTGGTTCCACACTGCCACAGGGACCAACAGCAGTAGTTCAGTTTAGGAAGGACATTGCTTAGCGAGCTGCTCTTCCTAGAGGCAACCTTTCAGTGTACAACAACACAGATCAGCTCAGGCACTGTAAATAAACACTGGCTTCATAAGTTCACTGTCATTATTTCCATATAATTACACCTAATGGTTGCCAACTTCACTGTTTTCACAAGTACTGGATCTATACATTCTGCATTGACACCGATCTGACACTGAACTAAACTCAAACTGAACCTCTACTCTCTTCCCCATCCTTATATAAGCTTCCTGTATACTAGAATTATCTAGTACATTCTCAGGGATGCAACAGTTACCAACTCAGAGACATCCATAATATCCAGAGTTTTCTTACACTAAACATTCTAAATGCTTTAACATAAAAACTGGAATAAATTTCCATTATTTAACAGTCACATAAATAAAACACTACAGATAAAAGGAACACAGAAATTAATGTATAACTTTCCATAATAACTCGCTCAAAATAGCAGGCTAACTGGCAGCTCTGACACAACGGAATAATACGAGAAGAGCTGAGAACCCTCCAGAATACCTAACTAGCAAATCCCGCTTCACAGCAATACGTTGCCGTTGCGTTCTAGAAATTCTCCCTGCTCAAATTGTGAAGGATTTCATTTTTCCCCAGATCCATAACTACATTGCAGTCATTCTTAGGGTTTCCCAGTAACCTGCCTTTCAACAGATACCTGATCCACACATCCTACCACTCTGGAAAAAAAAAAAAAAAACACTCAATGAAATACTTTAAAGCCAATATAATCTTTCTTACCACTCTTCTTCCATATACCTTATCCACACTACTCAGCAGTCTTATGACACGATAATTTTACCATTCACTTCGGTCACATGTACTTTTTCACAAGGTATAATCAAAGCATCTTCCGCTGTTTCCATCATTTTGAACATTTTAACAACAGTTCATTGCACTCTCTCCACCACATTTGGTTTATGTTTTTTACACAAACCTCATGAACATCTGCTGCCAATACATTCCACAACATTTCATAACATTTACGCAGCATGACTTATTGTCACTGACAAGCTCTCAGGCACCGAGTTCTTTCCTGCCCACCACCCAACCAAATCCTGGTTACCTTTGCTGTGCTTTCGTACAATTCGGAGCAGATGAAGGGGAAACGCAGTGGATCACTTCTAGCTGACAGGTTACAAACCATGGGAGGAGGAGAGAACGCAGTGGAGGGTAGGGGGGTGATAGTGGGGGTGGTGGCTGTTGAGAGGAGGGTGGGCAGAGGTGACGAACTCAGAGATGGTGGTGCGAGGAGAGGAGGGGTAGGGTAGTGATAAGAGTAACCATATCAGCAGTACCTACCTCACTTGAATGATACTGGCCTAATGTCGAGTTGTTGTTGGTGTAAGCTCTGGGAATCAACTGAGTTTAAATCCGTGAGCCGTATCATTAATCACAATTTGCAACGACTCATACTCGTTGAATAAGGTAGTGGTCGTGGACTGGTGGGGAAAAGAGGGGGGTCAGGAGGTGGGGTGATTGTAAGGTTGCCAACAATGGTTAATTAGTGATAATGTGTAGGATATTATATTCCTTCAGCCCCATGGGAATTCGGAAGGAATCAAACAGAAACACCATCCCAGCCAGAGAACTTTAGATATGAATTGCTTCTAGATGGCCTGCTTCAGTCGAGAAGGAGAAAGTGTAGGGTGGGAGGAGGGCGTGTAGGGATAGAAGTCGGGGGTGTTGGATGTGGGTAAGGTAGGAAGTAGGAGTTACCATTCGGAAAGACACGAGTTTTCAATGTCGTTTGACATTGAGACCTTGATGTGACCAGTCACTTAAGTAATTAGAGTATGACTGAATCCACATTGAAGAAATGTAAGAAAGTTATATGGCTTTTAGGCTGGAGCCAGCAGTTTACCTCATGTGCGTGCAAGAATGAGTGTGTGTGACTATTTGTATATGTAAGTGTGTATGTTTGCGTGTAACAGGTCGGTTGAGTGTCAGTACAGCCGCGTTTTCGTCTCGTTTAACAACAGTGAACAAACAATTGATGGTATAATATATTTGTGCAGAAACGTGTCTGGGTTTGCTGAAACAGCCTACGATCTGTTGATTGTTGCTGCTTCATTATTGAGCACTCCAATGGTTATATTTTTTGTATTTGCGATAATTGGCATTTTCATAAGTTTTAGCTGTCACGAGTCGGCTAGTGACATTGGCTTTTGTGGGAAACCGCGAACTCAAGTGGAATCCCAGTTTATCGTTCAGTTAACCGCTCATTTGGATGGAAGGCTTTTCAAATCAATTTTTCATTGCCATACGTGATCGTCTTTGTGTGTGACATTAGCGCTTCCGCTGAGCGATTTGTTTTGGGCATGTTTCGCTCACTCTAGCCGTTAAAAAATGTGGCGATAGCTCTTTCGTTTTTCCCACGACTTACGCAGTCCAGTGTTTGCGGTGACGGAGAGAGGTTCTGTGCTCCAGAAGTGTGAGAGAGAGAGGTCAGCAGCGCCCAGGCTCCACAAGACTACAGTTCTCCAGACTCCCACCTTAGTTGGTGATACACCGCATTCATCGACCAGTATTTCCTTTTTGTATTTTCCTAGGTTTAAGAGTTTAGTTAAGTGAGCTATTTCCTTACATGCTGGCCGGGTGCGCCGCATGTTGTGTTCTTTTCTAGGCGTAAGAATTTAGCTCTTGTGTGAGTGAGTGAGTGCGATCTCATTAATTTGATTTTGAATTGTAACGTTAAATTTATTTTGTAATCAATAAATTTAACAGTTCTTTTTCTTGAGCTCAATGTAATGTAAACTCTTGTTTCATTTCTCCACAATTAAGCTTAAAATCCGTTGTGCTTTCTAGGAGTTAAGCATCAGCAAGAACCTGATATTATTATTGGTATTAGTTATTTATTGTCAGGGGTGAAGTAACTTTCTCCAGAGGCTAACAGTACTAGTAATCAGCATTTGTGAGTAATTAGTCTCTGCTGTGTACTGTTGAGAAAGTTTATAAATTTTCGTTCTTAGAGAATCGTGCGAAGCAAGTCAGCGTAAAGTAAGCGTTGCTTGATTTAGCAAGACAATCATTTTCTCTGTTCTTCAATATTATTGAATATTATTATCAATTAAATAAATATTTAGCATTTATTTTAAAAACCCCGTCATATTTTAAAAACCCCGTGACAATTGGCAACCTCATTCCAGGATATTAACTCCTAGCTCTAAGGCTATTCACGAGATAATACTCACTCGTTCATATTTAGGTATTTATCATTAAAGTTTATAGGCACAAGTTTACTGGTGGTTACCGTTGATTTAGCAAGTGAATTTTGCTTTATTAATCCAAAGAGTACTTAACTCTATTTAGCACTTTATTTTTGGTAACACCAGACGATTTTATTCGCTCCTGGGTAGCCGCCGTACCCATTGTGTTAATTATTGAGTTCTCAGTTATTTGCATTTTGCTTTATTCTTTTCCAGTTAACTAGATAAGACTGGTCACCACTAGCTTGTGTCTGTACTCTTTACTTGTGTTTATTAGTATTCGTTTGCGAAACAGTCAGTACTCAGTTTCGGTTTACTTAGTAAATTAGCGACATGGCTACCACTGTATTTTTACAGGAAGCCAAAGAAATGGGCCTCACTGACCCAGAGAAAATTCAGAGTTACGTTCTCTCACGGTTTAATTACGAGCAAGAGCGTGAGAAAGATGCTCGTGGAAAGCGTAGAATCCAACGCGAACACGAGCGAGAACAGCGCGAACACGAGCAGAAACTGCATGAACACGAGCAAAAACAACGCGAACTCGAGCTAGTACAAGAGCGAGAACAGCGCGAATACGAGCGTGAACAACGAGACAGAGAACGAGAACACGAACGTGCCGAGCGAGAAGCACGCGAAAAACATGAACTTGAAGTTTTGAAGCTCAAGCGAGATTCCTTGGCTTCAGACACATCCGGTGCAGTTGGTCCAAGCTCCACGAGCGTTCTCCCTGCACATGTCCTGGCGACCCCACACATCAAGCTTCCTTCATACAAGGAAGGCGAGCGAATTGAGCCGTACATAGCTCGTTTTGAGGACATGGCAGACATGTATCAACTGGATGAGGCAGCTAAGCGGCTCCAATTTCTTAGTTTATTTGAGGGCCCTACCCTCGATATTCTCCACAGAATTCGTGGAGACAATCTCACGTATGAGATGATGAAAGCTGCACTCATTAAGGCGTATGGTCTCACAGTAGACGACGCCAAAGTTCAGTTCATGTGAGCTCGTCTCCAAGACAAGGAGACAGCTGTTCAGTTCCTTGATCGTCTCACTGCTTGCTTAAATGAGTGGATGGAGAAAGATGAAACTCCTTCCACGCATGAGGGGATAATTGACCTTATGCTGCGTACACAGCTAGAGAGGTCGTGGCCTGCTGAGCTCATAGCACAGCTTAAGATCTGCCAGGTGAAAGATGCCAGCCAAATGGCAGAAAAGGCTGACGCGTATTTCACTGCATACGGGTATCAAACTCGTAAGCAAAACACCTGGAACAGAAAAGCTGATAAGTCTGGGAAGCCGTCTCAGACTGAACCCCAGCAACAAGGCCATTCTCAGAATAATGGCCAAGATCCAAATATGCAGTGGAAGGACCAGAGGCAAAACACTCAGAAACCTGAGTGGAAGAGGTACAACAAGTACCCTAACCAGCAGCAGTATCAGCCACGCAACCGACCGTCGGGACAAACTTTTTCACTACCAGCTCAAAAGAGGCAGGAAGCGAACGCAGCCTTCATTCCTCAGCAGCAGCACGGTGGTCACATCCCTACCAGTGTGGGTACTCCCCCACAGTTCACTAGTCCCACAGTGACAGTGAACCCCCTCCACAGATGGCCAATGTTCCATCTTCCCAGGCAGTGAGTACAAACCCTCAAGTATATAATTCACAAGGCACAATGTTTGCCACATCAATTCAGCAGCCTCATGAGTGGCTAGCTGCTTCCTCCACAGGCCCTCCCACAGGTGACAGTACCTTCCTTGTTCAGCCAGGGTTTGTGGGAGAAATTCCTGTGAAGGTCCTGAGAGATAATGGTTCCTCAGGTTGCTCTGTCAAGCAGAGTCTAGTTCGGCCTGAGCAGTATACAGGTCGACAGATCCATGCAAACCTTATTGATGGATCAGTGAGATTGTTCCCTGAGGCATGTATCCAGGTGGTATCTCCATTTTATACTGGTACGACACTTGCAGTTGTCATGCCAGAACCTTTATTTGACCTCATAGTAGGAAACATTTATGGTGTCAAGGATAGTTGCACCGAACATGACGCTACTCAGACTTCGGCTGCTGCGGTAACACGAGCCATGGCTGAGGCTCCAGACTGTGTCACCCCAGTGATCATTGAATTGCTGCAAGATCTGATGTGTAGTCAACTTGTTGTACAAGAACAACATTCTGACCCGACACTTGCTGCCATGCGGAACAAACAAAAGGGTCGAGTGATTAAGTATTCACGGGGAGGTCGAGCCAAGTTCCTTCGTAAACAAGGACGGCTCTACCGTGAGTCACGAACACCTGAGCGTGAGGTTCGACTCCAGTTTGTCATTCCCGCCAAGTACCGCCTAGCAGTGTTACAATGGGGTCATTGTTCAGCCTCAGGAGGTCACATGGGCAAAAGGAAGACCCAGGGCCGTATCCGAGCTGACTTTTTCTGGCCAGGGATGGGACGAGACATAGATAGTTTTGTCCGTTCCTGCAGTTTGTGTCAAAGTAACACCACTAATCAGGGACATGTCCTTCCTGTGCCGTTTGTAACCACACCTGTAATCTCTGAGTCAGTTGAGAGACAGGGTAATGGTGAAGTGGGTGCAGACTTGACGTCTCGCCCATTGGCCCCACAGGACACAGTATGTCCAGGGCCTGTACATACATACTATGTACCGTAGGTTAAGGGGGAAGTTCGAAAGAGAATTCCGCAGAGGCGACTCGAGGCTATGGAAGACCCGAGTTTGCACAAGGATTCTCAGCTCCCCGATACTAATATAAGTACTGTAGGTTAAGGGGGAAGTGAGAACTCCGCAGAGGCGACTCGAGGCCATAGAAGACCCGAGTTTGCACAAGGATTCTCAGCTCCCCGATATTAATATAAGTACTGTAGGTTAAGGCACAGGTTGAGGACCCGTGTGCAGTTCGAGGCTATGGAAGACCCGAGTTTGCACAGGGATTCTCAACTTGCCGACACTAATCGTGTCCTATAATTAATGGCGATCTCGAATGTACTGATTGCTAGGCAGAGGGAGTAATTGTAACGTAATAAGAATTTTGTCTCATTGACACTTTTGATGCTCCACCTTAATTGGTTTTGCAGGTGCAGCAATGGGTGTAGCAGTTTTGCTGTGCGGGCCAGCTGATCGTCTGCCGCACGCTGCCGCCTCTTCTCCTCTGCCTTCGTCGTCGCCATATTAATATTTACTGTGTCATTTTACACGTAGGTACAGTTACACCACAACTGTTACACCTACACCATGTATTACATACATCACGCTACACAACAATTAGTTGTCAGTGTAAATGTAGCGAACTTTCGCTCAGTTTGACCTGAGTACAGGATTTTCACCATTGTCACGGAGTTTTTCCCTCAACCTTGCTTCAATTAACGTAAATACGAGGTTTCTTCGCTCACAGGCGACTGCGACTTTCTCCTGTAGCAGGATAGCGCACACACCACAGAGTGAATCTTGTGTGACCGAGCTAAGATTTATATGTATGCATATTGAAATCTTTTCTCTGAAGGAAAAAAGATTTGATTTTCATGGGGCGTAATGTCACGAGTCGGCTAGTGACATTGGCTTTTGTGGGAAATCGCGAACTCAAGTGGAATCCCAGTTTATCGTTCAGTTAACCGCTCATTCGGACGGAAGCCTTTTCAAATCAATTTTTCATTGTCATACGTGATCGTCTTTGTGTGTGACATTAGCGCTTCCGCTGAGCGATATGTTTTGGGCATGTTTCGCTCACTCTAGCCATTAAAAAATGTGGCGATAGCTCTTCCGTTTTTCCCACGACTTACGCAGTCCAGTGTTTGCGGTGACAGAGAGAGGTTCTGTGTTCCAGAAGTGTGAGAGAGAGAGGTCAGCAGCGCCCAGGCTCCACAAGACTACAGTTCTCCAGACTCCCACCTTAGTTGGTGATACACCACATTCATCGACCAGTATTTCCTTTTTGTATTTTCCTAGGTTTAAGAGTTTAGTTAAGTGAGCTGTTTCCTTACATGCTGGCCGGGTGCGCCGCATGTTGTGTTCTTTTCTAGGCGTAAGAATTTAGCTCTTGTGTGAGTGAGTGAGTGCGATCTCATTAATTTGATTTTGAATTGTAACATTAAATTTATTTTGTAATCAATAAATTTAACAGTTCTTTTTCTTGAGCTTAATGTAATGTAAACTCTTGTTTCATTTCTCCACAATTAAGCTTAAAATCCGTTGTGCTTTCTAGGAGTTAAGCATCAGCAAGAACCTGATATTATTATTGGTATTAGTTATTTATTGTCAGGGGTGAAGTAACTTTCTCCAGAGGCTAACAGTACTAGTAATCAGCATTTGTGAGTAATTAGTCTCTGCTGTGTACTGTTGAGAAAGTTTATAAATTTTCGTTCTTAGAGAATCGTGCGAAGCAAGTCAGCGTAAAGTAAGCGTTGCTTGATTTAGCAAGACAATCATTGTCTCTGCTCTTCAATATTATTGAATATTATTATCAATTAAATAAATATTTAGCATTTATTTTAAAAACCCCGTGACATTAGCATGTTAATAAATACCTTAATATATTCTTATATTACTGACTGTGGACAATGTTTTTCATTACAATTCACCCCAAGTGATATGCGAACACATTCTTATTTTCATGGTTACAAAAGGGAAAGACCTGTCACTCACAGTCAACTGTATAAAGAACAAGGTAGTAAATGCATCGCTTGTATAAAAAGGGGTATATAAAAGTCCTTCGGTGGAATTAACATTTAGTTACACAGTATAAAGACATAAAGACAATGAAACATTGTCTACGCCACTCGACACAGTCACCTTCGTCAGTGGAATATGAAAGCACTGGTAAAGATTTTTATATCAGAGCAATACAGGAAATCAGGCCTAGCAGGGAATCCTCCTCTCAACGGCCACCAACCCCAATATCACCCCCCCCCACCCTTCCCTGCCTTCTCTCCCCCTCTCACGGATAATAACATGTCAGCCAGAAGCGAACCACCGCGTGTGCACCAGGGCTGAGATAGCGTTTCCCCTTCATTTGCGCGGAACTGTACATCCAGTATATTCTGGTTTAAATATCCCATTCTTTCATATCTGTATGTCTTCATAAATCAGTTTTCAAAACTGGCTTAATCCAACTTTTCCGACAGTTCTTAAATTTCACATCTTGTTCCAAAACAGATTCTTATTATCTGAGAAACTTTTATTTATTTTCATTCTTCATTATCACTCTTTAGATATATTTGTTATTAACACATTTCCTCTCTCTTCTAAATTCGTTTTTTACTTCAGTTCCATTCACTTCTTTTCAGTCCGATGAGATATAGTTTATCCTTGTTACCTGCATTTTCTTTATTAAGGTTTGGAAAGACCATTATTACTGATGGGACTAGAAACTTTGGGTCAGTCCTTACAGAACCTGATTTCCATCCTTATCTGAATAAGTTCTGAGGACAGCAAGAATTAAGTCACCGGATTCTTTCTCAGCTCTTATTTGCACATCCCACTGTTTATTCATTTCTTATTAGTTGACGTCTTTGCAGTACTCACGGTATTATCTTTCCTAAGCAATAGCCTATATATATGATTACAAGCTTTAAAACCTGTCGTTTCCCAAATCACTGACCAAAACCTACCGCCGCCTTTCGGTATATACACCTGGCACTTTGGTTTCAGTTTTTCAACATACTGTTCTTTCACTCCAACTTTGCATCTTGCCCTTCTTCTCTACTTTTCCCAGCTTCATCTTGCATATCACGATACTGTCATCAATCACCTGCATCTTCCTCGTTTGATTCTCGAGTCAGTGACAGCGTCATTTCATTACAACCACATAATCATTCAGGCTTGTACTATCATTTGCATCATTCTTTCTAAATCCAGCCATTTCTTCAGTTACTTGTGTTTAAAATATAAATTACTTATATGTACCATTTCCCTGACAGTCTCTGTCCAGTGTCTAAATTATTTTCATTTTCGTGGCATGCAAAGTGATCCACTTGACAACACACAAAATCCATACCAACTCTCCCATTCAAATCATCCAATACACTCATGTGATAAAATAAATAGCGTCAGTCTAAGACAATAAATCAAATTAAAGATTATTTTATTGTATACGTACATTAATACGGTGAGTATTGGTGTCGAGGTGGACAGTGACGGTGGCCTTGGAGGCGTACTCCTTGTCACAAACACTGCACTTGTAGCGACCGGTGTTGCCCAGTGGTGTCACCTGGCCAGCCTGTATGGCACTGACCAGCTGGTCGCTGTTTGCCCTCTCCTTCGCCTTTGTTTGACCCTGCACAACACAATACCTCTAAAAGTGAGGACTGCACTAAAGGTACAGTAGTTTCTTGAAGATTTACAGTATAATGTAAAGTTCTATTTAATGAAGGATTAATCCAAAATATTAGTCTGCTTGCCATCCTTGCAGGCATGATAACAGTGACATCTACTAGCCTCTAAACACGAAATTTGAACGCACACACACACACACACACACATATATATATATATATATATCATCATCATCAGCCGTTGAGGTCCACTGCAGGACCGGCCTATCCCTACCGAAGCAGGGACGATACAGCCAATGTATCTCTACCAAGTGGCTTAGGCTGTCTGGTAGAGACTGTATGTAGGGTGAGAAGTGCTTGTGAGTGTAATTGCAATGTTGGAGTGGCTTTGGATGTGTGTGTAGTCTGTGAACCAAGCGTAATCGGCCCGCCTTAAGCCAACAGGGTGCAAGCATACTAGTATGCGACACTGGTTCAACCACAGCACCCCTTGTGTCCGCCAAAGTGGTCAGTGGCGTGGTGAACGCTTCCCAAAGTTTTTACAACTCTGGCGGGGAGGCGAACCCCCGCCCACCAGCGTGCGAGACGCACACTCTACCACTGTACCACAGAGGCTCATATATATATATATATATATATATATATATATATATATATATATATATATATATATATATATATCTATATATCTATATCTATTGCCAGACGCCTCAATCCCGTTTGGGGTGGCCACAAACAAATCGCCTCCAAGTCGCCCTGTCCCCCGCCATTTCACTGCCCTGCTCCCAACTCACACCCCCCCTCTCTCATATACCTCTCCACCCCATCCCTCCATCTCATCCTCGGCCTCCCCCTCCCTCTTCCCCCCTCCACCTCACTCACATACACTCTCTTCGTCAGTCTTTCACCCTCCATCCTCTCCACATGGCCAAACCATCTCAGTGTGTTCCTCATAACGCTTCCTATCACATCCACATCAACACCACAACGCTCCTTTATATCCTCATTCGTCAGCCTGTCTCTCCATGTGACTCCACAGGCTCCTCTTAAATAACTCATTTCCACTGCTCTCACTCTTGACTTGTGACCTTCCAACAACGTCCAAGCTTCACTTCCGTACGTTAGAGTTAGTATCACAATACTGTCATGTAGTAACCTTTTCACTTCCATGCT
Organism: Coenobita brevimanus; assembly: GCF_032717465.1. NCBI lineage: Eukaryota > Metazoa > Arthropoda > Malacostraca > Decapoda > Coenobitidae > Coenobita > Coenobita brevimanus. The sequence continues at coordinate 7,393,213 of NC_137066.1, forward strand.
CACTTCCCTGTTTCTTATCACTGCTTTCAAAGAACCAGCAACCTTTCTTCTCTGCTGTACCCTTTCAAGCACTTCACCCTCCAAACCTCCATCCTTACTTATCACACTACCCAAGTACTTAAACGTACTCACATTTTCCAATTCCTCACCATCCAACCTTGCTATACATTCACTGACTTCACCTCTCTCAAAGACCATCACTTTACTCTTCCCTACATTCACCTTTAGATTCCGTTTCTTACACACTCTCTCAAACTCATCCACCAAGCCTTGCAGCTCCCCTTCGTCTTCACTCAACAACACAGTATCATCTGCAAACAACAGTACAGGGAGTTTCCAAACACTATCCTCTCTCACCAGGGCCACTCCAACATCCACTACCCTACCTTGTACCTCTTTTATTACCCCATCCATGTACAGATTGAACAACCATGGAGACATGACACATCCCTGTTTCAAACCAACTTTCAAAGAGAAAAATTCACTTAGTTCACTATCCACATGCACTGCAGCCTTCGCACCATCGTACATACTCTTCACAGCATTCAACAACTTCCCATCTACTCCATATATTCTTAACACTTTCCACAATCCTTGTCTATCCACCTTGTCATATGCTTTCTCCAAATCCATGAAAGCCGCATACAATTTCTTTCCCTTCTCTAGAAACTTTTCCACTAAAGATCTAAGAATGAATATCTGATCTACACAACCTCTTCCCTTCCTAAAGCCTCCCTGTTCTTCTTCAACTAATTTCTCTGTTCTTTCTCTAACTCTGTCAATAAGTATCCCCCCATACACTTTTCCTATTATACTAAGAAGACAAATGCCCCTATGATTACCACACACTTCTTTTTCCCCTTTTCCTTTGTACAAGGGAATAATTATACCTGACTTCCAATCCTCTGGGACTCTACCTTCCTCCCAGGCCAATCTGCACATCTTCCACAGCCATTCTACTACTATCTCTCCCCCATGCTTCAGCATTTCACCACACACTCCATCACTTCCTGGGGCTTTCCCCGATTTAACTTTCTTCATTGCTTCCACAACTTCTATCCTACTGATTTCTTCCTGTCTTCTCACCTCCCTCCTTCTCCCAGCCATTCCCCAGCCACTTATACTCGCATTACTTCCATCCTCTACGTTCAACAATTCCTTAAAGTGTTCTCTCCATCTGCTCACTTTTTCTCCCTTCTCCACTAGTAATCTACCATTTTTATCTTTCACTCCCCTGCTAACTTCACTTCCACCCTGTCTTACTCTTTTCACCTCTTTCCAGAACATTTTCTTACAGTCCCTCCACTTTACACTCAAATTCCTTCCAAATTCCTCATCCACTCTCTTCTTACTCTCTCTTACTAATCTTTTCACCTCTTTCTTTCTCTCTACATATAACTCTCTCTTCCGCCTCTCAACTTCTTCCACGCCCCTATTTCTCATCCATTCATTGTATGCTTTCTTCTTTTGTGCCACAGCCTGTTTCACCTCTTCAGTCCACCACGCTGTTCCTTGCACCCCCCTCCGTCTTCACTTCCTTCCACACACCACATCACATGCTGCACATATTTCTTCTGTAAATATCCTACACACACCTTCCACGTCTCCCATCTGCTCCAATTCATATTTGCCCAATCGTTCCTCCACTTCTGTCTTATACTCTGCCTTTTTCTCATCCTCTTGTAACCTTTCCACTCTCCTTGCAATTACTCCTTCCTCTCGTCTTTCCCTTCTTCTATTCCTCCATCTTACTTGAATTTTAATTCTGGCCACCACCAAGTAGTGGTCAGAAAGTCCACTCCCCCAGCCTCTATAAACTCTTGCATCCATTACACATCTTCGCATCCTTTCATCCACACACACATAATCAATCATTGCTTTCCTTTCATTCAGTTCACCACCCACCCTTCTCATCACTCGCCATGTATACCTGTGGATCATTTTATGCCTGAAGAGGGTATTGGCTATCACCAACCCCCTCCCAGCACAAATGTCCACTAACGCACTCCCATTCTCATCTATCTCAGCAGGCTCACCCCACTCACCAACTATTCCATCCACCTTCACATTCCCAACTTTACCATTCATATCACCAATCAAAATTATTCTCTCATTCCTTCCAAACTTTTCCATGCACACTTCTACATGTGTCCAGAACTCTTCTCTCACTCTTCTAGCATGATCTTGCGTTGGCGCATACACACACACAATCGCCCACATTTGTATTCCAACTTTCAACTTTACCCACACAATCCTTGACCCAACTGATCCATACTGTCTTATGCTCCTCTTCCATCTTTTACTCACAACTATACATACTCCTTCCTTTGCCCTCTCATTCTCACCTACTCCTGCGCATATACCCCATCCATACTCCCATTCTCTCACACTTACTCCTCTCCATTTTGTTTCAGTTATTCCACATACATGAACTTTCGCACCCTCAAGCACCTGGACAATCTCTCTCTCTTTCACCTCATCATTCGCTCCCCTTACATTCCAAGTTCCAATTACCATGTCCTTTGTCCGGTCCTTGGTCGTCATCGTTTGGTCAGTCCTTGTCCGAGGCTTCTTGTTTGTTTTTTTAGTTAGTTGTTTTCCAGGGGGGGGCACTAACCCTCCGCCAACCCTTTTAGTCGCCTTTTACAACAAGCAGGGATACTGGGGGAGTATTCTTGAAAAACCCCCCTACCCCCAGGGGATATATATATATATATATATATATATATATATATATATATATATATATTATATCATAATCATCATCCAATCCTACGTTGCCCCATGAGAAGCGTAGGGGCCCGAGCCTAGGCAAGTTGGTCCTGACATTTAAGATGAGAGTGACCAGCCTCACTCATCCCTGAGTGGTATTACGTAAGCAGCAAACCTCAACTACCCCTTGGATAAACCTTCACCGGCCCAATCCGCGAAGAGCGCTGCACTTTCTCACTAAACCACCAGGTGCCAAAATTTGGTTATATGGTTACCACCCACCATAGTAAATGGTTTCCTGGTGTACAGAAAACAATTTGGCTTGTCACTCAGTGTAGAGTCACCCACAGGCAGAAGGAAGAGGAAAGAATGAAGGAAAGAAAGAACAGGGAGTGTAAAGTCATCCGTAAGCAGAAGGACGAGGAAAAAATGAAGGAAAGAAGGATGAAGGAGAGGAAAGGGGAGGCACCCGAGAGCAGCTCTACATCGAGTGAGTGGATGGCGAGTGTCCCCACCCATCACAAAGCGCCACCTACCATATATATATATATATATATATATAGAGAGAGAGAGAGAGAGAGAGAGAGAGAGAGAGAGAGAGCAGTGGATGTTGGAGCGGTCCTAATGAGAAAGGGCAGTGTTTGGAAACTCCCTGTACTGTTGTTTGCAGATGATACTGTGTTGTTAAGTGACGAGGAAGAGAAGCTGCAGGGTTTGGTGGATGAGTTTGGGAGAGTGTATAAGAAACGGAATCTAAAGGTGAATGTAGGGAAGAGTAAAGTTATGGTCTTCGAGAGAAGCGAAGTCAGCAAATGCACAATGAGGTTGGATGAAAAGGAAATGAAAAATGTGAGTGCATTTAAGTACTTGGGTAGTGTGAAGAGTGAGGATGAAGTTTAGAGGGTGAAGTGCTTGAAAGAGTACAACAAGGAAGGAAGAAAGGTTGCTGGTTCTTTGAAAGCAGTGATAAGAAACAGGGAAGTGAGCATGGAAGTGATAAAGTTACTACACGACAGTATTGTGATACCAGCTCTAACGTATGGAAATGAAATTTGGACCATGTTGCAGGGACAGAAGTCATGAGTGAGAGCAGTGGAAATGTGTTACTTGAGAGGAGTCTGTGGAGTCACATGGAGAGACAGACTGACAGATGAGGATGTGAAGGAGCATTGGGGTGTGGATGTGGATGTAATAGGAAGCATTAGGAGAAACACACTGAGGTGGTTTGGCCATGTGGAGAGGATGGAGAGTAAGAGACTGACGAAGAGAGTGTATGTGAATGAGGTGGAGGGGGGGAGAGGGATGGGGAGGCCAAGGATGAGATGGATGTTGTTGTTGTTGTTGTAAGATTCGTCCAACTAATGATAGTATGGACCCGGGCTCAGTGTGGAGAGCCCACCAGAGTTATCAGATGTTAATCATGGAGCGTCCTCTACGAAGAACTGCTCGGGCTGGTTAATTTTAGAAATAGATGTAGGTCAGTCTCTTTGAGATGTCCTAAGCGTATATCAGGGTCAAGGGCCGTCTTGATGATGTTATTCATTTCTTCTCTGCTGATGGTCTTTTGAGAATTGAGGTGATGGTCAGGGTCTGTGGACGTGGAGGGTGTAGTGCCGTCAATATCCATCTCGGCTGTAGGCGATGGTCTTGGCCGTTTCTTCATCCTCTTCTTCGATGTCTATGGTGGCGAGGGAGAGGTACGTGACTGTGGGCTGGAGGTCGACGGCAGCAGCAGGAAGTGGTGAGGGGGAGGTATGGTCACCTTCGTCCTGAAGGATGGAAAGGATGGGAGAGGTGGCCCTTCTTTCAGCTGTTGACGGCGGGCGGTGGTTATTGTCATCTGTGGTGTCCATGGGCGGGGCAGAGGTGGTGCAGGAGGAGGCAGTCGCTCTGTTTTGAGGAGCGTCGAGTTGCAGCCTCTTCCGCGGTGTTGTGTGGGGTTTGGGAGGCTGCAGTGTGGTGGTATGACACTCCTGACAAAGGGCTGGCCGAGCATCAAGAGCGAAGCTCTAAGGGATGACAAGGCGTGGCAGCCCGTTCTTCTCAAAGATTTGGGGGATTAGAACAAGCTGCGCCACCTTATCATCGGCGCAGAATGCCTTTGCAGTCACAATGCACATAGCAACGATCGTGTCCACACCTCCAGGACATTGGGGATCATCAGGCTGGCGTCCTTGGGCCGTGGGGCGCCGCCGTGCATGGGCAGCGCCCTGCACGGCACCTCTCGGCCAGGTGATGCCCTTAGCTTCAGGACCCTTTGGTGTCTGGATGATGTGGAAAACGACCGTCTCGCCCTGGCCTAACGAGAGCGAGGGGCGCCGTGAAGAGGGAGCAGCAATCCCAGAGTGGTGCACGAATATATCGGTACCAGTATCCTGGCGCCGGATGAACCCGTACTTCGCCCTGATGCTGTACCACTTCACGGTGCCGGTGATGGTCTGCACTCCTCCTTCAGGCCCGAGGCTCCCAGTATCAGCCTCCCTCGACGGGTCGCGAGCTGTGGCAGAAGAAGAGGCCATGCTGGAGAGAGGAGATGTTGCTGCTACCACTGCTGGACACGAACTGATGAGATGGAGGGATGAAGTGGAGAGGTATATGAGAGAGGGGTGTATGAGCTGGGAGCAGGGCAGTGAAATGCTGCAGGACAGGGCGATATGGAGGTGATATGTTTGTGGCCACCCCTTACGGGATGAAGGCATCTGCCAATATATATATATATATATATATATATATATATATATATATATATATATACAGAGAGAGAGAGAGAGAGAGAGTAATTATTGCATTCCACTCGGATTGAGCCAGTGAAGGTTTATATTCAAGGGGTGGTTGGGGTTGATTGCTCATGTAATGCCACTCAGGGATGAGTGAGGCTGGTCACTCTCATCTTAAATGTCAGGACCAACTGCTTAGCCCCGGACTCCTACGCTCCTCATGGGGCAATGTAAGATTGGATGACGGATGGATATATATATATATATATATATATATATATATATATATATATATATTCTTGGAGGCAGACGAGGTTGAAAGCTATGGCACATTCTCTTTTACCTATTTTCTTAAGTGCAGTTTCTATTTGCCGTTAAATTCTTCGGTGGTCTTTTTGGAGTTTCTTCAGTTCCCGAAAGGGCAGCTATGTTTCGAAACTGCGTTGTTCCATCTTTAGGCTGAATTTCATGGTTCTTTTTTCTTTTTTCTTTTTATTTGTGGCTTGATGGACATTATCCACAATTATGAGTATTAGGCCAATTAATAATAATAAACACAATAGGAAAACAAAAACTCATGGACTGCATGAAACTAACAGTCTAGGGAGCTAAGCGTGGAGGGAGCATATGATAGAATGCTCAGCGATTGGCTAGATGCACCTCCTCCCCCCTGACAATCAAAACGGGTTGAATCCCGTCACCCAGGTTGGCAGCTCGGAGCAGATTGTAGAGGTTAGAGAAGATTGTGGTGACCCGGTGTGGCAATGAGGGTCAGGAAGTGTCACTAGCAGGATATGGCTATCCGATCCTTGTGGTCCATGATATGAGGGTGCAGAGGGTTGTCCTCCACTGCTGGAGGAGGGGAGGACTCAGTGACCTCCTCCTCGGCCAAGGAGCCTGTTGACGCATCCTCAGCTACGGAGACAGTCAGAAGAATCCTGCCCTTCCTCGGTCTCTGTCAGCAGATGGTAAACTTCAGCTGTGGTCTTTGCCATGTACAGTTCTAGTGCCGGGTTGATGATCTGGTTTGCAGTTGTCTGACTGAGTGGGACATCCAGCCACAGCCTCTTCTGCAGCGTCATGCGGGGGGCAGCAGGTTGCGGCTGCCAGGCCCAGTGCTCCCATTGTTGAGGAATAGAGTGTACATCGCGGGCAAAGCACTTGGGTATGGCAACGTGAGGCAGCCCATTCTTCTCAAAGATCTTGGGTACAAGAATGTGCAAAGCCCTCTTGTCACCCCTGCAAAAATCCTTTGCTGTCATGATGCACATCTCCATGATGGTGGTTATCTCCCTAGGACTCACAGGATCCCTGGCCTGGTGTCCCCGGGCCGTGAGACACCACCATGCTTAGGTAGAACCCGGCATGGGTTCTCAGGACCCTTGGCGTCCCAAACAGACAAAAATCCACCGACTCACCGTCCCCAAGGGAGTGTAAGAGATGCCAAGGATCTGGTGCAATGACAGCCTGACAGTGCACGAAAACATCAGCACCAGTATCCTGAAGCTTGATGAAACTGTACCCTCCCTGATGTTGAACCAAATCACAGTTCCCGATCTTCTTCTGGGGTGCCGGATACTGAGATCTGCTATTTGCCTCCCTCAATGGGTCACAGGCAGTAGCAGAAGATGCGTCGTCCATTGTAGATCGATCTGCTCTCACTCTTCTCTCTCCTCTCATGGGAGAGGTGGATCAGGTGAAGACAGGTGGGGGGAGATGATCACCTAAGCTGATCACTCATTGGTTGCACTGTTGGCTAACCCTATGTGGCGTTTCGATGATGGTAGGATTTGGAAATCATTGACTTGTGTGTTATTGTAGGTTGTTTTGTCTTTATGTAGATTGCCTCTAGAAACAAAAGACAGTGAGGTTCTTGTCCTCTGTGGATTATTTTGATGTTTTCATCCAGGTCTTCTCGTGTCACGTGGGGAGTTGTGTGGCGTAGTGGTTCTTGCTGGCTCCATTCTGTTGGTGACAAGTGAGACAACTCGATAGACTAGTCTGTGGCATTCCAATGCATGAGTGAGGTCCACATTCCTCACTGTTGCAGTTATGTTGGTAAATTAAATGATCCTTTTGAAGGGGCATCTTGGTCACGGTGGGTAGGTTACGAAGCAGAAGATGGGCTGTTTTATTCGTTTTGTAGTACATAACGAGAGAAATGTGTTCCTCCAGGTCTGTAGGGCGTACATTTCTGTCAACAGTGTCCTTGATGATCTTATCTGTCTTGTAGTCTGCAAACATGTGGTCTCTGTAGTATATCTTGATGTGATCTCCAGTTGTGGGTGCAATGGTGTCTTGGTGAGTATAACTTATGTCCATGTGTCTCTTACCCCTCTGCGCTGGGCTGTTTATACTGCTAAGTTGCTTGTTTTCAGATGTTAATATTTCGGAAAGTATAGCAGTTTGAGAAACAAATTAAAAAACATGTTCCTCACCAACTCTTCTTCTTGCAAATAAAACTATCCCCAGGTCTGTAGCTGGTCGCATTCGTGAGAAAGGACGTGAGGAATATATATAATTTTTGATCACGAGGCAGGCTGTATTCGTGTGTGCATGGAACCAACTTTCTCTTTGCTGTCAACGTGATAATTTCTCCATTACTAGATAAACTAGACACAGTTGCATCCAAGAAACGCCCAATGGCACTAACATTTAGCTCTTCCCTAGTATCCTCAGAAAGAGACTTCACATGGGTGGATGAAGCAAGGGTCCACGTAAGGTGGGAACAGAACTGACAAGAGATGTATGAAAACATCGTCCTACACCTGTCAGAGTCACAGTGACGACTGAAGTATGCTTGCCTCTGGTGTGAAAGCACTTGTGATGATAGCTCTTACCCAATGACCCTGATCCACCAATTTCACAAGGTTTCGAGTCAAGCATTCTAATTCCTGGTGGGCATCTTTCCAAGTGGTGCAGTGGGAAAGGGCTCTCTTGATGTTGGAGCTGATGGTGGCACGCAGGTAATGTTTTGAGCACTCCCTATCTCCATTCAGGCATAGTCCTTTGTTCATGGGCTTCATGAATACTGTAGTCTTGAATCCTACATTGTGTGCAATGACGAGTATGTCCAGGAAGGGGAGGTGTCCATTGTTGGCTTCTTCATAGGTGAAGTTAAGTCCAGAGGCAGTGATGAATCACTGCCTGGGGTCCTGCAGCTCCTGAAGGTCCTTGATATGAATGATTATGTCGTCAACATAGCTGCAGCATAGGGAGGGACAGCTAGTAGCTAGGAGTCTCGATTCAATGGTTCTGTTCACTAATTCCATGTAGGAATTAGTGAACAGGACTCCTAGGGGACTGCCCTTCACCACACTGTCGATCTGCTGATACATTTGACTGCTCAGGTAAGTGAAAGGAGTTTCTTTCATACAGAGCTTCAGCAGAATCTTCAGGGCCTTCCCTGGGATGTCGAGGGGCTTGGTATCTTCCCATCAGTATACATGGTCGAGTATGAAGTCAATTGTCTTGTCCACAGGAATGTTGGTAAAGAGGTTTTCAGCATCGAGGGAGGCAATGATGTGGTCATCAGTGGGAGGGGCATCATGTAGGACTTCAAGGAAATCCAAAGCATAGGAGAGGCTGTAGTTGTTAGGCACATACTGTGTCAGGAGTTTGTTGAGTTTCTTGGCTCTGGTGTAGGTGGCAGTGGTTATCTGTGAGATGATCAGGCCTAGAACGTTGCCAGGCTTTTGTGTCGATGTTGCCGTAGGCGTAGCTGGGTGATTACTCACCAGGTAGGTTCTGAAGATGTAGACCGTTGGTGGTGGTGTCGATAGTGGAGATGGTGGCGTTAACTCACTTCTTGATGGAGTCAGTGGAGTTACGAGTTATCTTTTTGAACAAGGAAGTGTCACTAAGGATGGTGTTGATCTTTTTGATGCTGTCCTCCCAGTTGATAATGATGAAGGCAGTGGGTTTGTCAGCGCATCAGATGGCGATGGTTTCGTTTTCTCACAGATGTTTGGTGGCCAGGATGTGGCTTCTGGTGGTGTTTTTTGCTGTGGTGGGAGTCATGGGTCTTGGCGGCCTTGGCAAGGAGGGAGGGTTGAAGGTCAGGTTTCGTCCTGACTTTCCCTATCGTCTCAAGTTGCTGTATGTCATCGAGGAGGACCTCGATCTCCAGTCACTTGCGGTGGAGGCTTGGCTTGGAGAGGTAGTGGCAGTTAAACCTCATGCTGAAGAACTCTTGATCTGGAGTCAGGTTGATGTCTGTGAGGTTGATGTGTAGGGCAGGACAGTTTGATGTTACCGCCATGGAGTTTGGAGAGATTGTTGATGGTGCTACTTTCCATATTTCTACGGTGTTGCTCCCGGAGTGTCTGGAGTTCCTCATTGATCTGTTTCCCCAGGCCATCTGTGACAGGAGCCTCGGTCCACTTCGTGAGAATTTTCAGTTCTTGTAAATCCTGAGTGATCTTTTTCTCTCTAACTTGCCGCTCTACCAGTTCTTTCCGGAGCCGGCGTGTGCTTTCATCGTTCCTGGCACTCTCGTCATGCAGTTATATATATATATATATATATATATATATATATACAGTATATATATATCTCATCATCATCATCATCATCATCTGGACCTCCTTTCCCACCCAAGGGCAGGGTGAGGAGTAGCAATGTCCAGACAGCCCAAAATTGCCCAATCCAATGGGCCATGCTTCCATTCATTCATCATTCAAGCCCCCGGAATCCTGGCTCTATCGGATACGCCAAAAACATTCACCATGTTCTGTAGCTTCACATATCGTATCCAACAGAGTCAATCCAGACGCTGCCACGTTAAAAAGGGGTGCCAAAAATCCCTGATCATGCATATCTCCTCACAAAATTCATTCAGCCAGCTAGATCTCATGTCAGTTCCCTAGCCTCACCAACTTCCAAACCTCTCTTCCTCACACATTCATCCACCATATCTCTCCATCTTCTCCTTGACCTACCTCGCCTCCTCCCTCCTTCGAATTCGCTCAGATATACCTTCTTCACCACTCTATTGTTATCCATTCTCTCCACATGACCATACTATCTCGGTACACTGTCTTCAATTCTGGTGTCCACCAACTTCCTCACTCCGCATCTTTCATGAATCATATTATTTCGTATCCTATCCACCCTCTGTACTCCACATACAAACCTCAGCAGTCTCATCTCCACTGCTCTTACTCTTGACTTTTTCATTTTCATGCCACAGCACAGTCTCACATCCATATGTTAAAGTCGGCACTAACACTCCTTCATGTAAGCCTCATGCAGCTGCAACACTCAAGCCTCTGTTTCTTATCAAGGCCTTCATTGCACCAGCTACTTTTCTTCCTTGTGTCACTCTAATTTCAACTTCTTTTGCACATTTTCCTGTCTTTTCTATTACCGTACCCAGGTATTTGAACTCTCTCACCAATTCCAGTCTCTCTCCATTCACTGTTACATTGCACTGGGAGTCAGCTTCTCTCTCAATAACCATCACTTTACTCTTTTCTACATTTACTCTCAAGGAACGACGCTTACAGACATCAGCAAACCTCTGCATTAGCCTACAAATTCTTGTCCGGTACTTGCAAGCAGTACTGCATCATCAGCATACAACAAATTTGAGATATTCCATCCATCACCATTCATTACCATTGCCATCCCTTTCTCCTTTACTCGTGTTTTCACTTCTCTCATCACCCCATCCATATATACACTGAACAACCACGGGAACATCACACAACCTTGTCGCATGCCTACACTGATTGTGAACCATTCACTTAGATGCCCATTACCCATGACACATGCTTCACTACCATCGTAAAAACTCTTGACGGCACCTAACAGCTTACCGTCTACACCGTACATGCGCAAACTTTCCATTATCCTTCTCTGTCCACTTTGTCATATGCTTTTTCCATATCCATGAATGCCATAAACACCTCATGGTCCTTCTCACAAGCCTTCTCTACTATCTGTCTCACTTGAAATATTTGGTCCACATCCTCTGCCACTCCTAAAGCCACCCTGTTCATTACTCACTAGGACTTCTGATATCTCTCTTACTTTCTCTATAATAATTCTTCCATATTCCTTCCCTACCACACTCAGTAAGCTTATGCCACGATAATTCTTGCACTCATTTCGTTCACCTTTATTTTTGTACAGGGGTACAATCACAGCCTTTTTCCACTCTGCAGGCACAGTTTCACTCATCCATGCCTTCTTACATATCTCCAACAAGCACTTCATTCCATTCTCTCCATTACATTCAAGCATCTCTGCATACACCTCATCAACCCCAGCTGCTTTCCCAGTTTTCAGCTGCTTCACAGCACTCTTCACCTGTGCGAGTGTCACGTCTCCTGGCACTGCATTCCTTCTCTGCACACCCCCAGAACCAATCATGTTTACAGCTGCTCTGCTCTCTCTATCCCCATTCATCAGGCTTTCAAAATATTCTTTCCATCTGGTCCTTACTTCATCTCCATGGGTTAATAATCTACCACCTACATCCTTCACACCATCACATTTCTTTCTGCTTTCACTTATACATTTCCGCACCTCTTTCCAGAATAACTTTCTATTTTCAGAGTAGTTACCATTCATTTTTCTTCCTAGATCCTCATTTGCCTCCTTCTTTTTCCTCTTCGCTAGTCTCTTTACGTGCTTCTTGCTCTCAACATATTCAGTTCTTATTTCAACCGAACCCCTGTCGTGTAACCACTTTAGCCACTTCTTCCTCTTTTCCTCCACTGCTCTCTTTACCTCCTCATCCCACCATGCCTTACCTTTCTTCTTTGTTGTTACTCTTGCCACACCACATATCGCTTTAACATTCCTAACTAGCAATCCCTATATGCATTCCACAGTCTATCCGGATCAATTTAATTCCAATTCAGTAATTCTAACTTGTCCTCTACTTTGGTCCTGTATTCATCTGCCATTTCTTTGATCCTCAGCTTCTCAACTTTCAGTCTTTCTCCCTGACTGCTTCTCTCTCTCCTGATTCACCTCACTCCTTTCAGCTTGATCTTGCATACCACAATCATATGATCTGACAGACCTCCACATCGTCCTCTCACAGCCCTCGTATCAGCAACCATTCCCATCATCGACCTCTCTACGAGCACGTAATCAATCAGGCTTCTTTCAACACGATCCTCGTTCCCTTTATACCATGTATATTTATATGCATCTCTGTGTTTGAAATACGAGTTACAAATCCACAACCTCCTCTCCTGACACATATCCTTTAGCTTCTTCCCATTATCATTTTCTCCTGGTACTCCATAGCAACCCATTATGTCATCCTCTGGACCAGTGCCTACTCTTCCATTCATATCCCCCATCACAATCACTTTATAGCTCCTGGGCATTTCTCCCACTACTTCACCCAGCTCATCCCAAAACCTGTCTTTCCCTCTCTAACTCCTGTCCTCACATGGTGCATATGCTACAATCACTGCCACTTTCACCTTCTCAAACTTGAACTTGACATACATACATCTCGAGCTAACACATTTGTAGTCTCTCATTCCACTCTGCCACACCTCATTCATCAACAAAGCAACTCCTTCCTTGCATCTTCCTCGCCCATTCATTCCCGATCTTACACATTTATATATATATATATATATATATATATATATATATATATATATATATATATATATATATATATATATATATATATATATATATATATATATATATATATATATATATATATATATATATATATATATATATATATTGTTACGGAACAGAGAGAGATAATGAACACTTCAAGTGAGAATACTAAAACCACTACTGTCCCGCAAAGTTCCAGGTTCAAAACAAAAGAGTTAGGTAAAATTACAAGTTAAAGTTTAATGCTCAAACTAACAACTAAACATTCAGGACTCATAAGGATAATGTAATGGTAAAAACAGGTTAAATATATGGTCAGCTGCAATAGCCTCTATTAACACGAAATTAGCAAGAGTAAATTTATCTAAGTCAGCCCTGATAAAATGAGAAAACCGGATAATGCTCAGTTAATGCAAGATATATTATTACAGATACAAAATATTATTAACAATGGCTGACATGAAATACTCTACATGAACCACAAAAAACCTCACCAGACCTACGAACTAACACCCCATGCCATACAGTACAAGAAAAAAAATGTAACAACACTTATACTCAAACTACACAGCTGCTAGATGGTTGGAGACTTCCTGAGCACTCACAAAAATAATAACAACTGTACAGGGGAGGACAGAGATGTGAACAAAATGGGGAGTAGATCTAAGTGGCAATTAATGCAGAGACTGAGCCCATTATATAGGGGCCGGCAGAGCTTGATACAACTTGTAAGAAGGACGCGCAAATGAAGCCATAGGGGACAAAGAGTTGACACTCCTGCTCTGAACAACAGAAAGAACGACTTACTCTACTATAAGGGAGGAGAAGGGGGGAGTGAGGTAGAACACGGAAGCTTGGTCACTATGGAAGCCACCAGGCGAATCGTGATCAAACATGCAGCATACTGTACGTTAGAATTAGACAAAGGATGATGAAATCATAGGCTATGTAACAATATATACGTATATATATATATATATATATATATATATATATATATATATATATATATATATATATATTTCAGCAATAACATATTGAGCTATGATTTTATCAGTGAACGGAAGTTGATTGGATCTGTAATTAATCAGTGTGCAGTCCGCTTGCTTTTTTTGTGCAATTTCCTTACCAAGCATGTATAGGGTAACAGTTCAAACACGTAATGTCTGGCATGTGCAAGTAATAATTTCTGTCCTAACTTCAAGGCCAATTTCTCGTTTCTTAAATCTTTAGTCCCCTATGTCACATTCTGTTATTACTGAAGTTACATTAATGATATAAAAATCATAATAAATGACAGAATGCTTATGTTAGTTGAACAGCCTCGGTAACCAGTAAATTTTCCCACCAATATGGCACCAGTTTCACTCCCACCAACAATAGCCGGCTAGCCCACTACCTGATATCAGCTTACACAGCATATATCAGAGGGGTCTGTCATATGTATGTTGCCTTCATATGCACCGAGTCAAGAGGGGAAGGAGGGGTGTTGTTGCTACCTGCGGAAGCTGGATTTAGTGGGGTTGATGTGTGACTATAATAAGAGCTAGAACACTGGTACTACACACACACACACACACACACACACGTCTTACTGTCTTCAGTGAAGCCGCGGATGCTTTGTTTTTCCCATCAGTCTCAGTCGACGCCCCCTGCCACGACGACACATGCACAAAAACAACACACCTGATTCACGCATCATGGACATCTGCTTTAGAAGCAACAGCAATTAACAGGAGATGTGCAAATACCAGTTAGCCTGTATCAATATAAATAATATAAATATCACCTTTATCCATAGCCCTACATTAGTACGGTGCTTATTGGTGCCGAGGTGGACAGTGACGCTGGCCTTGGAGGCGTACTCCTTGTCACAGACATGACACTTGTAGCGACCGGTGTTCCCCAGTGGTGTCACCTGGCCAGCCTGTATGGCACTGGCCAGAAGGTCGCTGTCTGCCCTCCTATTCTCTTTAGTGTGACCCTGCAACACACAATACCTCTACAACGAAAGATTCCACTGAAAGAAAAGTAGATTCTGGAAACTTCACTTTAATAGGTTATGTCCTCTTTAGTTAATGATTATTCCAATACATTAAACCCTGTCAGGCTTGCTAATAGAAATGAAAATAATGGCGTCAACTAACCTGTATTCATGAAATTTGAATGCACTGAACACACACACACACACACACACACACCTGAAAGTAACCTTCCAAAGTGTGAACACTGGAGAGGAATTAAAAAATGTTAACAAACTCATGGAAAAAGAGGAATAATATATATATATATATATATATATATATATATATATATATATATATATATATATATATATTATATGAATAAAAAGTTGCTTAATTTAGGAGGAATGGGGATCACTTAAGGAAAAGAGAGAGAGAGAAAAAAAAAAGGGAAAAGATCAGAGCATGAGAGGAGGAAATTTCATTTTTACAAAGTAGTGGGATTACAAGTAAGAAAATGGTTCATAAAAATCAGGGACTAAGAAAAAGGAAGGCAGTAGACTCAAATGTCAAATATGTAAACAACATTATGTTCATGATCTCAAATGTGGACAGAATGATATCCAAATTATTAGAGATTAAAGACTATACAAAAAAAAAAAAAAAAAAAAAGGGAACCCCATAATATTTGCTTAACTGAAACAAAATTAATCCCAAGGATATCAAACGACACCCTTAGCTTTAAGGATGACGATATAAATTTGAAAAAAGGGGAAGTTCTGGTATTAACAAAGAAAAATCTACAAGTCAGTGGGTTACAATTAGATACACTGTCGCGAGTAGAACTGATTTCATTAGAGATTGACACATGTGAAGGGAAAATAACTGTGACAAATTTATACATGCCATCCAAAACAAACACCTGGGAAAGAGGCGAATATGAAGACTTGGCAGAAAGTACAATCCAGAGTTTAAGAGCCTTACTACATAGAATGGATGAGAAATCTGAAAAAAATTATATTAACTGGAGATTTCAATACAAATATAAATTGGAATACTCTAGATGTAAGAAGCGATGGAAACTGTTGGAATCAAAAGCTCCTAGATCTTGTACAGGAGGTTTTCTGAACACAACATGTAAAGGAAAACACCAGACAATGGGGACTTGAAGATCGATCATTACTAGATATTTACCAGGCAAGATATGGATATCTCCGTTCGGCAAAAGCGACCATGTAGTATTAAATTCTAACTTCAGGATTGCAAGTGATATCGTTGGCAGTAATGACACTTACAAAAAGAGCCTAAACTACAAAAAGGGCAACTACTATGTCTTAAAGAAGTACTTCATAGAAACAGACTGGGAAAAGGAGCTTACAGGACAAGATGTAAATGTTATATAGAGAAAATCCTGTGAATTATATGAAAGAGGAGTCCAAAATTATAACCCTCAGCACAAAAAATATTAGGATAAAGAAGTGGTTTAACATAAAATGTACAAATCAAAAGAGAAAAGAGACTTGCCGTGGAACAGGTACAGAAGACACAATAGCGAGAGGGCATATAACAGCTATAAAATAGGCAAGAAATTATTATACAAGGATAAGGAGAGAAGCTCAAAGACCATTTGAGGAAGACATTATAAATAAAAGTACTGTAGTGATCAACCGAAGCCTTTTTACAGCTACATCCGAAGGAAAACCAAAGTTAAAGATAAAATACAGTCCATCATGGATTAGGGGATAACCTATATCCAAGAAAAAGATATCTGCCAAGTTCTTAACAAAAATTTCCAGTTTGTTTTTATAGAAGAAAGTAAGTTTGTGAGATATGATAAGGAACATGCATGCCCACACATATTACCAGATATACGATTATCAGAACAAGAGGTACAGGAGGAGGTGAGTAAATTAGACAAAGGAAGAGCAAATGGTCCCGAGGAAATTTCAGGCTGGGTGCTACATGAATGTGCAGAAGAGTTAAGCAGACCAATATATTTAATATTCAAGGAATCCTTAAGTCAAGGTAAACTACCTGATATTTGGAAGAAAGGAAACATTGTTCCCCTGTTCAAGAAATGAATTCGAATCCACTCAACTATACAGTAGACCAGTATCTCTGACCAGTGCTGTAAGCAAGACACTAGAAAAGCTAAGAAGAAAAATTTGGGTAAACCATCTCGAAAAATACAATACGAAAACAGAAAGTTCGGTTTTAGAAAAGGAAAATCATGTGTCACAAATCTATGAAGCTACTATGATAGTGTTGCAGAAACTCTACAGAAAAGCGAGGGATGGGTGGACAATTTAGATTTTTTAGCAAGCATTTGACAGATATTGCACCAAACACTTTTATAGAAACTGTACCATCAAGGAGGAATCCAAGGTAATCTGTTCTGTTGGATGCACAATTTTCTCAGAGTTGGGAAATGAGAACAGTACTAAGGGGTAATTACTCACCATGGAGGGAAGTGGCTAGAGGAGTTCCACAGGGCTCACTGCTGGCACCGATTATGTTTTTAGTATATATAAATGATATAGAAAGAAACATCGGAAATGGAAGCTATCTAAATATGTTTGTTGATGATGCAAAAACACAAAGAATTACAAACACAGATTCTTGCAGACAGCTACAAGAAGAATTTAATAAGCTACATGAATGGAGCACTAGATGACAAGTGGAATTCAATGTAGACAAATGCCAAGTAATTAAGTTTGGAAAAAGTGGAAAAAGACCACATTAGGATTATAAACTAGGAAGTTCAACCCCATACACATTTGAAAAGAAGAAGGGCCTAGGAGTGATTATCAATAACAGACCATCTCCGGCTGACCACATCGATGAGAAGGTACGAAACATGCACACGCCGCTTGCTAATATGAGAATAGCATTCACATATATAACTGAAAACATGCTGAGAATGATAATAACATCATTCATCAGACCAATCCTGGAGTATGCGTCGGTGGACTGGAACCCTCATCTCAAAAAACACATAGATAAGACTGAAAAAGCACAAAGGGCAGCTGCATGATGGGTACGAAGTTTAAAGGGTCTAAGCTATGGAAAAAGACTGGAGAAACTGAACCTACCAACATTACAAGGGAGAAGGAAAAGAGGAGACATGATTAAGCTATACAAATGCATCTCAGGGAAAGAGAAAATAGGCATCAGTGAGTATATAACCCATGGGGAGGCATCAGCATGAGGACACTGCAAAAAACTGCATAAAAAGAGAGGTGACAAAGACGTGAGGAAATTCAGTCTCCCAAATAAGTTAATTGATTAGTGGAATGCACAACCGAATGAAATGGTGTGTACCAAAACCATTAATAAATTTAAGGATACGTATAATAAAAATGGTTTAAGACTCGGGACAGGACACGCTTGACTCATTCCTGTAAAGGTACAGTTAGGTAAGAACAATTAGGTAAGATAGGTATGCACACACACACACACACACACACACACACACACACACACACACACAGGATGGAAGAAAAAGGAGGAAGGTAGTAGAACCATGTCATGACAAGTATATAAACAAGATGATAAAGTTGATGTACTCAAATGTGGATGGAATGGTATCTAAATTACTAGAGATGAATGATTATGTCAGAGAAAATGAACCACAAATAATATGCCTAACTGAAACAAAATTAACACCAAGGATATCCAATGACATACTAAACTTAGAGGAATACAATATATGGAGAAGAGACAGAAATTTAAAAAAAGGAGGAGGAATTATAATATTAACCAAGAAAAATCTAAAAGTCAAGGAAATAAAACTAGATATACCATCACAAGTAGAACTGATTGCAGTAGAGATCGACACATCTGAAGGTAAAGTAATTGTAGCCAATTTGTACATGCCACCCAGATCAAACACATGGGAAAGAGACGAATATGAGGACCTGGCAGAGAGTACAGTTCAGAGTATAAGATCATTGCTACAAAAAATGGAAGAGAAATCGGAAAGAATTATACTAACTGGGGACTTCAATACAAATATAAATTGGAATACTCTAGATATAAATAGCCAAGAAAGCTGTTGGGACCAAAAGCTCCTGGATCTCGTACAAGAGTTTTTCTTAAAGCAACATGTGAGGGAAACCACCAGAAAAAGAGGACTTGATGTACCTTCAGTGCTAGATCTAATATTTACTAGGCAAGAAAATGATATTGACAGTTTAATATATCACCCTCCACTCGGCAAAAGCGATCATGCAGTACTAAATTATAACTTCAGGATAGCATATGACATAGTAAACAGCAATGACAGTTACAAAAAGAGCCTAAACTATAAAAAGGGAAATTATCAAGACCTAAAGAAGTATTTCTTAGAAGTTGATTGGGAAAATGAGCTTAGAGGACAAGATTTAAATGCTGTATATAAAAATTTTTGTGAATTTTATGAAATAGGAGTCCAGAAGTACATCCCACAGCACAAAGAAGCAGATAAGAAAATACAGAAATGGTTCAATACAGAATGTAAAAAATCAAAAGAAAGAAGAGATTTGTTGTGGAATAGATACAGAAGACACAATAGTGAAAGAGCGTATAATAATTACAAACCGGCAAGAAACGACTATACAAGAATAAGGAGGGAAGCCCAAAAACAGTTTGAGGAGGATATAATAAATAAAAGTAGTGATCAACCAAAGCTGTTTTACAGCTATATCAGAAGCAAAACCAAAGTAAAAGAAATAATACAATCCATTACGGACGAGGGAATCACTTATACACAGGAGAAAGATATTTGTGAAGCACTAAATAAGAATTTCCAATTAGTTTTTACAGAAGAAAAAAATTTTGAGAGGGACTATGTGGAACACGCATGTCCACACATACTACCAGATATACAAATAGCAGAAAAAGTAATACAGGAGGAGTTGAGTGGATTAGACAGAAGAAAAGCAAGTGGTCCTGATGAAATTTCATGTTGGGTATTACGAGAATGTGCAAAGGAGTTAAGTAAACCATTATTTTTAATTTTCAAGAAATCCTTGAGTCAAGGTAAACTACCTGATATTTGGAAAAAAGCAAATATTGTCCCCTTATTCAAGAAAGAAAATAGACAAAATCCACTCAACTACCGACCAGTATCACTGACCAGTGTTGTAAGCAAGGTATTAGAAAAACTTATAAGAAAAGCTTGGGTAAATCATCTAGAAGAACACAGTATGATAACAGAAAGACAGTTTGGTTTCAGAAAAGGAAAATCATGTGTTACTAATCTGTTGAGCTACTATGACAGAGTAACAAACACAATACAGGAAAGGGAAGGATGGGTGGACAGTATCTATTTAGATTTCAAGAAACCTTTTGACACAGTACCACACCAAAGACTTTTATGGAAACTGTACCATCAAGGAGGAATTCGAGGCAAACTGTTTTGTTGGATGCAAGACTTTCTCATAAAAAGAGAAATGAGGACAGTACTTAGAGAAAACTACTCATCATGGAAAGAAGTGACTAGTGGAGTACCACAGGGTTCAGTGCTGGCACCAATCATGTTTTTAGTGTATATAAATGATATAAACAGTAACACTGGAAATGAGAGCTATCTGAATATGTTTGCAGATGATGCAAAAATACAAAGGAGAATTACTAACACAGACTCTTGTAAAGAGCTACAAGAAGAATTAAATAAACTTCATGAATGGAGTAGTACATGGCAAATGGAATTCAATGTGGACAAGTGTCATGTAATCAAGTTTGGTAAAAGTGGAAAAAGACCTGATTGGGATTATAAGTTAGGAAATAAAACCCTATACACATCAGAAAGAGAGAAAGACCTAGGTGTGATTATCAATAACAGACTATCTCCGGCTGACCACATCAGTGAGAAGGTACGGAACATGTATACACTGCTTGCAAATATGAGAATAGCATTCAAATACATAAATGAAGACATGTTAAGAAGGATAATAACATCATTCATTAGACCAACCCTGGAATATGCATCAGTAGTCTGGAGTCCTCATCTCAAAAAGCATATAGACAAGATTGAAAAGTTCAAAGGGTCGCTACAAGATGGATACCAAGCTTAAGGGACCTAAGCTATGAAGACTAAATAAACTGAATCTACCAACACTACAGGAGAGAAGGAAAAGAGGTGACATGATAATGTCAGGAAAGGAGAAAATAGACATAAATGATTACTTAACATATGGAGAAACATCAGCAAGAGGACACTGCAAAAAACTGCATGAGAGGTGATAAAGACGTAAGGAAATTTAGTTTCCCAAACAGAGCATTTGATCAATGGAATGCACTACCGAATGAAATAGTGTGTGCCAAAACAATTCACAAATTTAAGGATATGTACGATAAATATGGTTTAAGACACGGGACAGTACGAGCTTGACTCATTCCTGTAAAGATACAATTAGGTAAGAACAATTAGGTAAGAACACACACACACACACACACACACACACACACACACACACACAAATATATTCCTGGAGGCATACGAGACCGAAAACTATGGCACATTCTCATTTATTGATTTTCTTTCGAACGGCTTCTATTTCCCGTTGAGTTTCTCAGTGATCTGCATGAAGTTTTTTTCATGAGTTCCCCAATGGGCATCGACATTTAGGAACTACCTTGTTCCATCTTCAGGCTGGATCTAATGGTTCTGTCGTGGGTGACTGCTCATATATGATTGAGGTGGATGAGATGAAGACAGGTGGGCGGAGCTGATCACCTAAACTAGTCGCTCATTGGCTGCTTCTTTGGCTAAGCTTATGTGGTGATCTGAGGATGATAGGATTTGAAAAACTTTGACTTGTGTGTTTATTGTTGGCCATTTTGTGGTAATGTAGTTTGCCTTTAGAAACAAGAGACGACGAGGGTCTTGTTTTCTGTGGATTATTTTTGTGTTCTCATCCAGGTGTTGTGTCATGTGGGAGTTGTGTAGGGTGGCGTGGTGGTTCTTGATGGCTCCTTTCTGTAGGTGACAGGTGAGGCGCCACGATAGTCTGGTCCGTGTCATTCCAGTGTATGAGTGAGGTCTACACTCCTCACTGTTGCAGTTATGCTGTTAAATGACATGGTCTTCTTGAAGGGTCGTCTTGGTCACGGCAGTTCGGTTACGAAGTAGAAGGTGGGTTGTTTTCTTGTCTTGTAGTAGATGATGAGAGCAATGTGTTGCTCTGGGTCTGTAGGGCGTACATTTCTGTGTACAATGTCCTTGATGCTCTTTGCTGTATATCATCGAGGAGGACCTCGATCTCGAGTTGTGCTCAATGGGGGCGTGGCTTGAAGAGGTAGTGGCAGTTAGGCCCCATGTTGAAGAGCTCTCCTGACTGTAAGGTTAATGTACTCAGTGCTAGGGTGGGAGTGTTTGATATTATCGCTGTAGAGTTTGGAGAGCTTGTTTGTGATGCTACTTTCCATATCTCCATGGTGTTGATCCCGGAGGGTCTGTAGTTCTTCAGCAGTCTGTCTCCTGAGGCCATCTGTGACAGGAGCCTCAGTCCATTTGTTAATGAGAATTTTCAGTTCTTGCTGTAAGTCCTGAGTGATCTTTTTCTCTCTAACCTGCCGATCAACCAGCTCTCTCTGGAACCGGCATGTGTTTTCATCGTTCCTGGCGCTCTCTTCATGAAAGAAGCCCCTTTCACTTGCCCAAGCAGTCAAATCTACCAGCGGATCAACGGTGTAGCGCTGGGCAGCCCCCTCGGAGTCCTCTTCGTTAACTTCTACATGGGGACCATCGAATCGAGACTCCTAGCTACTAGCCGCCCCTCCCTATACTGCCTCTATGTCGACGACATCTTCATTCGTATCAAGGACATTCAGGATCTGCAAGACCTCAGACAGTGCTTCATCGCTGCCTCTGGATTTAACTTCACCTATGAAGAAGCCAGTGACAGAAGCCTCCCCTTCCTGGACATACTCGTCACCGCAAACAATGTAGGATTCAAGACGACAGCATTCACCAACGAACAAAGAACTCTGCCTGAATGGAGACAGTGAGTGGCTAAGATGTTACATGTGCTTCACCATCAGCGCCTACATCAAGAGAGCCCTCTCCCACTGCTCCACTTGGAAAGACGCCCACCAGGGACTAGAAAGCGCGACTCAAATCCTAGTTAATAACGGCTACACTAAGTCGACGTATCCAACGTAATTACGAAACACATGGACAAATGGTATACTCACCAAGACACCACTACACCCACAACCGGTGAACACATCAAGATAAACTACAGAGACCACACATATACAGACTACAGGACGGATGAGATCATCATCAAGGACATTGTACACAGAAATGTACGCCCTACAGACCCAGAGCAACACATTGCTCTCATCATCTACTACAAGACAAGGAAAACAACCCACCTTCTACTTCGTAACCGACCTGCCCTGACAAAGACGCCCTTACATGAGGACCATGTCATTTACCAGCATAACTGCGACAATGAGGAGTGTGAACCTCACTCATACACTGGAATGACACGGACCAGACTATCGAGGCGCCTCACCTGTTAGCTACAGAAAGGAGCCATCAAGAACCACCACGCCACCCTACACAACTCCCACATGACACAACACCTGGATGAGAACACCAAAATAATCCACAGAGAAGAAGACCCTCGCCGTCTCTTGCTTCTAAAGGCAAACTACATTATCACAAAACAACCAAAAATAAACACACAAGTCAAAGATTTTCAAATCTTACCATCCTCAAAATGCCACATAAGCTTAGCCGAAGAAGCAGCCAATGAGCGATCAGCTTAGGTGATCAGCTCCGCCCACCTGTCTCCACCTGATCCACCTTTTTTTTGTACACAAGGAAGAAGGTATCAAAGGCCAGGAGTCTGCAAACTGTTCCCTCCAAGAAAAAAAAAAAAAAAACATGATAACAGTCAAATTCAAAATTCGTACATTTCGAGATGCCTGAACACACTGTGTTGGAAAGTCTGGAGATCATTGGCAGTAGGCAATACAGACAGAGGGAGACAGTTCCAGAGCTGACCTGCATTCATGAAAGACTGAGGGTAACGGTTAACTATTCCACTAGAGAGTTGGACAGAAAAGGGATGAGAGAGTGTTGCCAGACTGGTGCTTCGCGCCCGCCGTGGTGGTGGAGGGATGCAAGCAAAACAGTTCAGAGGAGCAGTGACCACTTAAGTAGCGACAGAAAAGAGATAAAGATGTAACAGTGCGGTGAAGAGACAGAGGTTGAAGGGGGCCAGTAAGAGGAGGAGAGTTAATGAGACAAAACGCCTTTGATTCCACCTTGTTGAAAAGAGCTGTATGAGAGTTGTACAGTACTCTACACAGGGTGAATAAAACTGCTGTAAAAAGTCAGCAACTGTGCAGGGGTAGAGAAGTTGCCGAGTCAGCCTAGCACACCTAATCTCTTAGAAGCAGATTTGACGAGAGAGGTAATATGATCTTGATGATGAATCCTGAGACAATGAAACCCCAAGTGCAAGTATGTTCAAAGGTGAAGCAGGATTGAGTTGGATAATGTTAAAAATTAGAAGAAATTCCTTTGGTACATTTTGGTGGGTTGCAGGATGCATGAACTGATTTTCTGATCATATTACAACACGATTACTTTTACCCCCAATCAAAGATATGAGCCAAGTCAGAAATTACAGTAAATGCACCATAACTTCAACCCTTGTTTGTTGAAGTAACTGCTGCGATGGATGCTGGGGAAGCGAATGGAAAGGTGAAAGGTGGAGTCATTACCGTATGAGTGGATAGGGTTAGATGTGCTGCTTACAAGGTCACTAGATGAACAGAAGTGAGTTGGTGATATGACAGAGCCCTGAGGAACACCACCATTGATAGCTCTTGGAGAAGAACGGTGGGTGTCCACAACAGAAGCTATAGAACGTCGAGAAAGGAAGCTAGAGATGAAGGCACAGACAGATAGACAGAAACTTTAAGAGGGCATTTTGAAAATTAAATATTTATGCCAGACTCGATCGATTTTTTTTTTTTTTTTTTTTGGTGTCAAGTGCAATGGCAAACCTTTCGCAAAAGTTCCGAAAGGAGGATGCCAGGGAGTCTGAAAGGAAGGTGAGAAGATCGCCAATGGAGCATACCTGGCAGAACCCATACTGGCGATTGGACGGAAGGTTATGATGAAACGGTGCTTTATATTGTTTTTGTTAAGAATAGATTTTAAAAACATTAGAAACAGGATGATAAAGCAGTTTGAACATAGTTAGAGGGCTGGGAATGGTCACCCTTCTTTGGGACAGGCTGAATGAGAGCAATCTTTTAGCCAGAAGGAAAGATACAAGTTGACAGACAAAGGAGAAAGAGTTTACCTAGGCAGGGTGTAAGAACAGAAGCACAGTTCTTGAGGACAACAGGAGGGACCCTATCAGGTCCATATGCCATGTCTGTATTGAGCCCAGTGATGGTTGAATATCCATCAATTGGCGATATTTTAATGTCAGTCAGGAGGAAGTCAGAAGGGGATAGGAGTGACATGAAGAGGACTGGAATTGTTTAGAGTGGAACTGGGGGAGAGACTCTGAGCAAACAGTTCTGCTTTTTCAACAGAAGAAACAGCTACAGAGTCATCAGAGTGGAAAAGCGGAGGGGAAGGACGATATGGTAAAGCTGTTTGAGAGGTTTCTGGCAAGGTGCCAGAAGAAGTGGGAGGAATTTGAGTTGGTGAGGTCAGACCGTTTAGTGTGAACGAAGTTATTCTTAGCATGGCGAAAAACAGACTTAGCACGGTTCCAAGCAGAGACAAAAGAGATGTGATTCAGGGGAGGGTTTCTCATTGTTGTGGACACCATTAGAAAAACAATGATTAATAACAAAAGTTTTATGCATTAGTTACAGGATAAGAGAATGGAATGTATGCTTCTAAGCCCGAGTGAGTAACCTTTGTAAAGCACGAGGCACACTCAGATGGCTCCTGCCCATGGGAGCAATAATCATTCCATGGAAGATCAAGGAAGTACTGCCTGAGGACCTCCCAATCTGCAGTTCCAAAGACCACAACTGTAGGTTCCTAGGAGGACCCACAGGCGTTACTGAAATGGTAAGACGGGTTAAGGTGATAAGATTGTGATTGGAGGAGTCCAATACAGAGAAGAGATTAACAGCATAAGCAGAAAAATTGATTGTAAGGAAAAGGTCAGGAATGTTGTAACTTTCTCCAAGGCAGTCAGGGATATGGGTAGGATGCTGTGCAGACTCCTCAAGATCATTAAAGATAGAAAAGATGTAGGCATGTTCACGTGGATCGGTGAAAGGAGAGGAGAACCAAAGTTGGTCAGAAAATGGAGAAACTGACTACAATGTGTTCCATCTTAGAAGTAAGATAGTCAAAGAGTTTTTCATTGTCTGTAGAAATAGGGGATAAGTACACAGCAGATAATGACAGATAATGTCAAACAATGACCGGATAGCCAAACCAGAGAGCAGAGAAAAGATTCAAGTTCAGGAACACGAAAGTAAGATATGTTGTTGTGTATGTACACACAATAGCAGCCTTTGGATTTGAAATGAGAGTATAGAGGAAACAAGAGGAAACAGAGAAGGGTTTGCTATCAGTTGCTTCAAACAGCCGAGTCTCAGTGAGGAAGAGAAGATGAGGTTTAGAGGAAGAGAGGTGATGTTCAACAGGGAGATAATTAGAAGAAAAGCCATGAATGTTGTTGACATGAACGTGGAGTGAGTCAAACAATGGGTCCATGCGTTTCACTTGGCCGTCACCGAGAGAGGTGATGATGGTGGGGGCTTTTACGCCTCCCTTCCCCGTGGACTCCGATTCTGGGTGTTGAGAGTGTCATTTTTGCTGATTTAGTGCAAGTAGTTTGGTGCTGGGAGTCTGAGAAAACTGTACCATATAGGAAAGTACGTTGGCCAACTCTCTGTGCTTCTGAAACACTGAAGAAGATCAGCAAAGGGGATGGTCAGAAGCTAGTCCTGAGAGCTGATGAACTGGGAGATCCAGCTCTCCCTGTCACCTGCTTTCCAATCACACTATAGTAAGACTCGCGTAAATGTGCGGCTTTGGTGTGGCCTGCACCTGTGTACAATGGTGCCACGTTTCCCCAACTTGTGATGTGAAACGGAAGCTATTTATGTACAAGGCATCACTATCTATCTATCTATATACCTAGGCTGCTTCCCCCAAGGAAAGGGAGGTAGCCGAGACAGGACAACACACTCTCCATTTACTCATCCATTCAAACACATTCATTCGCATCTTAGCCCCAAAGGGGAGAACGGACAGATCCTCACCGCACCACACCGCACAAGGGTCAACTGCACAATGCAATCAGTGACATCCGCAGCAGGGCCCGACAGCAGAACTGGTTTACCCCTGCCACATCATAACAGACCCATCCCCTTCCTTGCACCTGACCTGACTAGCTGATCAGACCAAATGCGGGAGAATATCCCCTCAGGGCTGCGTCATCACTTATTCATTCACAATTTCTCTCCATTCATTTCTGTCACGCACAGCCACTCTTCCTTGCTCAACAGACATCCCTCTTGCATCCAGCGCTCTCTTCACACTGTCCATCCATCCTATTTGTGGTCTTCCTCTCAGCCTTACACCTCTCACATCAGATCTAGTTATCTTTTTCACCAATCGCTCATTATCCATTCTCTCCATTTGCCCAAACCATCGCAACACCCTCTGCTCAACTCTACCAGCCATCTCCCGAACAACTCCAGTTCTCCTTCGCACTTCATCATTTCGCACCCGATCCATATGCGTCACTCCACACATACTCCTCAGACACCTCATCTCCATTACATTCAAACTTTTCCTCTCTGCTACACCCATATTCCATGTTTCAGCCCCATATAATGCAGTCGGTACCACAACACCCTCATACAGCCTTCTCATTACATCCATTCTAAGCGAACGACATTTAAACACTTTTTTCATTCCTCCCAGCACCTTTCCTACTTCATTTTTTCTAAATTTCACTTATGCATCTATTCTTCCATCCACAGCAACATGTGACCCTAGATATTTAAAACAATCTACCTCCTCAAGCAACTCACCATTCAAAACTATATTCATCCCCCTACCATCTATCAACCTCGTACACTTCATCACTTTACTCTTATTCTCATTTACTTTCAATTTCCTCCTTTCACACACCCTTCCAAACTCCTCTACCAACTGTCTCAATCTCTCCTCTGAATCAGTCACCAGTGCAGTATCATCTGCAAACAGCAGCTGCTTCAGATTCCACTCTCCTCCATCAACATTTACCAGACTCAGACCACCTAAAACTCTTGCATTCACCTCCCTTACAACACCATCCATGTAAATATTAAACAACCAAGGCGACATCACACATCCCTGTCGCAGCCCCACTCTCACGGGAAACCAATCACTCACAGCATTTCCCACTCTTACACACGCTCTACTATTTACATTAAAACTTTTCACCCCTTTTAGTAACCTACCATCAAGTCCATACAATCTTAAAACAGTCCACAAAGCCTCACTATCAATTCTACCATACGCTTTCTCTAAATCCATAAAATGCCTAAAACACATCCTTGCCTTTCGCTAAATACTTTTCACACACTTGTCTCACACCAAACACCTGATCAGCGCATCCCCTCCCTCTCCTAATGCCACACTGCTCATCACTGATCACTCCCTCTGTACCCTCTCTAACTCTCATAATTAACACTCTACCATACACCTTACCTACAACACTCAACAGACTTATACCCCTAAAGCTAGTACATTCATACTTATCACCCTTGCCTTTATACAACGGGACCACACAAGCACTTGCCCAGTCAATTGGCACCATACCTTTCTCAAAGCACACATTCAACAATCTTACTAACCAGTCAACAATAGTCACTCCACCACCCTTCAGGCATTCCACAGCACACCCATCCATACATGCAGCTTTCCCTGTTTTCATCTCCTTTACTGCCTTCTTCACTTCCTCCTTCGTGATCAAAGAATCATTCAACTCTCCCAACACATTTATTCCTTGCACCCTTCCATCCGCCACAATCTCAGCCACCCTTTCCTCCTCTATATTTAACAATCTTTCAAAATACTCTGCCCATCTCTTCCTTACTGCATCCAGCTCAATTAACATCCTTCCATCCTCTGCTTTTACTCGTTCTTCCTTCCCAGACTCTCCCTTTCGCACCCTTTTCACCTCCTTCCAAAACATTTTCTTATTCTGTTCAAAATTCTCTGTCAGCCACCTACCCCACCTCTCATCTGCTGCCACTTTAGCATCACGCACAGCCCTTCTTGCTCTATTCCTCTTTTCCTTATACCTTTCATATGACATCTCATCCTTCCTCTGCAGCGACACTTCATATGCACGTCTCTTCTCAGCCACAGCCATACTTACTTCCTCGCACCACCATTCACTTCCTTTTCTTACACCACCACCCACACGTCTCACACCACACACCTCTTCTGCATGCCCCACCACAGCACTCTTAAACAACTGCCATTCCTCCTCCACACTGCCATTTTCCCGATCTTTCACTGCGTTCCACTCATCTTTCAATTTCTCCTGATACTCTATCTTTTTCTTTCTTTTATCCAACTCACTCACTTTCAAAACCTCCCTGCCACACCTAACCCTCCTAGCTCTCACCCATCTCTTACCTACTCTTAACTTTCCCTCCACCAGGTAGTGGTCAGACATACCTCCATCCTCCCCTCTCAGAACTCTCACATCCAACAATCTTCCTATTACATTCCTAGACACAACCACATAGTCCATCAAGGCTCTATCAACAACCCTTCCACCCTCCTGTCTCACCCATGTATACTTATAAATATCTTTCTTCTCAAACAGTGTATTCCCAATCACCATCTCTCGCTCAACACACATCGCTATCATTCGTTCCCCATTTTCATTTCTTCCAGGCACACCATGCATACCAACTACGCCTTCAACTGCTACATTTCCCACTCTAGCATTCAGATCTCCCATCATTACCACATTCACATTCGCTCCAAAACTCTGCAGACACTCATCAACATCATTCCAGAAAGACTCCCTCTCTTGTTCATCCCTTTCACTACCAGGCCCATATGCACTCATAAACACCCACAACTCACGTTCAAATTTTGCTTTCACCCACATCAGTCTCGATGACACCTCCTTCCATTCAATCACACATTGCTGTACTTCCGGACTCACTAACAAGGCCACACCTTCTCTTGCCCTTCCTCTATCAGCACCTGACAATCTTCCATTCACACTTCCAAACATAGATTCCCCCTTCCCTTTCATCTTCGTTTCACTCAAAGCTAACACATCCAACTTTCTCTTAACAAACATTCTCCCAATCTCCTCCCTTTTAGCCTCAATCGTACTACATCCACGCACATTCATAGACCCAATCTTCAGGGTACGGGGATAACTCCATCCCCCATCCCTTTCTCTGGCCTGTCTCTTTTTAGGAACTAAAAAACAGAGGAGGGGGTCCCTAGTCCCCTCACCCCGCCCCTTTTAGTCGCCTTTTACGACACGCAGGGAATACGGTGGCAGTATTCTTCCTAACACAACCTGGCCGCATAGTAGTACCAACCCATAGTGCGGCCAGGTTGTGTCGGGGGGGGGGGACACAACACATCACAAATACGATAAATTCAGATGAATAAAACTTACACTTGTGTATTTTGATGGATGAATCAACAGTAATCTTATTATGCATAAAATATATATACAGTAACACAGAAACGTGGCATACATATTGTACAGTGTTGCTAAAAGAAATTGTAGTCACTTTTAATGGTTTTTAATGTAGTTTTAGGGTGGGTAATATCACAGTTATGGATATAAGATAATGAGCCTGAAAAAAGAAACATGCCAATATCCAAAGTAAAAGAAATAATTCATATGTCTTGTGAGTGGCAACACTGACACACCCAGTCTGGCCTAAGTTAAAGTACGTACCTCCATAGACCCAAGCATAGCTTGTACAGGTGTTGCTAGGGAAAAATGTTCACATTTACTGGCTTTTACCATAATTTTAAGGGCGAGGAATAATCACATTTATAATCATAAGCTAATATGTAGGACAAAATAGTAGGCATATGCCAATACCGAAGTAAAAAAAAAAACATCATTCACTCGCGAGCGGCAACACTTCCACACCCAGTTGGTGGCCTTGACCTCAAGGGTGGTTTGGAAATGATGTCAAATTTACAATATATACAATATTATGTAAAAGAATATATCCAAAATGTCTCTTGCAATAAAAGAGAGAGAGAGAGAGAGAGAGAGAGAGAGAGAGAGAGAGGCAGGCAGGAGAGGGGCAAGGTTGAATGCATTGTCGGCATGACGGGGGGTGGCGGTGGTGGAGGCATTGTCAGGCTGAGAGAGAGATGGAGGAAGGGGAAAGAGAATGAATGAATGAAAATCAATCATGGTACTGCAATAACGGGTCATCTGTCGCCGTATAGAAAATATTATAAATAAGACTAAATATAACAAAACCAAATTAACAAATGAAAGCACAATTATAAATAACTTATAAAAGAATCAAAAGTACTCAGGGTGGCTCACATCTCCCGCCAGGAAAGAGAGAGAGAGAGAGAGAGAGAGAGAGAGATAACGGTATAGAAAACGTGGCGACACTGTACACAGGTGCGGGCCACACCACAGGCGCACATTTACGCGAGTCCTACTACAGGAGTTCGCCCTGTTCGACTGGTTTAGTAGTCTGCTCCACTGAGTGTATATATATATATATATATATATATATATATATATATATATATATATCGATTTATCTATATCAGTCAATCAATCAATCACTCTCTCTCTCTCTCTCTCTATCTATCTATATATATATATGCCAACGGCCATACCACGTTGAGTACACCGCTTCCCGTCCGATCAGCGAAGTTAAGCAACGTTGGGTCTGGTTAGTACTTGGATGGGTGACCGCCTGGGAACACCAGATGCTGTTGGCATCCCTACATGTCAAGTGGGGTTGGTGGAGGACTAGTGCCCCTCCCTGTAAAACAATTAACTCTAAGCCCTTGGCCACCCCTGTTTGGGATACATGGCGTCTGGCAATGAATGAATATATATATAATTTATTTACTTATTTATTTATTTATCTATTTATCTATAATTCTGGAATATAATAATCGATATTTGATCAACAAACGAGAGCTAAATGGATCGTTAAATAATTCCGAGCCCACTCTCCAAATTTTGTGCGATTTGCTATGAAACACACATTATGCTATAGTTAACATGGGTAATACTTGTCATACGGAAATGAATATTTATGTTTCAACACACACACACACACACACACACACACACACGTCTTACCGTCTTCGGTGAAGCCGCGGACGCTTTGGTATTCCCATCAGTGTCAGTCGACGCCCCCTGCCACGACGACACCTGCACACAAACAACACACCTGATTCACGCATCTTGGACATCTGCTTTAGTTAAACAAGAGGAGATGTGCAAATACCAGTAAGTCTGTATCAATATAAATAATATAAATAACACCTTTATCCATAGCCCTACATTAGTACGGTGCGTATTGGTGCCGAGGTGGACAGTGACGGTGGCCTTGGAGGCGTACTCCTTGTCACAGACATGACACTTGTAGCGACCGGTGTTGCCCAGTGGTGTCACCTGGCCAGCCTGTATGGCACTGGCCAGACGGTCGCTCTCTGCCCTCCTATTCTCTTTAGTGCGACCCTGCAAAACGTAATACCGCTAAGAGAAAGGACTATCTCTATATTACATTATTTATATGAGGTTCACATTGAATATATAAAGTTCTGTTTGGTGCAGATTTTTACCAAATTAAAGTATTCTGTGTGGCATTTTAGCAGACATGGTGATAATGACATCAGTTACCCTGTATTGGCAGTCAGGAAATAAGAAACTGTAAACATGTGTAAACCGGATTATTACACCAATTCGCCATTCTTTGAAGGAACAAGAGATGAATCTGTAAATGCATCCGAGTTCAGTCAACTACACTCGCCAGCATCAAACAACTTCCTTCTCTTTCTTGGACACTATTGTAAGTATATCGTGCAAGAAATAAATAACAGATGTAATGTGAATAATTACTTTCGTTCCTATTTCAAGTCACATGTTTTCCTGCTTTCCCTTCACAGCGCTACGTCACTCCCGTCACTAATTCAGTGTTGCCAAAAGTTTTGATGTATCCTAGAACTAGGCATATACCGCAGATAAACAGAAAAAAAAACATCGCCACACACCTACAGTTTCCCACCCTTGATTACTAGCTTGCTGTCTTCCCCACCCGCTTGCTGACGCCACCGCACACAACATACATCACAGTGGAATGAGTCTATCAAATGTCTGTTGGCTCCATGAACACAATGGCGAGGGGGTGGATATTGCTTACTTGCGATATATATATATATATATATATATATATATATATATATATATATATATATATATATATATATATATATATTCTAACCTACAGCAGTTCAAGTTCACTTGTTACATATTTTTATGAATGGAGGACATCCATAATCTAGCGTATGGATTATTGTTTTTTTTTTTTTTTTTTTTTTAATTAACTTGCTTTTCCTTCCTCCGTTCATCTTGTGTAAAAAAAATCAAAAAGTTTTGAGCTGATTACGACTCTACTTTGTGCAGGGGTGGAATGCGAGTACCATATGAAGTGGTTCAGTTTTTGAGAACATTAGAATAAAGTTCAACGCCACACGGTAAGAAAAAGCCGAACAAGTTTGATACAATTCGAATCCAAGTTGGTGGAACTGTTTAAGGTTAAGAACGGGAGAAATGTTTAATTTTCTCAGAAAAATCGGTTAAAGGTCATGATGACAGGCGAAGGTCAGCCATAAAGGACAATGCTGCTGCAATCTCTAGCTAGGTGCTCTTGTCTGTTTTATTCTTGCCATAAATGCCCGATTTTGTTCAGCTTTGGAGAATTTTTTCGAAGTGAAAGAGATGGCTGTAGCTTTCATTCCCGTTTTACTTCGAAGGGGCCTGTAGGTCTGACTTAGCTAGACCAAAATTAAAACCAATATCCCCGGGACCTAAGGGTTAAAAATTAGACTTTATCTATTGGATATTGGAGAACAGATTAACCTTGCAACAAACTAAAACAACTTGGGCTAATCAAAGTAATGCTTTTCAATGGCAAAATAAGTATTATAGGAGATGTATGAACATATATTGCTCAAAGAGAGTACCAAATTTATAGTTCATTGACTAAAAAATAGTTCTGATCACGATTTAACACAACATTTGCTCTCAATCTGACATTATTCAGTGCACACACACACACACACACCGAGGCGCCGAGAGAGAGCAGACGCACGTCGACACCGCTCTATACCTGGCCAACTTGGCCAGCGACATTACCTAAATAAGTATCTATATATGAGTCAAGCCGTGTACAAGGTTAGACTAAATGGTGTTACAATATAAAAAAGAACAAGTTTTAAGTAAGACACGGTCAAACAGAAAAGTAAACAAGCAGCACAAGAATGCGCACAATCAGCTGATTTTTGTTTAGTCTACAATCTGCCCCTGGGAATGTAAGTACTATATGCGCTTTTAGTACTGCAAAGTGACCACTTACTTTAGTAAAGCAAATTTGGAAAAGAAAAGGGATAAATGTAGAAAGCAGGATGATGATTTCTACCAAGAACTGATCGAAATGGAGACTCACAACAAACTGGCTGAATGAGTACACAGGTTAGAGACGGCTTTTCAAAATGAGATTGATGAAATTAAGAAGCAGATGCATTTGCAAAAGGAAGAAATAGAAAAATTAGGAAAGGAAGTCAACAAGAAAGACACAACCATAGATAAGCTAACAGTTGAAGTGGGTACACTTAGGAGGAAAATCAGTGAAATGGCAAGTACAGTAGTCAACCACGAGAGTATTATTGAAGAGTTCAAAAATGATACAGAGACAATTAGGCAAGTAAGTAGTCTGATAGATCAGAGCAATGATATTGAGGAGAAGATAGCACAGGTAAATGAAGCTGTGCAAAGCTACAAAAATGATATAGAAACCACTTATGCTGAAATGGTGAAAGAAAAGAAAGACTTGGAAACAAGGGTGGAAGAAAAAAGCATTAAAAAGGAAGTGAAAAGAATATTCCAAAACAATCCTAAGTTAGTCAGAGATTCTGTAGATATTAACAAATCTATAGTAATCACTGGTATAGAAGAGGAAGAAGTAAAAAACAAGATCTCAAGAGACAAAAAGGAGATGGCAAATGTAATGGGCATATTGAAAGAAGTATCAGAGGA
The DNA here is from genome assembly GCF_032717465.1 of Coenobita brevimanus. Classification (NCBI taxonomy): domain Eukaryota; kingdom Metazoa; phylum Arthropoda; class Malacostraca; order Decapoda; family Coenobitidae; genus Coenobita; species Coenobita brevimanus. The sequence goes on from NC_137066.1 coordinate 7,428,475, forward strand.
AATCTGTAGAAAAGACATAGAGGAACACAAAAGGTTAGGGGAATACGAGAAAAGCAAGTCAAGACCTCTAAAGGTAACCTTCCAGAGTGTAAACACCATGGAGGAGATACTAAAAAATGCAAAGAATCTTATGGAAAAAGAGGAGTTCAAAAATGTACGGATAAAAAGATGCCTAACACAAGAGGAACTGGAATTACTGAAAGAGAAGAGGGAGGAAGCAAAAACAAAAAATGATGGAAGATCAGAGGAGGAGAAGAATACATTTATTTCAACAAAGTAATTGGATTGCAGGTACGAAAGTGGTACATAAACAGGAGGGAATAAAAAGGAGGAAAGTAGTAGAACCAAATCATGACAAGTATAATTATAAACAAGATGATTAAGTTGATGTACTCAAATGTGGATGGAATGGTATCTAAATTATTAGAGATGAATGATTATGTCAGAGAAAATGAACCAAATATAATATGCCTAATTGAAACAAAATTAACACCAAGGATATCGAATGACATCCTAAACTTAGAGGAATATAATATATGGAGAAGAGATAGGAACTTAAAAAAGGGAGGAGGAATTATAATATTAACTAAGAAAAATCTAAAAGTCAAAGAAATAGAATTAGATATACCCTCACAAGTAGAACTGATTGCAGTAGAGATAAATACATCTGAAGGGAAAGTAATTGTAGCCAATTTGTACATGCCACCCAGATCAAACACATGGGAAAGAGACGAATATGAGGACCTAGCTGAGAGTATAATTCAGAGTTTAAGAGCATTACTACATAAAATGTAGGAGAAATCGAAAAGAATTATACTAACTGGAGATTTTAATACAAATATAAATTGGAATACTGTAGATATAATAAGCCAAGAAAGCTGTTGGGACCAAAAGCTCCTGGATCTTGTGCAAGAGTTTTTCCTAACGCAATATGTAAGGGAAAGCACCAGAAAAAGAGGACTTGATGTGCCCTCAATGCTAGATCTCATATTTACTAGGCAAGAAAACGATATTGACAATTTAATATATCACCCTCCATTCGGCAAAAGCGACCATGCAGTACTAAATTGCAATTTCAGGATTGCATATGACATAGATAACAACAATGAAAGTTACAAAAAGAGCCTAAACTATAAAAAGGGAAAGTATCATGACCTAAAGAAGTACTTCTTAGAAACTGCTTAGGAAAAGGAGCTTAGAGGACAAGATTTAAATGCTATATATGAAAAATTCTGTAAACTTTATGATATAGGAGTCCAGAAGTACATCCCACAGCACAAAGAAGCAGAAAAGAAAATAAAGAAATGGTTCAATAGAGAATGTAAAAAATCAAAAGAAAAAAAGAGATTTGTTGTGGAATAGATACAGAAGACACAATAGTGAAAGGGCATATAATAATTACAAACAGGCAAGAAACGATTATACAAGAACAAGGAGGGAAGCCCAAAAACAGTTTGAGGAGGATATCATAAATAAAAGTAGTGATCAACCAAACCTATTTTACACCTACATCAGAAGCAAAGCCAAAGTAAAAGATAAAATACAATCCATTACGGACGATGGAATCACCTATACACAACAGAAGGATATTTGTGCACTATATAAGAATTTCGAGTCAGTTTTAACAGAGGAAAAAAATTTTGAGAGGGATTATGTGGAACATGCATGCCCACACATACTACCAGATATACAAACATCAGAAAAAAAAATACAGGAGGAGCTAAGTAAAATAGACAAACGAAAAGCAATTGGTCCTGATGAAATTTCATGTTGGGTGCTACGTGAATGTGCAAAGGAGTTGAGTAAACCATTATTTTTAGTTTTCAAGAAATCCTTGAGTCAAGGTAAACTACCTGATATTTGGAAGAAAGGAAACATTTTTCCCTTACTCAAGAAAGGTAACAGAAAAAATCCACTTAACTACCGACCAGTATCATTAACCAGTGTTGTAAGCAAGGTATTAGAAAAGCTTATAAGAAAAGCTTGGGTAAATCACCTAGAAGAACACAGTATGATAACAGAAAGACAGTTTGGTTTCAGAAAAGGAAAATCATGTGTTACTAATCTGTTGAGCTACTATGACAGAGTAACAAACACATTACAGGAAAGAGAAGGATGGGTGGATAGTATCTATTTAGATTTCATGAAAGCATTTGACACAGTACCACACCAAAGACTTTTATGGAAACTTTACCATCAAGAAGGCAAACTGTATTGCTGGATGCAAGATTTTCTCATAAAAAGAGAAATGAGAACATTACTAAGGGGAAATTACTGATCATGGAAAGAAGTGACTAGTGGAGTACCACAGGGCTCAGTGCTGGCACCAATCATGTTTTTAGTGTATATAAATGATATAGACAGTAACACTGGAAATGAAAGCTATCTAAATATGTTTGCAGATGATGCAAAAATACAAAGGAGAATTACTAACACAGACTCTTGTAAAGAGCTACAAGAAGAATTAAATAAGCTTCATGAATGGATTAATACATGGCAAATGGAATTCAATGTGGACAAGTGTCATGTAATCAAGTTTGGTAAAAGTGGAAAAAGACATGATTGGGATTATAAGTTAGGAAATAAAACCCTACGCACATCAGAAGGAGAGAAAGACCTAGGTGTGATTGTCAATAACAGACTATCTCCGGCTGACCACATCAGTCAGAATGTACGGAACATGTATATACTGCTTGTCAATATGAGAATAGCATTTACATATATAAATGAAGACATGCTGAGAAAGATAATAACATCATTCATCAGACCAACTCTGGAGTATGCATCAGTAATCTGGAGTCCTCATCTAAAAAAAACACATAGGCAAGATTGAAAAAGTTCAAAGGGCCGCTACAAGATGGGTACCAAGCTTAAGGGATCTAAGCTACGAAGAAAGACTAAATAAACTGAATCTACCAACACTACAGGAGAGAAGGAAAAGAGGTAACATGATTATGCTATATAAATGCATATCAGGGATGGAGAAAATAGACAAATGATTACTTAACGTATGGGGAAGCATCAGCAAGAGGACAATGCAAAAAACTGCATAAAAGAGAGGTGATAAAGACGTAAGGAAATTTAGTTTCCCAAATAGAGCAATTGATCAGCGGAATACACTACCGAATGAAACAGTGTGTGCCAAAACAATTCACAAATTTAAGGATATGTACGATAAATATGGTTTAAGGCACGGGACAGTACGAGCTTGACTCATTCCTGTAAAGATACAATTAGGTAAGAAAACACACACACACACACACACACACACACACACACACACACACGTCTTACCGTCTTCGGTGAAGCCGCGGACGCTTTGGTATTCCCATCAGTGTCAGTCGACGCCCCCTGCCACGACGACACCTGCACACAAACAACACACCTGATTCACGCATCTTGGACATCTGCTTTAGTTAAACAAGAGGAGATGTGCAAATACCAGTAAGTCTGTATCAATATAAATAATATAAATAACACCTTTATCCATAGCCCTACATTAGTACGGTGCGTATTGGTGCCGAGGTGGACAGTGACGGTGGCCTTGGAGGCGTACTCCTTGTCACAGACATGACACTTGTAGCGACCGGTGTTGCCCAGTGGTGTCACCTGGCCAGCCTGTATGGCACTGGCCAGACGGTCGCTCTCTGCCCTCCTATTCTCTTTAGTGTGACCCTGCAAAACGTAATACCACTAAGAGAAAGGACTATCTCTATATTACATTATTTATATGAGGTTCACATTGAATATATAAAGTTCTGTTTGGTGCAGATTTTTACCAAATTAAAGTATTCTGTGTGGCATTTTAGCAGACATGGTGATAATGACATCAGTTACCCTGTATTGGCAGTCAGGAAATAAGAAACTGTAAACATGTGTAAACCGGATTATTACACCAATTCGCCATTCTTTGAAGGAACAAGAGATGAATCTGTAAATGCATCCGAGTTCAGTCAACTACACTCGCCAGCATCAAACAACTTCCTTCTCTTTCTTGGACACTATTGTAAGTATATCGTGCAAGAAATAAATAACAGATGTAATGTGAATAATTACTTTCGTTCCTATTTCAAGTCATGTTTTCCTGCTTTCCCTTCACAGCGCTACGTCACTCCCGTCACTAATTCAGTGTTGCCAAAAGTTTTGATGTATCCTAGAACTAGGCATATACCGCAGATAAACAGAAAAAAAAACATCGCCACACACCTACAGTTTCCCACCCTTGATTACTAGCTTGCTGTCTTCCCCACCCGCTTGCTGACGCCACCGCACACAACATACATCACAGTGGAATGAGTCTATCAAATGTCTGTTGGCTCCATGAACACAATGGCGAGGGGGTGGATATTGCTTACTTGTGATATATATATATATATATATATATATATATATATATATATATATTCTAACCTACAGCAGTTCAAGTTCACTTGTTACATATTTTTATGAATGGAGGACATCCATAATCTAGCGTATGGATTATTGTTTTTTTTTTTTTTTTTTTTTTTAATTGCTTTTCCTTCCTCCGTTCATCTTGTGTAAAAAAAATCACAAAGTTTTGAGCTGATTACGACTCTACTTTGTGCAGGGGTGGAATGCGAGTACCATATGAAGTGGTTCAGTTTTTGAGAACATTAGAATAAAGTTCAACGCCACACGGTAAGAAAAAGCCGAACAAGTTTGATACAATTCGAATCCAAGTTGGTGGAACTGTTTAAGGTTAAGAACGGGAGAAATGTTTAATTTTCTCAGAAAAATCGGTTAAAGGTCATGATGACAGGCGAAGGTCAGCCATAAAGGACAATGCTGCTGCAATCTCTAGCTAGGTGCTCTTGTCTGTTTTATTCTTGCCATAAATGCCCGATTTTGTTCAGCTTTGGAGAATTTTTTCGAAGTGAAAGAGATGGCTGTAGCTTTCATTCCCGTTTTACTTCGAAGGGGCCTGTAGGTCTGACTTAGCTAGACCAAAATTAAAACCAATATCCCCGGGACCTAAGGGTTAAAAATTAGACTTTATCTATTGGATATTGGAGAACAGATTAACCTTGCAACAAACTAAAACAACTTGGGCTAATCAAAGTAATGCTTTTCAATGGCAAAATAAGTATTATAGGAGATGTATGAACATATATTGCTCAAAGAGAGTACCAAATTTATAGTTCATTGACTAAAAAATAGTTCTGATCACGATTTAACACAACATTTGCTCTCAATCTGACATTATTCAGTGCACACACACACACACACACCGAGGCGCCGAGAGAGAGCAGACGCACGTCGACACCGCTCTATACCTGGCCAACTTGGCCAGCGGCATTACCTAAATAAGTATCTATATATGAGTCAAGCCGTGTACAAGGTTAGACTAAATGGTGTTCCAATATAAAAAAGAACAAGTTTTAAGTAAGACACGGTCAAACAGAAAAGTAAACAAGCAGCACAAGAATGCGCACAATCAGCTGATTTTTGTTTAGTCTACAATCTGCCCCAGGGATTGATTGATTGATTGATTGATTGTAGTAGAAATTGGCGGCGCAACTGCTAAGGTCATATGCCGCCGAACAACAAGCTAAAACACATGGCAAATAAATTGTGCATAGTTACTAACTTTTTCTAGAAATAATACACTGAAAATAATAAAAGAATAGTTAAAAGAGAAAACAATTTCTTATAAAAGTGGAAGGAGGCCCACCTCCTGAAGAAAACCAAAAACATCAGTAAAAACGCTATGGGCTCCCCCAAGCATCGAGGAGAGACAGTAGGCACCATCTACCCCTGTATGCCTATGGAGGAATCTCCGATGCAGGTCCCCCAAACTTGGACACTCGACCAGCAAGTGACGGACAGTAAGGGGAACAAAGCAATCATCACAGTACGGTTGAGTCTCGCCACTCATCAGGAACCCATGTGTAAGCCGAGAGTGCCCAATGCGAAGCCTAGCAAGAGCTACCTCCAATCGCTGAGGCATGGAAGGGAGAACCCTTGGCACAACCACTCTCTGGAAGACCTCTTTCAGCTTAATATGAGCAACACAATCCCAGCGTCTCTGCCAACACACATGCATTCTGTCCCGCAAGTAAGGTGTTAGATCAGATGCAGGAAGCGGATATTCTGTTGGGGGCTGTTGAGTAGCCGCAGCCTTGGCCAATGCATCCGCAGTCTCATTGCCCACCACACCAAGATGTGCGGGAACCCAGCAAAAATCCACTCTCTTCCCCTGACGACGAATGAGGAACAGCCACTCCAAAATAGCTAAAACTAAGGGATGGGAAGAGTTAAAAGAGTCCAGGGCCAAAAGCGCCCCTTGAGAGTCACTAAAAATAGTAAAGTAATTGTCAGGATGAACAAACACCAACTTCAAGGCTAAAATTATGGCTGACAACTCCACAGTAAAAACTGAGGCAACCAAAGGAAGACTACCTCCACGGCTAAAATTGGGAAATACCACTCCAAAACCAACACCTGATGTGGATTTAGAGCCATCAGTATACACAGGCACAGAACCACCATGACTAGAAGAATGTTCTAAAAATAGCCTTAAAAGACACTGAGGAGCGACAAAATCCTTTGAACCTGCAATAGGCCTGCAGAAAGTTACCTTGGGCAATATCCAAGGCGCAACCCTTGGGATCCGAACAGGACTGACAAGTACTGCTGACAAACCAAACCCCTCCATTATATCCTGAACCCTATAGCCAAATGGACGAGGCATGCGAGGGTGTCTACTACAACACAAAAGACAAGACACTTTCGTCACACCCTCACAGACAACTGAGTTTGGAAGGTGATGAATCTGGAGCCAGCACCGTACTGCAACAGACTGACGCAGTAGATCTAAGGGAGGCACACCAGCTTCCATCAATAAGCTGGGAATTGGAGAGGACCGAAAAGCCCCAGTTGCAAGGCGAAGATCAGTATGAAAGACAGCATCGAGAGTTTTTAGTCTTGATTCTGTGGCAGAGGAATATACCTCACAGCCATATGACAGCTTAGAGGTTACAAATACCTGAAACAAACAAATGCAAGAGTGTCCTTCGATCAGCACCCCAAGAGGTATGGGACAGAACCCTCAACAGATTGAGAGCCTTCATACATGATGTTTTAAGATTTGCCAAGTGTGAGACCCATGTCAAACGACAATCAAAAGTCAGGCCCAAGAATTTCGTCTCTGTCACACAACGGAGTCTCCTGCCACAAAGCTGGAGATCAGGGTCCAGGTGTACCCCTCTCATCCTACAGAAGTGCATAGCCACAGTCTTTGAAGGGGAAAACCGAAAACCCTTGGAAGTGGCCCAGGCAGAAATCTTGTCCAAGGCAAGTTGCATCCGCTGCTCAATAGCAGACATGCGGGAACCAGAAAACCATATAGCTAAGTCGTCCACATAAAGGGATGAGGATACCCCAGCAGGCACAGTGTCAATGATACCATTAATGGCCACTGCAAACAGGGAAACACTTAAGACACTCCCCTGCGGGACACCTTCCTCCTGGCACAGTGGCGGAGAGAGGGTAGAACCCACACGGACCCGAAATACACGATCAGTCAAGAAGTCTCCAAGCAACACAGGCAGGTGACCACGTAAACCAAAGGCATGAAGTTGTTGGAGGATGCCATGGTGCCTTCTCAAGGACAAAAAACACAGCCACAAGCCTTCTCAAGGACAAAAAACACAGCCACAAGATGTTGCTTGGAGGCAAAAGCTTCACAGATTGACGCCTCAAGCCTGATAAGGTTGTGTGAAGTGCACCATAAGTTACGGAAACCACTCTGCGACGGAGAGAGAAAGCAACCCTTCTCCAGAAACCACATAAGCCTGACATTGACCATCTTTTCGAACAGCTTGCACACACATGATGTTAAAGTGATAGGGTGATAATTGGAGACTTGGGAATGGTCTTTACCAGGCTTGGGAAAGGGGAGGAAATACCCAACTTCCAACTCCTCGGAATAGAGCCCTCACTCCAAACCCTGTTAAAAAGGTCCAATAAAAACTGAAGTGAATCAGTTGGAAGATGACGCAGCATAGCATATGGAATATCGTCAGGCCCAGGAACAGTGTCACGACACTCTGAAAGGGCAGCACGTAGCTCACGGAGGCTGAAATCTAAATTATACAGCTCTCCACCACGAGAGCGAAAGTCAAGACCCAGCCTCTCCTGATTCCTACGAAAGGTGGCAAATGGCTGAGAAGGATCCTTTGTGGAGACAGCGTAAAACTGATCTGCAAAAACAGAGGCTACTGCATCTGGTGCAGACACAAGTTCTCCGTAAAGGCGCAACACTGGAGGGGAGAGGGGCGAGAACCTACCAGAAATCTTGCGCACCTTTTTCCACACCACAGACATTGAAGTTGAAGATGTAACTGTAGAAACATACGACCTCCACGAGTTACGGCGAGCATTCTTCGTGACCCATCTATAATGAGCACGTGCTTTGCGAAACTGTATTTTTAGAAAAACAACATTACGATTGGCAAAATATCAACAAGCAGCTGCTTTGTAAGTTCCCTTTGCTATGAAGCAGTCATCATTCCACCATGGCACAGGTCTCCGGGAAAAAAACACCAGAGGTCCGTGGGATAGAATGAACCCCTGCTGAGAAAATGGTCTTAGTAAAATAACATTCGGCATCATCGGTAGTTGAAAAATCAGTAACCCTGTTGGCAAATACACATAGTTCCTCAAAGAGAGACCAATCAGCCCTGTCCAGACACCAGCATGGCAGACGGGCTACAGGAACAGAGCGAGTAGGCTGGACCACTACAGGATAATGGTCACTACCATGCAGATCATCCAAAACCTCCCAAGAAAAATCAAGGGCACAGTTAGAGGAGGAGATGGTAAGGTCAGTGACAGAATACGTGCCAGTCTGAACATGAAAATGGGTCGGCCTTCCATCATTTAGGACAACCAAATCTAAATCCCCAACCAAAGAGGCAAGAAGATCACCCCGGGGATTTGAAAGTGAGTCACCCCACAAAGGATGGCAGCCATTAAGGTCACCAAGGAGTAGGAAAGGGGGTGGAAGTTGGCTGATAAGGGTTTCTAGATCAGCACGTATAACAGGAACGGAAGGTGGAAGGTACAGACAACAGATGGTATAGCACCTCCCAGCGTGCATCTGTACGGCTAGAACTTGAAAGGGCGACTGAGTCTCAAAGGAAATAAAGGGGACATCAGAACGGCACAAAATTGCACATCCACCGCTGTGACCACCAGGAGGAGATGCATGGAAGGCCTTATACCCCCTAATGGAAGGGAACTGTCTGTCCCCCACCATTGTCTCCTGAAGACACACACATAGTGGGTTCAGAGTAGAGAGTAAAAACTGCAATTCCTCCCAATTTGCCATGGCACCTCTACAGTTCCACTGAAGACAGATTGGTACCGATTGAGCCATAGTGATTAGTATTAAATATTATGAACTCAAAAAGCTATGTAACAACCTCGTTGGGAAGGGAGTGAAAGCCCTTCTTCCTAGGCGTGGAGCTCTGCCTCACCAACCAAGAAGGCAATGAAGATTTAGAGTTTCCATGGGTGGAAGTACCCTTACCCCGAGACATGTCCCGCCCATTGCCAGAAAGAGTCCGAAGCACAGAGACCTTCTTGGAAGACCCACGTGCCCCGTCCGCACACCCATGTGAGGGTTCAGCTGGCACCTCGGGGCCAACCGAACCCCCCCCCAACCAAATCATCCAAAGGTTGGCCGCTGGGTGACGGATCAGAGGGAGCAAGCGACTGAGCTCTATGAGTATCTAAAGACCCAGGCCCCACCACACCTGAGGAAGAGGCAGGGACGGGAATCCTTGAAGGGCCATCATGAACACCCACAGACTTAGATGCCACCACTGGCTGGGTTGTCGAGCGAAGAGCCCCCTCAGAATCCTCATGTGGTACAGAAGTTTGAACCTTAGAAGGAGGGGAGGCACCCCAAAACTCCTCACTCCTCACTCGTTTGAGGTTGGCAGATGCAACCTCCATCTCTGCACCAGAACTTAAAGCATTAGAAACTATAGTGCCACACTGTAAAGAAGAGTGAGCAACAGTAGCAGAGCGGGCAGATGGTACAGGAGTAGCAGCTGATACAGAAGTATAAGAGACGCTGTTTTTTTTGGATATGTCAGGACAAGGATGCACAGGAAGGACATCGGGAGTTTTGGATGTGTCAAAGCAAAGTGTAGCATTGACATGGGTGTTTGTCACAGGAGGAACCGGAGGAACTGGGATGGGGGAGGCACTCCCAGATGCTGGAAGAACCACCGCAGAGGGGACACCCCCAGAGACAGGAGGCACCTCCCTGGAGGAAGCACAGCTGGTTCCAGGCAGCACTCCCTCAGTGGAACCCCCCGGGCGAGAAGGCCGGGAAGTAGAACCCCAAGAATTTGATGGGGCATTGTGTGATGGCAGGGGTACCTGCCGGGTAGCTTTATGGCGAGACAACGCAGCAGCAAAGGTAACCCCAGGGCGAATGAACCGCTCCCTTACCCTGGCCTTTGCCTCAGAAAAGGAAATTTTCTCCTTCGTTCAGACAGAAATGATCTCGTATTCATATTTGTATATTTCGCAATCCCTTGAGGAGACTGCATGTGCTCCTCCACAGTTCAAACATTTAGAGGGTTGAGAACAATCATCTATACCATGAGAAATTCCACCACAATTTCCACAGACCTCAGGAAGGCCAGACACTTCCCGCCTGCAAGAACGGTGGGCGTGACCAAATCTTTGACAATAATAGCATCTTCTAGGTCGGGGAACATAAGGTTTAACCTTTAGCTTCCACCACGCAGCAGTGATAACCTCCGGCAAGGTAAGACGGTCAAATGTCAAGATAAGAGTGGGCGTGGGGGTTAAAACCCCATCAACCTTCTTCATAATTCTCTGTACTCCTACAACACCCTGAGAAGCCAGCCCCTCTAAGAGGGAAGAATCAGAATATGAGATCAAGTCACGAGAATACACAGCCCCTCGGGACTGGTTCAGGACCAAATGACGAGAGGCAGATACAGGATAACCGGCGACCACAGTTAGAGACTGGGTGCGTGAACTCTCCTGTTCATTCCTGGCTTCTAACAATAGAGAGCCATCGCCCTGCAAAGAGACCTTGGGGGTAAATCCACATGCTGTTACTAGACCACTGTGAATCTGAAAACAATTCAAGTTCCGGAAGGAAGTACCATTATCCATTTTCATGACTATGTATTTTGTGTAAGAGTGATTTACAAAAACACCAGGTAACAGCTCCATAGAAAAGGCATCTTCATTCGCAGGTTTGGCAGACGACCCTGGGGGTACAGGGTCATCGCCCAGAGAGTGACCAGGTGATGCCAACTCGTGCGGCTGGTTACCGACCACACGAGTGGTTAAAGGAGTTTGTGATGTATCCATATATACATTCTTTACACAAAATGGCACCAGGAGCCAAGGGAAACCGCCTACCAGGAGTGAGGGGACCGAGCGCGGTCTGATGGGAGCGGGGTACCTCGTCCCCAGAGGGTGTCCCCAAAAGGACACCCTGTGATGCGAAAGTTTGCTCCCACCAGTGCAAAGACCCCCTTCCCCAATACCTCCTAGCCCCGACACCCAACCAACCAACTCGGGACAGCACCGAGGCGATCCCTCTGGAGGGTGGCACCGATGACCCTTACGAGTAACCTACGTTTCGGGCAGCGCTTAGTCAGACCCCTCACCCACAACCCTACCCACGTGGGAGACCCTGCCGGATGTTGTTACATCTATGGGCAGGCTTGTAGGATCACAGGGGCACGCAAGCCCCCCCACCACGACAAGGTGGCTGCCCACGGCGGGGCTGCCCCAGGGAATGTAAGTACTATATGCGCTTTTAGTACTGCAAAATGACCACATACTTTAGTAAAGCAAATTTGGAAAAGAAAAAGGATAAAGGTAGAAAGCAGGATGATGATTTCTACCAAGAACTGGTTGAAATGGAGACTCACAACAAACTGGTTGAATGAGTACACAGGTTAGAGACGGCTTTTCAAAATGAGATTGATGAAATTAAGAAACAGATGCACTTGCAAAAGGAAGAAATAGAAAAATTAGGAAAGGAAGTCAACAAGAAAGACACAACCATAGATGAGCTAACAGTTGAAGTGGGTACACTTAGGAGGAAAATCAGTGAAATGGCAAGTACAGTAGTCAACCACGAGAGTATTATGGAAGAGTTCAAAAATGATACAGAGACAATTAGGCAAGTAAGTAGTCTGATAGATCAGAGCAATGATATTGAGAAGATAACACAGGTAAATGAAGCTGTGCAAAGCTACAAAAATGATATAGAAACCACTTATGCTGAAATGGTGAAAGTAAAGAAAGACTTGGAAACAAGGTTGGAAGAAAAAAGCATTAAAGAGGAAGTGAAAAGAATATTCCAAAACAATCCTAAGTTAGTCAGAGATTCTGTAGATATTAACAAATCTATAGTAATCACTGGTATAGAAGAGGAAGAAGTAAAAAACAAGATCTCAAGAGACAAAAAGGAGATGGCAAATGTAATGGGCATATTGAAAGAAGTATCAGAGGAAATCTGTAGTAAAGACATAGAGGAACACAAAAGGTTAGGGGAATACGAGAAAAGCAAGTCAAGACCTCTAAAGGTAACCTTCCAGAGTGTAAACACCATGGAGGAGATACTAAAAAATGCAAAGAATCTTATGGAAAAAGAGGAGTTCAAAAATGTACGGATAAAAAGATGCCTAACACAAGAGGAACTGGAATTACTGAAAGAGAAGAGGGAGGAAGCAAAAACAAAAAATGATGGAAGATCAGAGGAGGAGAAGAATACATTTATTTCAACAAAGTAATTGGATTGCAGGTACGAAAGTGGTACATAAACAGGAGGGAATAAAAAGGAGGAAGGTAGCAGAACCAAATCATGACAAGTATAATTATAAACAAGATGATTAAGTTGTTGTACTCAAATGTGGATGGAATGGTATCTAAATTATGAGAGATGAATGATTATGTCAGAGAAAATGAACCACATATAATATGCCTAATTGAAACAAAATTAACACCAAGGATATCGAATGAATCCTAAACTTAGAGGAATATAATATATGGAGAAGAGATAGGAACTTAAAACAAGGAGGAGGAATTATAATATTAACTAAGAAAAATCTAAAAGTCAAAGAAATAGAATTAGATATACCCTCACAAGTAGAACAGATTGCAGTAGAGATAAATACATCTGAAGGGAAAGTAATTGTAGCCAATTTGTACATGCCACCCAGATCAAACACATGGGAAAGAGACGAATATGAGGACCTAGTGGAGAGTATAATTCAGAGTTTAAGAGCATTACTACATAAAATGTAGGAGAAATCGAAAAGAATTATACTAACTGGAGATTTTAATACAGAAATAAATTGGAATACTGTAGATATAATAACCCAAGAAAGCTGTTGGGACCAAAAGCTCCTGGATCTTGTGCAAGAGTTTTTCCTAACGCAATATGTAAGGGAAAGCACCAGAAAAAGAGGACTTGATGTGCCCTCAATGCTAGATCTCATATTTACTAGGCAAGAAAACGATATTGACAATTTAATGTATCACCCTCCATTCGGCAAAAGCGACCATGCAGTACTAAATTGCAATTTCAGGATTGCATATGACAGATAACAGCAATGAAAGTTACAAAAAGAGCCTAAACTATAAAAAGGGAAAGTATCATGACCTAAAGAAGTACTTCTTAGAAACTGCTTAGGAAAAGGAGCTTAGAGGACAAGATTTAAATGCTATATATGAAAAATTCTGTGAACTTTATGATATAGGAGTCCAGAAGTACATCCCACAGCACAAAGAAGCAGAAAAGAAAATAAAGAAATGGTTCAATAGAGAATGTAAAAAATCAAAAGAAAAAAAGAGATTTGTTGTGGAATAGATACAGAAGACACAATAGTGAAAGGGCATATAATAATTACAAACAGGCAAGAAACGATTATACAAGAACAAGGAGGGAAGCCCAAAAACAGTTTGAGGAGGATATCATAAATAAGAGTAGTGATCAACCAAACCTATTTTACAGCTACATCAGAAGCAAAACCAAAGTAAAAGATAAAATACAATCCATTACGGACGATGGAATCACCTATACACAACAGAAGGATATTTGTGGAGCACTAAATAAGAATTTCCAGTCAGTTTTTACAGAGGAAAAAAATTTTGAGAGGGATTATGTGGAACATGCATGCCCACACATACTACCAGATATACAAACATCAGAAAAAGTAATACAGGAGGAGCTAAGTAAATTAGACAAAGGAAAAGCAAATGATCCTGATGAAATTTCATGTTGGGTGCTACGTGAATGTGAAAAGGAGTTGAGTAAACCATTATTTTTAATTTTCAAGAAATCCTTGAGTCAAGGTAAACTACCTGACATTTGGAAGAAAGGAAACATTGTTCCCTTACTCAAGAAAGGTAATAGACAAAATCCACTTAACTACCGACCAGTATCACTAACCAGTGTTGTAAGCAAGGTATTAGAAAAGCTTATAAGAAAAGCTTGGGTAAATCACTTAGAAGAACACAGTATGATAACAGAAAGACAGTTTGGTTTCAGAAAAGGAAAATCATGTGTTACTAATCTGTTGAGCTACTATGACAGAGTAACAAACACATTACAGGAAAGAGAAGGATGGGTGGACAGTATCTATTTAGATTTCAAGAAAGCATTTGACACAGTAGCACACCAAAGACTTTTATGGAAACTGTACCATCAAGGAGGAATTCGAGGCAAACTGTATTGCTGGATGCAAGATTTTCTCATAAAAAGAGAAATGAGAACAGTACCTAGGGGAAATTACTCATCATGGAAAGAAGTGACTAGTGGAGTACCACAGGGCTCAGTGCTGGCACCAATCATGTTTTTAGTGTATATAAATGAAATAAACAGTAACACTGGAAGTGAAAGCTATCTAAATATGTTTGCAGATGATGTAAAAATACAAAGGAGAATTACTAACACAGACTCTTGTAAAGAGCTACAAGAAGAATTAAATAAGCTTCATGAATGGAGTAATACATGGCAAATGGAATTCAATGTGGACAAGTGTCATGTAATCAAGTTTGGTAAAAGTGGAAAAAGACCTGATTGAGATTATACATTAGGAAATAAAACCCTACACACACATCAGAAGGAGAGAAAGACCTAGGTGTGATTGTCAATAACAGACTATCTCCGGCTGACCACATCAGTCAGAATGTACGGAACATGTATATACTGCTTGCCAATATGAGAATAGTGTTTACATACATAAATGAAGACATGCTAAGAAAGATAATATCATTCATCAGACCAACCCTGGAGTATGCATCAGTAGTCTGGAGTCCTCAACTAAAAAAACACATAGGCAAGATTGAAAAAGTTCAAAGGGCCGCTACAAGATGGGTACCAAGCTTAAGGGACCTAAGCTACGAAGAAAGACTAAATAAACTGAATCTACCAACACTACAGGAGAGACGGAAATGAGGTGACATGATTGTGTTATATAAGTGCATATCAGGGAAGGAGAAAATAGACATAAACGATTACTTAACGTATGGGGAAGCATCAGCAAGAGGACAATGCAAAAAACTGCATAAAAAGAGAGGTGATAAAGTCGTAAGGAAATTTAGTTTCCCAAATAGAGCAATTGATCAGTGGAATGCACTACCGAATGAAATAGTGTGTGCCAAAACAATTCACAAATTTAAGGATATGTACGATAAATATGGTTTAAGACACGGGACAGTACGAGCTTGACTCATTCCTGTAAAGATACAATTAGGTAAAAACAATTAGGTAAGAAAACACACACACACACACACACACACACACACACACACACACACACGTCTTACCGTCTTTGGTGAAGCTGCGGACGCTTTGGTATTTCTATCAGCCTTAGTTGACCTCCCCTGCCACGACGACACCTGCACACAAACAACACACCTGATTCACGCATCTTGGACATCTGCTTTAGTGAAACAACAGGAGATGTGCAAATACCAGTAAGTCTGTATCAATATAGATAATATAAATAACACCTTTATCCATAGCCCTACATTAGTACGGTGCGTATTGGTGTGGAGGTGGACAGTGACGGTGGCCTTGGAGGCGTACTCCTTGTCACAGACATGACACTTGTAGCGACCGGTGTTGCCCAGTGGTGTCACCTGGCCAGCCTGTATGGCACTGGCGAGAAGGTCGCTCTCTGCCCTCCTATTCTCTTTAGTGTGACCCTGCAACACACAATACCTCTACAACTAAAGATTCCACTGAAAGTAGATTCTGGAAACCTATGTAATGTCCTCTGTAATTAAAGATTATCCCAATACATTGAACTGTGTCTGCTTTGGTGACAAACATGAAAATAATGACGTCAACTAACTTATATTCATGAAATTTGAATACACTGAACTTAAATGCATACATACCATACATACATACATACATACACACATTTTTATATCTATCTATCTATCTATATTTATCTATCTATCTGTGTATTTTTTTTTATGCGAGGAAGAAGGAACCAAAGGCCATGAGCCCGCGGTAACAGTTTCCTCCAAGAGAAAAACAAAATACAATAGAGAGCCAAATTCAAGATCCGATCATTTTGAGATGCCTGGACACACTGCGTTTGAAAGACTGGAGATCATAGGCAGCAGGAAATACAGACAGAGGGAGACAGTTCCAGAGCTGACCTGTTGCATAAATGAAAGACTGGGAGTAACGGTTAACTCTTGCATTAGAGAGTTGGACAGAAAAGGGATGAGAGTTTGCTGCCAGACGGGTGCTACGCGCCCGTCGTAGAGGTGGAGGAATGCACGCAGACAGTTCAGAGGAGCAGTGACCATTAAAGTAGTGATAGAAAAGAGATAAAGATGCAACAGTGCGGCGAAGAGACAGAGGTTGAAGGGAGTCAGTAAGAGGAGGAGAGTTAATGAGACGAAAAGCCTTTGACTCCATCCTATTGAGAAGAGCTGTATGTGGGGAGCCTCCCCACACATGAGAGTTGTACTCTACAACGGGGCGGATAAAACCCCAGTATAGAGTCAACAATTGTGCAGGGGTAAAGAAAGAGCGGAGTCGGCTTAGCACACCCAATCTCGTGGAAGCAGATTTTACAAGAGATGTAATATGATCATTCCAAGATAAGTCCCGAGTAAATGAAACCCCAAGCACGTTCAAGGATGATGCAGGATTAAGCTGAATATTATTAAACATTAGTGGGTA
This sequence comes from Coenobita brevimanus, assembly GCF_032717465.1. Taxonomy (NCBI): domain Eukaryota; kingdom Metazoa; phylum Arthropoda; class Malacostraca; order Decapoda; family Coenobitidae; genus Coenobita; species Coenobita brevimanus. The sequence continues at coordinate 7,445,714 of NC_137066.1, forward strand.
TACCTGTGGAAGATTTTGTCGGGTTGATAGGTGTAAGAACTGAGTCTTAGATGCATTAAAGACGACCATATTATTTTTACCCCAGTCAGAGATACGAGCCAAGTCAGACATTAGGTGTGCCATAGCCTCATCCCTTGTTTGTTGAAGTAACTGTTGAGATGGGCGTTGCGGGAACCGAATGGAAAGGTGAAGGGTGGAGTCATCAGCGTATGAGTGGATAGGGTTAGATGTACAGCTTAGAAGATCATTGATGAATAAAAGGAAGAGAGTTGGTGATAGGACAGAGCCCTGAGGAACACCACTGTTGATAGATCTAGGAGAAGAACGATGGCCGTCTACAACAGCGGCTATAGAACGACCAGAAAGGAAGCTAGCGATGAAGGCACAGATAGAAGGATAGAAACCGTGGGAGGGCAGTTTGGAAATTAAAGATTTATGCCAGACTCGATCGAAAGCCTTTGAGATGTTAAGTGCAATGGCAAAGCTTTTGCCAAAGTCCCAAAAGGAGGATGACCAGGATTCTGAAAGGTAGGTGAGAAGATCGCCAGTGGAGCGTCCCCTGACGGAACCCATACTGACGATCGGAAAGAAGGTTGTGAGAGGAAAGATGCCTTAAAATTTTTCTATTAAGAATTGACTCGAAAACTTTTGAAATACAGGACGTTAAAGCAATTGGACAATAGTTGGAAGGTTGGGAGTGGTCACCCTTCTTTGGGACTGGCTGAATGAGAGCAAACTTCCAGTAAGAAGGAAAGGTACAAGTTGACAGACAAAGGCGAAAGAGTTTGCCTAGGCAGGGTGTAAGCACAGAAGCACAGTTCTTGAGAACAACAGGAGGGACCCCATCAGGCCCATATGCCTTGTTAGTACTGAGGCCAGTGATGGCAGAAAATACATCCAATGAAGAAATTTTAATGTCAGCCATGAGGAAGTCAGAGGGGGGAAGTGATGGAGGAACAGCACCGGAATCGTCTAAGGTGGAATTGGAGGAGAAAGTCTGTGCGAAGAGATCTGCTTTATCAGTAGAAGAAATAGCTACAGAACCATCAGAGTAGAAAAGAGGAGGGAAGGATGATGAGGTAAAGTTGTTAGAAAGATTTTTGGCAAGGTGCCAGAAGGAGCGGGAAGAATTCGAGTTGGAGAGTTGAGAGCATTTAGTATGGATGAAATTATTTTTAGTAGAGCGAAGAACAGACTTAGCACGATTCCGGGCAGAAACGTAAAGATGATGTGATTCAGGGGTGGGTTGGCTCCGGTACCTTTTGTAGGCCTTCTCCTTGTTGCGGACAGCATTAGAACAAGCGTGATTAAACCAAGGCTTTCTTGCGTTAGTCAAAGGATATGAGAAAGGAATGTATGCTTCCATGCCCGAGAGAATAACCTCCGTAATGCGCAAGGCACATTCAGATGGCTCACGGCCATGTATGTATCTATATATATGAATATATATATGTATATACATATAAACACACACACACACACACACACACACACACAGACACACACACACACACACATATATATATATATATATATATATATATATATATATATATATATATATATATACAGTATATGTATCAGGCCAGTAATTTTCAACAGAATTTTGGGGGCTAGACCAAATGTATATACCTCCGTACTACAAACTTAAAATTAAATAGCAGCGCTTAAGTTTGCAGATCATTCGATATTTTGCAGATTGATTCTACCTTAAAAATTTATGTTCAATGAGGCATGTTTGCTTAGTGATGGAGGTGGGTGTTTAAATAAAAGGCTTCTCTCTCTGCCAATCTAAACTTTCAATTCAAACTGTGAATTAGTTTAATAATTTGGGATTTTACATTTTCGTTGCACTATGCTACACTTCTACCAAGATTGTTCTTTCACGCCTGCGGTAGAATTCAGGCTGATATATACCGCCCCTGCCTTCATTCTTAAGGAAATCATAGAATAATCAGTATCTAAGTACTACTACGATTTAGTTTATGATCATCTTGGATCAAATTTAAAAATATTTGATCAAACACACGTTGATTTGTTTGAATTTTCAACAGAACTACTCAAAGTTTTCCATTTTATTTTCAAGTTCAGCCTTATAGGCCCCCAGTCATAGATGAAATTTTGACAAATTAATATACATAAAACATTGGGGTGCTATAGCCCCCCTAGCCCCCCCAGAAATTACGGCCCTGTATATACACACATCCATCTCTCTCTCTCTGTATATTTATAGGATATATATATATATATATATATATATATATATATATATATATATATTAGACTGGGATATTAAATATTCTGAAATCCATGAATATCTACATACAATGTGAGAGCAGAAGATTACAAACTTGATACTTTAATGTCTGAATTGGAAAACATTCGTTCGGATATTGTAGGTCTGAGTGAGATCCAAAGAAGAGATAAAAAAAAAAAAATAATTTAGCTCCAAGACAGCAATCACCAAATTTTACTACGAAGGAAGGCAAAATGAAAGAGTTAGTGGTGCAGGATGTCTAATTAACATAAATCTTGCAGGCAACATTGTTAAATTCAGCAGTGTATCTGACAGAGTAGCATGGATTGTAATTAGACTTGGCAACAGATACACCCTGAAAGTAACAGAAGTATATGCACCGACTTTGCAGAGCTCTGATGAAGAAATACAAACATTCCTTGACGATATCTCCAAGATTATGGATGGAGAAAAGACCACATATACTATACTCACGGGGGTACTCAGTGCAACAATTAGCAAATCGAAAAATGGAGAAGCATGTATGGGAAAATTCGGAGTGGGGGAAAGGAATGGCAGAGATGATGTGGTGGCAAATTTTGTTGAAATGTAACGAGAATAATGAACACATTCTTTCACAAAACAACAGGGGGAAAATGGACCTAGGGAAGTTCTACTGGAGAAACAATGAATGAAATTAACATCATGATAGCAGATAAGAATAACGATCATAAATGTCACAGTTATCAAAAAATTATATATAGGAAGTGACCATAGAAATGAGGGTTGCACAACCAGATTCAGTTAGAGAAAGAAGCTGATAAATATATATATATATATATATATATATATATATATATATATATATATATATATATATATGGAGCCTCAGTGGTAAAGTGTGCGTGTTCGTACACTGAAGAACGAGGGTTCGCGCCCCGCCAGGGTAATAAGCTTTGGGAGCGTTCTTCTGGCAACGTACTGCATTGGCGGACACAAAGGGTGGTGTGGTTGAATCAGTGTCGCATACTATAAAGTATGCATGCACCAAGTCAGCTTGCGCGGGCCGATTACACTTGGTTCACAGACTACACACACATCCAAAGCCACTACAACACTACAGTTACACTTGTAAGCACTTCTCGCCCTATATACGATCTCTACTAGACAGCCTAAGCCACTTGGTAGAGATACATTGGCTGTATCGCCCCCACTTCGGTAGGGATAGGCCGGTCCTACAGTGGACACTCAAACGGCTGATGAGATGAGGTGATACTGTATATATATATATATATATATATATATATATACAGTATATATATATATATATATATATATATATATATATATATATATATGTATACAGTATATATATATATATATATATATATATATATATATATATATATATATATATATATATATGCCCAGTAAAGGCAGGCGAACACAAAGCAGCCTTTCTGTTATAAGTAGCGAAAAGACTTCAGGTGCAAGTTATGCTGAGTGTGACACTGATGAGCTGAATGACAAACTTACAAAAGTGCTGAGGGAATCAGGTGAGGTAGCTGGGAACGCTAATACAGTCAAAGCCAATAAGTATTCAAAATTGGTCGTCGAGCTCAAAAAGATGAGAGAAGATGAAAATGAAAACAAAGAAAGGTGAAATAGAAAGAGTAAATTTAGAGAGAAGAAAAAAGAAAAACATGGATCAGATAAACGAAACCATCAAAAAAGGAAAAAGTCTGAAACAGGTCCGAAGTAAAATGACATTAGGAAAGCAACAAACTATATCACTGAAAGACAAAAACGGTTAAGTCGTTAAATGCAGAGACTGGATGATGAAGAGTTGAAGAGTTTTACAAAGAACTGTATGCATCAAAAACAATTATTGTACCAATATTTTGTTACAATAATTTAATAATTTCTTGCTAACTAAAGTGATATCAATATATTAGTGTGTATATGTAGCAGTATACAAGTGCAGAATGATGCCTATGTGACTGAATTTGCTGACGCCGAGTGGGATCTGTGCTGATCTCAGGTCTGGCGACCTGGGCAGAGAGGATAGGGCCGGCTTCGTGTCAGTTAAGAACTTGAGAGGCAGGGCTAGAACAGAGGAGATTCTGTGAGCATCTAGTCAAAAATAAAGTGGAAAGTTTTAACAGAATTTGAGCTTAGCCTTCGCCCTTTATGTTTCATAGTGGTGGCAGCGGTGAACAAGAAATAACACGTCTACAAAATAATCTCGGTAAAATTACCTCCAAGACACGCCCTGCATTGTACGAAGCTGCCCTGCCACACCCTGTCTCGAGCAAACCACCCTTGTTTTCCCTACCTTGCCCCACGATTACCCACCTCTACTCTGCTAGAGACGTACATATCTTACCTGAATGTCCTGCACTAGCACTGTCTGTGGCCTGCCTTTCCTGAGCCTGCAGCTGTCTACTATAACAGTTCCCGTAACTCTTGCCCTTCATTATTTGGCTCTGTTTTGTGTGCCCTGTGCCTTCTAGATGCTGTAAACTGTAATTGCCCTTACTCCTGTCCGGCCTGTTGCGTGAGGAAAATTAAACCGTCACCGGCACGCTACAGCTCTACCCCACCCTACCACACTCGGCTCCTCTCTCGCTGTCAGTGATCAGTGCTTATCCATGGGGCGTACACCTGCCTCCTCTCCCAGTCTCGTTACCAACTGCCACTGTGGAACTGTGAAGTGTGTGCCCTGCATCTATGTTCGGGTGATTTGACATCACCACTTTGCTCCTGCCCTTGCCCACAGGTGGAAAATTGCCCCCTTCTCACTCACCGTCACCGTCTGGCAACCCAATTCAGGGAGAGGCATTCCGTCACCACCCCCTGCCTTGCCCGAGTGTGTAATCAACTACAGCCGCTCTCCCTGGCGTGAGACGCGACACCTCTCACATATGGCCCCCATCAAGTCTTCCGTCACCCCGCTCTCTCCAGTCAAGTCAATTGCTGTATATACTTTTGTAATTAATTTCTGTTACTTTCCCACCTCACTCCTAAACAACATTTGCCGGAGTGAACACCTCTTGCCTACTTTCACCTTTTCACCTTCTCCAGAAATTGCCTGTGTTTCCTCTAAATATTGTTATTATTATTATTATTATTATTATTATTATTCATTTCTGACTTCATTCATTGCTTAACTTCCTTCACAGCATTAGATTTTTCATTTTTCTTGTTAACCTTCTTCTCTCATCCCTCTTTATTAATTCCTTGTAAAATCATTATTTTTCTTTCATATAGTGCTCATGTTGTACTGTATAATTCATTTTCATTCATTCTCTATTCATTTATTCCAATGGTCATTCATTCGTTCATTCATTCTTTATCAATTTGATTTTTCATTCGTCCATTCATTCATACTTGATTTATTCTGTATAAAATTGCCAGTTTTCTTTCTTGTCATGTGCAGTGTATAGAATTCATTATCATACGTGTGGCTATAATTATAATTCTCTTCTCAGACTTGGCTTTTCCTATTTTTTATGCCTTACAGCCAAACAGTTAAACTCTCGCCAGCTCACCAGTCGACTAGATGATGATGATAGTCAGAGTGGTAAAAGTAACATAACCTTGGTTCATAGTGATGATTTTCTTATGTAAAAACAGACTCAGACACTCTTGCTGCTACTACTATTCCTATTACTAATATTACTTCTCCTTCTACCACTGTTTATACACCTAATCATAGTCTTGGTGCTGTCTTCAGTCTACCAGATAACTCTTAAAGATACTCTTACTCCTTCTTATATTGTCCTTCTTACACAATTCTCTCCATCTCACTGCTTCTACCATCGTTTCCCCTTCTCTATCTCTCTCATTTTCTGTTCTGTGTCCTTACAATGTCTCCTTCAACATTCTCGCAATCTCAACCGCGTATACAAACACTGATGTTTGGCGCGGCTCTGCATTCTTCTACTCGCTCATGCTCATCCAACGATGGCGTTTCAGCAAATACTCATTCTTACTCGCGACGCAGGTTGATTACAACTGCTTGGAGTCGTTGCCTGTCCAGTGAATGTGACTGTTCTACAAGAAGTCGGAGTGAGAAATCCTTCATTGTTTGCTGGCACTGTTGTGTCTATGGACATCGTAGGTCACACTGTTATCGCTGACACAGCCAATTCCGTGAAGGCAGACAATCCCATAGGTTGTCGTCTGGCCATGGATGTTATAGATACCATGACCGGCGATGACGTTCACCTTTGCGGCCCAGCCATGAACTATGTAACTACCACAAACAAACCACAAGCCATACTACTAATGAGTGTCGTTATTTGGAATGACAGCATTCGCGGAAGAGCAGCGCGACATTTGAAAATCTCCAGCGTAGCAGGAACAGAACACCATGAGCTGCTCTTGTATATTGTTCGTGTGTCAGGTTCCTTAGGGGTAGCTGTGCATAGAAATTGCAGCCAAGCGATTCTCTCTCTCTCTCTCTCTCTCTCTTCCATTGATTCAGGTTCTGCGTCAACATGGTAGCTGAACAGGTGTTAGCAAAAATAAAGAGTAACAGCCTGAAACATGTCAGCATCCTTAAGCCGACCATTCGCTGTCTTTGTAGTGTAGATGGATCAGATATAAATGTCAAAGGCAAAATTCAGCTTCAAATATCTCTACATGATTTGGCAGATCCATTCATTGCTGATTTTTATGTCACTCCCTTGATCAACTGTCCTGCTGATGTTTTACTGGGTGATAAAACCATGACAGACGAGGATATCAGTGTGCTACAGGCATGTGGAAGCATTACCATTCAAGTTTGGTTTGTGCCAATTATCTCAAATCAGATTCCCTCCCAGTCACCATTCCCTCCTTCCTGTCAAATCCTCCTCCTCTAACATTCCTGATTCAGTAACTAATTCCCTGTATTCCTGATTGTCGTCCTGGTTATGAACTCGATCATCTCAGTGAGTCATCCTGTAACATCGAGGCATCATCGGACTCGTCATTACCTACTGTAGCTCATTGCCGTTGGCTGACTTAATGCAGTCCTTGACAACCAATCGACCGGTGGTAAAACAGTGCACATCTTTGATCCCTAAAGTATATACAGTGGAATCTCTTTTATCCGAAATTCTTTTAACCGTAATATGCCATTAACCGTAAGTTTTACTAAAACGTTCTCATCTCGATTAACCGCAAAAATCTGAAAAATATCCGAAAATTCAAACACGGCGGGCTTGTTTCGCGCCACTAGCGTTAGTTTACGGTTGCCCCGCTAGTCACTAGAGCGAGTTGCCCACTCCCTCACCTGCATCCACCACCTCGGAAGATTTGGATGATGTCGGAGATAATGCGGATGATGTGGAAATGATTGAATAAGGAAACAGAAAATATGAAAAAACAATTAGGTTTAAGACTTTATTTGTTCGAATTGCTTACAGTGAATTACGTAATTGTTTTGGCGAAGGTTGAAGTTTATTTGAGTGCAGATTTATTTAAGTTGACAGTTTCTATTACAGTTACAAAAGTGCAGTTACGCACGTAGTTACTACAATGTATTAAGTGTTTTGCTGATGGCTGAGTGGCTTTTGGGGTGCTGGTGGTGGTGGTGGGCCAGACGTCGCCAGAAATGGGTGATGGGTGAGTACAATACTGTTCCCTTGTATCCTACATATTATTACAGTATATTTTACCCTTAAAAAATCGATTAAGCGAAACTTTGAAAGTACCATGATTTTCGGATAAAAGAGACTCCATTGTACTAAGATTGTTCTGAGGATTGTTGGGTCACCTAGCGGTAACACTGCTATTTCTCTGCCTAAGACCTATCGTGTTAAGGTACTGAGTTACAAGTCAACGATGTGCTTGGCGTCACATGACGGCTTATGTTATTTGTACTTAGCTAACACTACTAATGCACCATTTATGCTGCATACTGGGACACAGATTGGTGATTTTTTGGTATACCTAGTGGCTGTACGTGTATGCCAAGATTTCCCACTCTCTGTAACTGATGGGTACTCAGTTGTTCGTTTTACTGACAGTACTACCCCAACTAATCTTGAGTCTCATGTAAAATGGAACAATTGTCCTGGGTACAGAAGCCAGTTGCTTGATCTTTTGTGAGACTACTGAGAAGTTGTAGCTCTGCCCAGTGAGAACATGGGCAAAACAAGTCTAGTTAGATATGTGATCACATTGCGGTCCGACGCTCAACCCGTGTATGTCCTTGCCTATCGCATACTTCACAGTCAATGTCAAAAGGCTGATTGTCTTATTCGGGAAATGCTGGAATCCGATGTTACTGAACGTTCTGATAGTCCATGGAACAATCCATTATTTCTAGTTCCAAAAATAGGTGGTGAGCTACGCCCTGTCACTGATGACTGCCATGTCAGTGTCTTGCCTTTTCCGGATAGATTGCCAGTGCTGGTGCTCACTGATCTGTTGGAATCACTAGGAGAAAATAACTGCGCATTTTCCTCGTTGAATTTGTTGAGTGGCTATTGGCAAGTAGTAATGGAGGAATCATCTCAACCAGTCACTGCCTTCAGCACCTGATCTGGTCATTAACAGTTCCATGGACTTCTGTTTGGTTTGAGAAATGCCCCATCGGCGTTCATGCAGTTAATTCACACAGTCTTCGCTGGTATCATAGGCCACGCAGTCTATACTTATCTTGATGACATCATTATCGCCAGTTTCTTTGTCCTGGAACACTTAGAGAAATTAGCAGAGGTATTCACTAGGCTCCAACAAGCTAGACCTAACCTCAAGCTGTCAAAGTGCCATTTCGTACATAAGAAGCTAAAGTTTCATGGACATGTCGTCGATACTTGCGGCAAATATTCATCGATGGAAAAGGTAAATGCAGTGACCAACTTTCCTATTCCTACCAACACAGGTGCAGTACATAGCTTCCTCGTTCTTAGTGGGTACTATTTTTGTTTCAAGAAGGGATACACCCAACTTGCTGTGCCGTTGACTAGACTGTTGAAGGAAAAGCCTTTTGTGTAGACAGATAAACAAGCTGTTGCATTTACCGTCCTGAAAACTGCTCTTGTACAAGCTCCAGTCCTGGCATTTCTTAAATATTCCAAACCTTTCTTAATATGCACAGATGCTTCCGGAGTGGGCCTTGGTGTGGTTCTCATGCAAGATGACCCCAAAGGCAGGAAACGTGTCGCTGCCTATGCCAGCCGAGTATTAAAATCTGCAGAGATGAATGACATTGTAACTCACTGGGAAGCACTCATCGTGGTCTGGTCACTAAAACATTTCTGCAACATCATTTACAGTTATCCTCTTCATATCCAGACAGATCATCTTCCTCTTTGCAACCTGTTTTGAGGATGTAACCTTACTGGTTGCCTTGCACGTTGGGCAATTATTATTAATGACTATAATTCAATGTCTGAATATATTCCTGAAAGTCAGTTATTGTAGCAGATGCTCTCTCTCGTTATGTTGCCACAGTCTCAACATGTGATGTAAATTTGGCGTTCATTTATGATACTCTCCAAGCGTTCCAGTGAGTTGACCCTCTATGGTCCCAGGTCAGATACTTTCTTGAGTCTGGTGATGTTTCTTTCATGCCAAAGTTTCCAGTTCCTGTGTCTGATTTTTTCCTCTTAACTGAATTACTCAAGGACAGTACTCACAGGTAGCGATGTGCCTCATCACGAAGTTAGACAGCTAGTCATTCCAATGAACTTAATTCCTACCGCACTCCATTTAATCCATAACATCCCTCACATGTCACACCCAGGTAAGGACAGGCACGTCTTTCATGTTACTGGGCCACAGTGGAAAAGGATGTAGATGCTCACTGTGTTGCATGCCTATCTTGTGCTCACAATAAAGGAACTACTGATTGGCCAGCACCTACACTGCAATACCATGTACCGTCGAGGCCTTGGCAAAATGTCTCCCTTGATGTGAAATTGCCACATATGAAATCTGGTTTTGTCTATCTTTTAACAGTGGTTGACCGTTTCTCCTGATTCGTAGTACTGGTTCCACTGCATAACAAATTGGCTAGATCTATTGCCCGTGCTTTTGTTATTTCAGTTATTTGTACTTTCATAACTCCAGAAGCCATTGTAGCAGATAATTGGTCAGAGTTCAACAATTCAGTGCTGGAGGAAATTTGTTATTGCTACAGAATCAGTAAATGTAATGTTGTTGCCGGTCATCCAGACTCTCATGGACTCATGGTGCACCAGAATAAAAAAAATCCTAGAATGCCTATGCCACATGGCGGGAGATCAGAGTTCTACCTGGGATGAGTGGATTCTGCAGGTACCGATCAATCAGTCCAGAAGGGGCCAATGCCGCTGGGCGCATAGCCTTACTTACCCTCCAACTCCACCCATGCAGGTCCCTCCATGCAACTCTCCAGGCAGTGACTCGTTCCCCTCAAAATATTTCCCGGCAGGAGTGACCTGCTCCAGCCATGAGTTAGGTGACCTTCCCCTTGGCCTCCTCCACTGGGTTAACTCATTCAGAGATCACCCTGTGAGCAGGATCAGCCTCAGGAAAGTGGGCCACGTACCCATATAGCTGAAGTTGGCGCTGATGTATTATGTGGGTAATAGGTGTCGATTCAGTCTCAAGTAGTCGCTCATTATGTACCCACTTGTACCAGTGATATCCCATGATCCTGTGAAGACACTTAATACCAAATGAGTCAGTTCACTGCTACAAGTCACTTTTTATTGTCCATGTCTCAAAGCCATAAACTAAGACAGGGAACACCAGCGCCCTGAAGATGTGAAATTTCGTCTTTCCACACAAATAACAGCAGTGCCAAATACCCAAATTGAGTGAATCCATAACCCAGTAGGCCAGACAAATGTGACAACAAATCTTACTTTCTGATCTACTGTTGTTATGGATCACACTACCAAGATAAGTGAATCTATCCAAGACTTCTATCTCCTCACCACATGCTTGGACAGACTGAACCGCTTCATCCAGCAAGCCACCAAATGCCTGGACCTTGGTCTTGGCCCAGGAGACCTTTAATCCCAATGGCTTCTCATTCTCATGAAATTCCTCTAGGGCACTCAGCAGTATTTCCAGCAACTTCACTAGGATAACTGTTTCATCAGCAAAGTCAAGGTCAATAACCCAGAAATTGCCAACTGATACCCCACAGTGACTTTGATGCACAGCCTAGTCCAGTACCCAATCCATACATGTGTTGAAAAGTGTGGGGACAAGGACACATCCCTGTCTTATGCCAGAACTTACTGGAAAGAAGTCGGATATCCCCCCCCCCCTTTGACAGCACTCTCAGTGTTTAAGTACAAGCCAGCAATCAGTCGGATTATCCCTGCAGGGATCCCACAGGGTCACAGGAGTTTCCACAGCTCCTCCCAATTTGCAGAGTCAGACACCTTCTTGAGATCCACATCTGGTCAAAACTCAAGACAACATTTCACAATAACTCGAAGAGCTAGGATATGGTCAACAGTAGACTTCTTGGGCATGAATCCGGATTGCTCGTGCCTCTGAAACTTTTGCAAATGGTCCTAGATATGCATCAGGAGAATGTGAGCAAGAACTTTGCCTGGCACACTGAGCACTGTAACACCCTGATAGTTACTACAGTTAAGCTGGTCTCCTTATCCTTTCCAGGTAGGGGTGACCAAACCCTCTGTCCAGTCAGGAGGAATGATACCAGTCAGCCAAACGGCTTCTATGACTGCATGTAACCCCTTGATCATGGTTTTGCCCCCATATTTAATCAGTTCTGCTGGGATGTCACAAACACCAGCTGCACTACCACTTCTCAACCTAGCCACTGCCTTCTTGATATCATCTAGAGAAGGCACAGCTTCGTCAGTTGGTGAGACAGCAGTCAATGGTTGTACACCAGCCGATGGAAACTCTTCACTAGGAGGTTCAGCCATGTGCAGCTGCTCAAAGTACTCAGCCCAACGACCTTTATACTCGCTTGCCCCCGGTATGAGTTGTCCATCTGCTGTCCAAACACAGTTAACCTGTGAGGTGGTTCTGGAGTGGAGCTTCTTCAGAGCTCGGTAGGTGGGGAGATCATTTGCTTGAAAACTGCCGTCCATCTCCTCAGCGATTTCCCTTACATACCTCTCCTTGTCCCTTCCCAGTAAAACTCATGCCCATCAAGACAGAAGTCTGTGCTGTTCCTGCTCCTCAGGCAGTCTGGCAGCACGACTACTCAATTGTGGTCAGCATCCCCCACGAGATGAATCCTCTCCTAGATCTCGGATGGTTTCCAGTACATTCATCAGCTGCTGCAAGGGTAGCATGCTTAAAGGTATCCCATCATTCAACAGGATCCTCAACAGCACTGAGCACTTCAAACCGGTCTGAGACTGCAACTGCATCCTCATGCACACTCCTCATCTCTGAGTTTTTCAAGATGGAACCTTTTTTGGTCACATCTTGAGAATCTGTCAGTTTTGATTTGTAGCCTTAGAGTAGCAACAAGTCTGTGATCAGTAGCAAAGAACTCAGCACTCCTGAAAACCCTGCAGTTCTGAAGGATCCCCCAGTGAATACTAACAAGGATATGATCAATCACCTCAGCAACCCCTCCGGTACTGGAATACCAGGTCCAGCAGTGTAGAGTTGGATGCTGGAACCAGGATCCAGCAATTCTTAACTTCCGAGAATTTTCGAAATCCAGAAGGTAAGAACTATTGGAGTTCCTGGTTCCAGAGCCATGGGGACCTACACAATCCCTGAAGCCTTCCCTGTCAGTGCCAGTAACTGCATTAAAGTCGCCCAAGACCAGGAGTGTATTCTGAGAGGGTTATTGTTCCACAACAGAGTCAAGTTTGGTGTAGAATAGCTCTTTCTCTTCAAGATCACTTACCTCAGTTGGAGTGCACACTGCAATAAGGGACATGAAGCCCATTCTCATCAGCATTATACACTCATCAACTGGGGTATCCCTGTCGACACAAGAGACAAAGTGAGCAGCACTTGCCCCATTGACACCCCTAAGATGGGTACCATCGTCACAGCCATACCAGTAGTATGTGTAACTATTGCTACTGATCTCACCATGCCCAGATCGCCTCACTTCAGAGAGTGGAGCTATGCCAACCCCCTATTGCCCCAACTCTCATGACATCAAAGGCAGTCGATCATCCTTTGAAAGACTTGGAATGTTCCAAGCCCCCACCCCCAATGCCTTCCGAAGATTTAACCAGTGCTTGGAGCCTAGGGCCCATGCGTCATTTGCACCACCATGACGCAAGGGTCTGGGCTAGGGGGTCACCCCCCGTCATTCGGTTGCTGGGGTTCCGCAGGTAGCTGCATTGATGAATGGATCACTGAATAAGTCGCTTGGTGAAACTCCATTCTTTGTCATCTATGGCTTTGACATGAGGTTACCCTGTTCTTTATTACAATGTAAGCCTGATCCGGTCTACTGTCATGATGATTTTGTCAAAGTTCACCTCTCAGATTTTCAGAAAATTCATAAGTACATTCAGGTTAATAGTGCCCTCTCTAATGCAGAAATGGTACGTAAGCAACACGCAGCTGCTTCCGACATTAGCGTCCAAGCAGGTGTTTTAGTTTTTGCTCTGGACCACGAGTGTGCATCAAAACTTGACGGTAAATTCCTAAGTCCTTCCTGTGTCATCTCTCATAGAGGTTACAAATTTTAAATAAAGGATCTGGCTGACACCGATACCAAATGGGTGCATGCAGACGATCTGAAGTGTGCCCCGAAGGGCATAATGTTGGAGGAGTCACTTGGAAATGCCCCATCTTCTTCTCAACCCAGAAATACTCCATCCTCTTCTCCCATTCCTTCTTCTGATACTCCTTCAGATTCTCCATCTCATTCTGAGGCACTGCAACCTTCTTCATCTGTTAATGACTGTCGTTCAAAGTTACGTTCTGCGCACAAGTCTCCAGTTTCTTGTATATCACCCCAACAACATCATTAGTGTCATACAGTCACAATCATGTCCTCTTCATGATCATCTCTTCGACCTGCCGTTAAATTAACATTGTTGCATGTGAGACATTATGCAGAACGTAGACAACCTTGATTACATATTTGTTACTGGCTAGTATTATTACATATATTATTACACCCCTGTTACTAGGTAGTATTGCTACAGATATGAGTGAAATAGATGTGCAATTATTCAATTTTTGAATGTTTTAACCCATTTGCGCCCAGTGTCCTCAATATAGGCAGGGACCTATGAGCTTCGCGACTATGAGCCGATAGGCGAAGGGCGGCACGCCTAGCATCCTTCTAGCGAAATCCCTCGCACAGGAATTCTGGAAGCCAATGGGTTAAGGAAATGATAAGATCGTTGTTATCAGAGAAATAGTGTATATCTCTCTCCTACAATTTATATTGGAGGTAAAGATATTATCAAATGTCATGTTACTATACTCGTAGTCTTTATCCCAGCGTCAAAGCTTATCTAATTTACAATGGGCTCGCTCTACCCTTTGTCTTAATTCCGTTTTTTTTTTTCCTTTTCTCCCAAGAGTATGCTATCTTGTACTAGGAACAACTTCTATTCATTTCAGTACTATCGTATGTTCGTTTTGCAGTCATTTTATCTCTTCCAACCAATTCTTGTCCATTTACCTCGCAATGACACTCCTTACACATTATTCTTATACCCTATATTCCTTCTTCAGCCTCACGGCTATATGACCTTGTATGACCGTTTGATCTCCTTCATTCTCCTACTGTATGTTTTTCTTTCATATCTTCCCTATCACAGCTGTTCCTTGTAAATATACGATAGTCCAGATGTCTCATTTCCTATCTATCTATTGCCAGATGGGAAAAATAAATCCATGTTGAAAAACAGGCCCTTGGAGTTGTCGGGCCCCAGGGATAAAATATGTCCTTACGGGGAAACTTGTCAGTGAATGAACAGGTGGGTTGACACCAATGGAGTGTAGGCAGAGACTGGTTAATTTGCTGTTAATGATAAAACAGCCTGTATGCATTTCAGATCTACTAGTTTCCACAGCATCAGTTAATGTCATTAAACAAATATGTAATACTACAACTATTACTACTACTGTTGCTGCTAGTGGCTCCGACACCACAACAAGGCCAACATCACCACCACCATCACTACTACCACTACCAAAACTCCACCAACACTATCACTGCCAAGACACCACCAATACTACCACTGCCAAGACGGAGACTAGGTGGCACTCGTGGCAAGTAAACAAACCCACGAGAAAGCTCCCCTGATTTTACTAAACTCTACAGGAACTAGCAAGCTGCCATCCTCCAGCCTTGGCAGAGAGCTATAGTAAGACCTAGTCTTTAATATAGTGCCACCAGGGAATTTAAGGGTTTTTGGACTTTGTCAGTATTGTTTATGTAAAAACCCATGTAGCTGGTCAGTCCCTCTGGCTGGATGTTCTCGTGTCTGAGCATGCGCATTGCAAGGAGCATCACATGTAATATCATCATGGCTACGTCACTGTGCCCAAGCACATGCACCAACTCCATTCCACTGGTGTTGCCAACGCTCTGAAATGCTACCATTTGGGGTGATATGGAATACTCTGGACCTGCCACCCTCACTGACTTGAGGTTGACCAAGCACTCGGTGACAACGACGTCCCGTTTAAGAAAGCTTGGCCCCCACTCGACCTTCACAGACACCAGGACTCCACATCCACTGCAGTCACGGTGACTCCCAGGCTACCTCAACCTATACCCCCCAAAAATGTCATCCAGGGCTCCACCTCCTCCAAATTCCTCGTGGAACAGACTTTGGATATCAAGAGAAAATCACTGTTTCCTGCCGCAAAAACATCCAGGTGCAATGAGACTTCTCAGCATAAGGTTCCTGATTACTTCCTCCCTCACCTTACTCCTCAGAAGACTCCTTCCCAGCCTGCACCAGTTCCTCCAGCATTTGCTCCTTGGGCTAAATACATCAAACTCCTCTTAAAAGAGTACCCGACTGTTGATATGAAGCTTCGTTGGCTGGCTGAGGTCACCATGATGTTCTGTCTCCATCGGGAGCTAGCTGAGGTCATGATGTCTGCTGTCACCTCCCTAGGTCAAGATGTCTTCTGTCACCTCACACTTCGTCTACATCAAAAGACGACATACGGACCTCATAGACAGGGTCACTAGTGGTGAGTTCCTGACCTTGTTCCTAAATGTTCAGGACTCAGTTGATAGGCCCTGTAAGGTCCCTACCTACCTCATCACCCATTACCCTGTCGGCATTGACCCATCCTCGGCCAAAGAACTCCCTGGCATCTACAATGCTCATTGTTTCCATCAAAATGAGATGCCCATCAACTGGTTTGTTGTTACTTGGAGTCTCCCAGGCCCTCCCCTCCTCCACCAGTTGTCAGCTTGTTTCCTTCCCTGTGAGCAATGCAGAATGAAGGTCAGACAGCTGTGGTGTTTCAAATGCTGGGGAATTGGATGTATATCGTGCTACTGCTCTGCCTCAGAGAAGTGTGCATGGTGTGCTGGCAACCATGCCTCCTGCACATGCCCATATCACACCCCTTCACCAACCACCACTTCTACTTCAATGAGTGTTGGATCCATGTGGCAAAAAGGTTGTCAGGAAATAGCTCTCCATTGCTCTCCACCACAGACCAGCTGAGTATTCTCAAGATCTTATTAATAAATGGTTTGAACAATCACAAGCATGCGACCATCCCGCACATTTTCAAGATGCACTCACCTCCCAGCAAATGTCCTCACTCACTGTCTAATGGCTGCGTTACTGAAGACAGATGAAGATGACGTGTAGCTGATAACTGAGGACTAATTGCGACATGCTTTCATTAAGAATAAGGCAGCAGCCTCTGGGGATGATGGCATCACTCACCCTGTCCTTTGCCTACACCTGAAGGTCCCTGGCAGTCCCCTGCTACAGGTGTACAATCTTTGCCTCTGTAGGGATATGTCCGTAATGCCTGGACCTCCAGCATGATTGTGCCCATTCCAAAATCTGGTACTGACAAATTCAGACCTACATCTCACTTCCTACTTCAGCAAGGTGCTCGAATGCATCTTCCTTACCCATCTCATGTTTTGGCTGGAGGACAAACTCTCACCCAAACTGTATGGCTTTCTGCAAAGTACACACCACTGTCTAATGGAATTTTATGTCCTCCTCTGTCCCACCTGTGTTGTAGCATTCACTGATCTTATAAGTGCCTTTGATGTTGCAAACAGAGATGTCATCCTCGATCAGCTGGTGGAATTTGGTGTCCAAGGAAACTTCTTGAGATGGATATGGGGTTAACTCTGATGCAGAACCTCATGAGTCCTTTTGAACCCCTAACTACCGGGCTAAAATCTGCTTGAGCCTCACTTCAGTACGGAAAAAAAAAACACAAAATAGCTTTACTTCTAGCCTTAATATCTCGGAAACTATAGCAGTTAGGGAAATGATCAAAGACCATATTGCTCAACAACTCTTCTTCTTGCGAATGAAATATCCTCAAGTCTGTAGATCGCTGCATTGATGAGTAATGACGTGAGGAACAGGACTAATTTTTGCCGCGAGAACAGGATGTGTTCTTGTTTCTGCCTGTGGCCCTGACTATGGCTTTGCTCTCAACATGATATTTTCTCCATTACTAGATGAACTAGAAAAAGTGGTGTCCAAGGCACGCCCTATGGCACTATCACTGAGTCCATTCCTAGTATCCTTGGAAAGAGGCATGGCAGGGGTGGATGAGGCAAAAGTCCACGTGGGGCGGGAACGAAATCGGACGAGAAAGGTTAAGAAAAATTGTCCTACACCTGGGAAAAGTCACAGAGATGACTGAGGTGTGGTTGGGCAGGCTGGTGGGAGCCTCCACCGAGCTTTTAGTGACGAGATAAAGTGACGGCCATTTCAAACTGTGCTGGGAAAACAAGTGTGGTTCCTACCGACACCCCGCATTACTGTGTCACCAATTTTTAGACAGTTCTGACCAACACCCGGCGTGTAGGGGTTAAGGGAGTGTGAATCTCCTCCAAGACCTTCGAACTTGGCACTCTGCAAGATGGTGTTCTAAGCCTGTTTCTTTTTAATGTCCTTATGCACTGGTTACTCCCTCTTCTTCCCAACATTGCTGGAACCACTGTTACCTGTTATGCGTATGATATATGCATTCACTCCCACTCCAGATAATCGCCAACACTTCCTTCAGTCTCTCTATCAGTCATCTTCCACTTGTGGCCTCATCCTTTCCCAAGAAAAAAAAAATTCTTCTCTCCCCACAACCCAGGAATGCTTCCACAATTCACTGTAGGAAATAGTGTCATCCCCCTGTGCAGGCAGTACTTCTACCTGGGTGCACCTGTTCAGATTACCCCAACCATACCTATAAGAAAACGTGTTCATCCCATCGTCCAAGACCTCCTAGATCAGCAACAACAGTGCTTAATTCCTGTTTAGTGGCTCACCAACAATGCTGCCGGAATCTCTACCCCTGTGGCCAGAACTATCTACACTGTATTCATACGGTCAGTTGTCGATTGCCTTTCCTCTGCTCTCAGTCAAATTCGAAGACATCCTTAGAGCACAATGAAAATTTTCAGAACAATGTAATGAGATACATCCTGGGCTGTCCTATTTCCACCAGAATAGTGAACATACAAACTGAACTCAGTCTTCCCCCCCCCCTCTTGTTGATAGAATATACGCCAATGTCTCTTACTCAGCATCAAATGCCTTCACTCTCCCCATCTTGCCCGTCATTATTCTCATGTCATCAGAACTTCACTTGACCCTGTTGTGCCTCGACCTCCACTTCGGCCAGGCATCAGCAACCTAATTAATACAGCCTGTTCCATCCTACAAACACTTGATATTAATGTTCCTGTGGCAGAAGTGGATCATGTTCCACCTCCCTGTAGGATTCTTCATCTTGAAGTCTCCTCCAAGGCAGACCTACCACTCCTCCAGAAACAAATAGCTCTGGAGACCATTGCAAGAGAGTCTTTCTCAGTTCTTCCCATGTCCAATCTCCACATCGACATGTACCATCTCTACACTGACGGTTCCCAGCAAGCAGATGTGAGTGCTGGATGTGCCATCTACTTACCTGATTTGAACACACTCGAGGGAAGCTGGGTTGGCCACAGACTACCGAACTCGTCTAGCTCTACCTACTGTGATCTGCAGGGACTCTTGCATGCAGTTAGTTTCCTCTCTCAGTGAATATTTAATGGTATAGTTATCTGTGACTCTCTATGTGCTCTTCAGGCCATCTCGCCTCCAAAACTCACATGCCACCGCCCAGTTCAACAAATCTTATGTCAGTTCTCCTACCATGCAGTTCTCGTGGATTCCTTCATATGTCGGACTTGCAGCAAATGACACAGTTGACCTCCTCGTGGAAACTGCCTGTGGACTGCCCCAACCTGATGATGCTACTGTACATCCTCCCTCCTCTGCTACAAAAAGGAGATATAGTCAGTTGCTCTTCTCCCTACACTCCATCGCAGGAATGCTGAACAGACTCAAAGTGTGTTCATCCAACACTACGACCATTTTCGTCTTTCTCCTCCCAAGTATCCTCGACATTGACTCGCGGTTCACAGGCACAATGTTCTGTCTGCTCGACTTCGGCTAGGATATCGCCCTGTCTGGCAAGTCTCTGAGGCAGGGGACGTGTCTCACTTCTATTCCTGCAAACTATGTGACCGTTCCAACCCCAACAACCTTAAGCATTATTGCTTTGAATGTCCTTCAGCAAGGGACCTACTGCCTCAGGGAGTCCCTAACTGATATATAAAATTATCTACTCACAGACAATCATTTAGATCTCATTCTCGTGAGACATCCATACTTACTGTAGGTGGATGTTAACTCCTGTATTACAAACTCCAATATATCTACGTAACAAAACAGCATGCCCAGCGGGACACGAGTTCCTCTGTACATAATATTTGGCCTCATGGTCTTGTTACTACGTATGTCGCCTTTTGGGCGAAATAAATTTATTTTATAAAATAAATGCCAAGACTCTGCCAACAGTACCACTGTCACTACGACTACCACTTTCACCACAACGACTGCAACCACCACAACCACCAGCACAACTAGCACCATTACCCCTTTCATTATCACTACGACAAATGCCATCACTACCACTACTCCACCACCATGACTACCACCAAGGCCATCACCATCACCAGTTTCACTACCGCCACCACTGTCAACACCACATCCATCACTACTACCAGCACCACAGCCAATAGTACCATCCCTACAACCACCAATACCACCACCACTAGTACCATCCCTACAACCACCACCACCACTAGTACCATCCCTACAACCACCACCACCACTAGTACCATCCGTATAACCACCACCACCACTAGTACCATCCCTACAACCACCAATACCACCACCACTAGTACCATCCGTACAACCACCACCACCACTTAGTACCATCCCTACAACCACCAATACCACCACCACTAGTACCATCCGTATAACCACCACCACCACTAGTACCATCCCTACAACCACCAATACCACCACCACTAGTACCATCCGTACAACCACCACCACCACTAGTATCATCCCTACAACCACCAATACCACCACCGCTAGTACCATCCGTATAACCACCACCACTACTAGTACCATCCCTACAACCACCACCACCACTAGTACCATCCCTACAACCACCACCACCACTAGTACCATCCTTACAACCACCACCACCACCACTAGTACCATCCCTACAACCACCACCACCACTAGTACCATCCCTACAACCACCAATACCACCACCACTAGTACCATCCCTACAACCACCACCACCACTAGTACCATCCCTACAACCACCACCACCACTAGTACCATCCCTACAACCACCAATACCACTAGTACCATCCGTATAACCACCACCACTACTAGTACCATCCCTACAACCACCACCACCACTAGTACCATCCCTACAACCACCACCACCACCACTAGTACCATCCCTACAACCACCACCACCACTAGTACCATCCCTACAACCACCACCACCACCACTAGTACCATCCCTACAACCACCACCACCACTAGTACCATCCCTACAACCACCACCACCACTAGTACCATCCCTACAACAACCACCACCACTAGTACCATCCCTACAACCACCACCACCACTAGTACCATCCCTACAACCACCACCACCACTAGTACCATCCCTACAACCACCAATACCACCACCACTAGTACCATCCCTACAACCACCACCACCACTAGTACCATCCCTACAACCACCACCACCACTAGTACCATCCCTACAACCACCACCACCACTAGTACCATCCCTACAACCACCACCACCACTAGTACCATCCCTACAACCACCACCACTACTAGTACCATCCCTACAACCACCACCACCACTAGTACCATCCCTACAACCACCAATACCACTAGTACCATCCTTATAACCACCAATACCACCACCACCACCACCACTAGTACCATCCCTACAACCACCACCACCACTAGTACCATCCCTACAACCACCACCACCACTAGTACCATCCCTACAACCACCAATACCACTAGTACCATCCTTACAACCACCACCACCACTAGTACCATCCCTACAACCACCACCACCACTAGTAACATCCCTACAACCACCACCACCACTAGTACCATCCCTACAACCACCAATACCACCACCACTAGTACCATCCGTACAACCACCACCACCACTAGTACCATCCGTACAACCACCACCACCACTAGTACCATCCCTACAACCACCACCACCACTAGTAACATCCCTACAACCACCACCACCACTAGTACCATCCTTACAACCACCACCACCACTAGTACCATCCTTACAACCACCACCACCACTAGTACCATCCTTACAACCACCACCACCACTAGTACCATCCTTACAACCACCACCACCACTAGTACCATCCTTACAACCACCAATACCACCACCACCACCACCACCACTAGTAGCCTACCATCCCTACAACCACCACCACCACCACCATCACGCTGCCATTACCACTGCCATCACCACCATCACTACTATTACCACCAGCACCACTGTGACCACCATGACCACTTCTACCACCAACACCACTAACAATAAAACCACCACCTTTCATCACTGCCACTACTACTACTATTTTTACTAGTACTACTAATGCTACTACTACTACTAGTACTACTACCACCACCACCACCACCACCACAAGTACCACATCCACTACTGCCACCACCACCACCACGAATACCACTACTCCCACCACTGTTACAACTGTAGCTACAACAACATTAACGGCAACTACAATACAAACTACATTTTCAGCTGCAACTACAGTACCACAGTTACTACTATTCCATCAATAGCTAATACAGTACGATTACCAATACTACAACTACTACTTCTAGTACTATTACTACTCTACTATTACTACTACTATTACTTTACTACTACTGCCACTGCTAATGATAGTATAATAATGTCTATCTATCTATCTACATCTATAGCCCGACGCCCTAATCCGGCAAAGGGTGGCCGCAGACAAAACGCCTCCAAGTCGCTCTGTCACCCACCATTTGACTACCCTCCCCCCAACTCACCCCCCCTCCCTCATATACCTCTCTACTCCATCCCTCCACCTCATCCTCGGTCTACCCCTCCCTCTCCCTCCCTCCACCTCACCTACATACACCCTCTTAGTCAGTCTTTCATTCTTCATTCTCTTCACATGTCCGAACCACCTCACTGTATTATACTCCTAATCTTCTGAACCACATCCGCATCCACCCCACAACGTTCCTTCACTTCTTCATTCGTCAACCTGTCCCTCCACGTCACTTCACATGCTCCTTTCAAGTAACTCATTTCCACTGCTCTCACTCTTGATTTGTTCCCCTCTTGCAAGGTCCACGCCTCGCTTCCATACGTCAGGGTAGGGATCACAATACTATCATGCAGTGACTTCTTAACTTCCATACTCACCTCCCTATTTCTCATCACTGCTTTCAGTGTACCAACAACCTTCCTTCCCTGCTGTACCCTTTCACGCACTTCATCCCCCAAAGTTCCATCGTTACTCATCACACTACCCAAGTACTTGAATGCACTCACATTCTCCATATCCTCACCATCCAACCTCACTGCATACTCTGTGACTTCATTCCTCTCAAACACCATAACTTTACTTTTGTTTATATTAACTTTCAGATTCCTCCTCCTACACACTGTCCCAAATTCATTCACCAATCCTTGCAACTCCCATTCATCTTCACTCAACAATACTGTATCATCAGCAAACAGCAACACCGGAATCTTCCAAATCTCACCCTCATTCATTAGAGACACCGCCACATCCACTGCCCTACCTTGCACCTCCTTTACAACCCCATCCATATATATATTAAACAGCCATGGAGACATCACACAACCCTGTTTCAGTCCCACATTGCGATCAAAGAACTCACTCAGCACACCATCCACTCGCACCGTAGCCCTAGCTCCCTCGTACATACTCTTCACAGCATTCAACAATTTCCCCTCCACTCCATATATTCTTAATACCTTCCACATACCTTGCTTATCTATTCTGTCATAAGCTTTCTCCAAGTCCATGAAGGCAGCATACACTTTCCTTCCCTTCTCTAGATACTTCTCCACTAAACATCTTAGAACAAATATCTGATCTACACACCCTTTTCCCTTCCTAAATCCCCCTTGTTCTTCTCCAACTAGCTCCTCTGTCATGTGCCTAACCCTATCAATGAGTATTCTACCATATATTCTACCAGTCACACTAAGAAGGCAAATACCTCTATGGTTACCACATACTTCTCTCTCCCCTTTTCCTTTGTATAAAGGAACAATTATACCTAATTTCCAGTCCTCTGGAACCCGTCCCTCTTCCCAAGCCAGTCTACACAACTTCCATATCCACTCCACAATAATGTCTGGAAAGTGTAATAACACGCTTTGAAACACTTGAATATAATTTGTTAAGAATCAGACGAGCAATTACACTCGTGTAATTAAGTCTGTTAAAGAACTCATCATATTTATAATCCCTGCCAATAGATATACTGTTGCCTTGCTCCTTGTCAGCACCCAGTCTTTACCTGCGACAGACACCTACACTAACACACCCCTCCTCTCTCCCCCCCCCCTTTCTAAATGCTTCGAAACTCGGTCAGCCGAGTATCGGTTCACATCTCGAGGAGAAAGAGGACTGGCAGCGCTCTGTGATAGACCCGGGAGTCCAGCCAAAAGTACATGTTTATGATACGTGTGATCAGTAGCGTACCTGAGGGGGGGCGGGGGGGCTGTTTGAAACTGCCCCCCGGGCCCCCAATTGAGAGGGGGCTCCCAAAAGTCCTAAAAATTTATAAGCTAGTTTATATATAGGTCGATTTATATATATATATATATATATATATATATATATATATATAGATATATATATATATATCATCCCGACAGTCCCGGCTGAGATATTAGATAAGTGAATGATGGGGGCTAGGTTCTTTTTGGTGCCCCCCTCCAGGAGGGGAGGCCCCCGCAAAGAACCTAGCCCCCCGGGCCCCCAGATCGCTAGGTACGCCCCTGAGTGTGATGTATACTAAATTTTCATAAAGTCAAAGATTTTTGAAGGGGTGGATTCTACCTAGTTTTACGGAAAAAAAAAAAAAAAAAATTATTCCCTCCCCAAACTCTCGGGGTTGAAAGAGATTCGCCCGGTACCTTAATGAAATAGATTAGAAACGAATATCTGTGTAATTTTCCATGATGGTGTGTGTATTCTGTTGCTTATGACAAGTTCTTAGGAATATTTAGTATATCACTCTTCATGAAATTATTCTATTCCCATTTGTATATTCCCACAGGTATATTAACTCAGATGTTTAATGTTTTACAGGAAATATTACCCATTCTTTAAAATATAAGCTTGTCATGAATTATTCTCTCAACCTTATATAGTTGCTGTATCCCTATTGTCACCTTCATAAACTTCTCCACTTAGAGGGGTCTCCCAATCCTAGGTTAACTCTTCATATGCCGGGTGAAAAAACGTAAACCGGAACGCTATGTGGGGTCTTGACATACCCCTCCTTAATTTTTGTTTTTCTGCCATATGCACAAAGTTACAAATGTAAAATTTTGTACATATGTTGCCCTGGACAGGGCACCTGTAGCCAGTCCACCACGTGTCCCTTTTGTGTTTTATTTTGTTTTTTTGTGTTTTTTCATGAAGGTAAATTTTTATGATTTTCTTCAACTTTTTTGAAAGTTTGCACATGTAATGAATAATTGGCATTTATTTTCAGGTTACATCATTCTGATTCATTCAGCATACTCTTAACATAGTAAAATAAGTGTATCATGGAAATAACATGACACAAAAAATTGGGTTGAATCTATGTTCAGAACATAAACAAGACTGACATTTTTATTCAGAAAACCCCTGAATGATCTGCAAATCAAGTAAACATAAACATAAACAAGACTGACATATTTATAATAAGAAAACCCCTGAATGATT
Organism: Coenobita brevimanus; assembly: GCF_032717465.1. Classification (NCBI taxonomy): domain Eukaryota; kingdom Metazoa; phylum Arthropoda; class Malacostraca; order Decapoda; family Coenobitidae; genus Coenobita; species Coenobita brevimanus. The sequence goes on from NC_137066.1 coordinate 7,471,453, forward strand.
TTAGCATCAGATAAATCATTGCAGATATCATTATCAGCATCAAAAATGGGAGGATCTTCTACGATTCTCTCCCACTGACTGTAGAACATCTCAAAATACAATGACATGGTCAATAATACCTAGACTCTGAAAAAAACAAAAAGGTACACAGAATGCTAGGTGGGGTACCGGACGAGCTCCAGTGAAGTTTGCACCCTCCAAACTCCTGAACTATGAGTCTTTCCACTCAAATGTTGTGTGCTTATACATTGGCCGAAGACAAGCAAAGTCATGATTTGTCAGATCCCTAAAACAGTAAGCGGCTAAATGGCATCATTTAAAAAAATGTGTTGGGGTCAACCTGACCCCACATGGCGTGTGAAGGATTAATTAGAATCGTACAAAAAGACGCCCTCGAGCTCCATAGATTGAACTGTATTTGCAGGATATTGCATTATATATATATATATATATATATATATATATATATATATATATATATATATATATATTCACTTTCAGGCAACTTGGACTAACAAAATTATGACTGTCTGATTATATTAATTTAAAAGAATATATATCGACAAATACAGTTCAACAGAAGCCTAATTCATGGTTTAGAATGTTATCAAATGTTTCTGGTTTGATTCGAGTTCTAGTGAATTCCCTAAGAAGAACTAGACATTTACTGCATAAGAGACCTTGTGGCTATTGTTATTATTATAACTTGCCACACCAGTGGTGAGTTAGGCTATTCTTGTCATTATTATTATTATATCTTACAAAGAAGTAAATTGCTCATATTCGCTCAGTTTCAAAGCTATGGCCATCACACTTGGCCATCTGTGTCCCCCAGCTGGCGGTGTCATATGACCTAGTACCATCCAGTTCCCTTCCTTGCTTTTCCAGTTACATCCAAAAACCTATAAATACAGTCTATTCGTGGATTCTCAGAAACAGCTAAAGGAGATAAAAATTTTGCGGGACATGGCCAAGGTTGGGGAGCAGGTCTGAAATGACTACGGGCCCACTTGGGCCAGTAGTTTCTGGTATCGCCCCCTAGGGGACCTTACTACACCATCTTTTCACTTCAAAGTGCTAACTATTGTATATGAGGGCGTTGAAATCATCAGGTTCAGCGATAGGTACAATGTTGGGACATTGAGGAGTAATCGGCCCCTGCAGTCGAACTGAGGAAGAAACTGGATGACCTTGGCATGTGGTGAGTTACTGAAATTGCAAATGGCAATTTCTGTTTTCTGGTTATGATTATTATTATTGTTGTTGTTGTTGTTGCTTTTTGTTATTATTAACTCCACATTCCGTGGAGTTTTTATTGATACTGTGGATATATATATATATATATATATATATATATATATATATATATATATCATCATCATCATCATCATGAGCTGTTTGAGTATCCACTGCAGGACCGGCCTATCCCGACCGAAGTAGGGACGATACAGCCACTGTATCTCTACCAAGTGGCTTAGGCTGTCTAGTAGAGATTGTATGTAGGGTGAGAAGTGCTTGTAAGTGTGATTGGAGTGTTGTAGTGGCTTTGGATGTGTGTGTAGTCTGTGAAGCATGTATAATCGGCCCGCGCAAACCGAATGGGTGCAAACATACTTTACAATATGCGACACTGGTTCAACCACGGCACCCCTGGTGTCTGCCAATGCAGTGCATGGCCGAGAGAACGCTTCCAAAATTTAGTACCCTGGCTGGGCACGAACCCTCGCTCTCCAGTGTACGATAACGCACACTTTACACATGTACCACAGAGGCTCCATATATATATATATATATATATATATATATATATATATATATATACTATATATATATATATATATATATATATATATATATATATATATACAAATATATATATATATATATATATATATATATATATATATATATCTATCTATCTATATATATATTTTTTTTTTGGGGGGGGAGGGGAATATCTAGAAGTATGGCATTACAAGAATGTTTGAGATAGACTCGAAATTTTGAGGAATGATGTATCTTTGTTGTAGGCTTCTTTTGGCGCAAAAAGTTTTTTTTTTTTTTTTTTTCTTTTTTTTACCCTAGCTGTAGTGCCTACTATGTTATTTTTTCAATTTTTACTCTCCTTCACTGCAAACAATAGTTATCTATTCTTATTGTGTTGCCACAACAAGGAAGCTTTGCCATGACTAAAGGTATAATAGGTATGTTTAATATAAACAAGATCTGAAGACCGAAAGGTAATTTCTTGTGTAACATCAGCAAGATCTGCAGACAAAGGTGTTGAAGAATGCATTCGTAAATTTTACTTTAGTCTCAGCAACTGGCTAATTGTATGCTTAACGTTAACCATATTCCTTTTAGAACATAAGAGGGACCACAGCTATATATCTGGAAAGTTACAGCTTTAAAGCTTTGTTGTTTTCTCTAAAATGTGTTGAAAAAAAAAAAAAAAAAATGAGCAGACTGAATTTGGTACTTTCCACTGGGCTAAATGGGAAAATATGAAGCCATACTCGTTCAACAAACAATTTCATCATATTATTTTCAACCTAACAGCTGTATCTCAGTTTCCGAGACATTTCATTTTCAAATATGCACTTATCTGAATAAACATGAGTATATGAGCTCCAAAAATAGGCCAATGTCATTTATATTTGGCACAAGGACATGGGTTACCCTAAGGCACCTTCTTGTATAATATCAAGATCGAAGAAAAAAAAAGTACAATGAAGAAAAATAATGATAACTAGAACTATGTAACTGGCCTGACAGTTACTAGTCTCCTCCTACTGCTTCATACAATAACCTTGACCCCATCGAGGAGATTTGGATTTTTTCTATCAGCAATGACCCATACCAGGACACATAACCTGGGCTGTTCAGATTACTTGTGCAAATTGCATTGAAATCTCCACTAGATACAATCAACTTATCTCTTTCACAATTTAATACTAATATGGCTCTTTCTGACATGCCTTTCCACAGCGCATAAAGGATTTGGATTATTTCCTATCAGCAGCAGCCCATGCCTGGACACATAACCTGGACACTTCAGATTTTTTGCACAGTCTCCAGTTCTCCTGGAATCGTTGCGGGTCTCTGTGGCGGGAGTAACAATAATACCAAAGAAAATAGTCTCCAGTCTCCACGTATGAAACAGATGGAGACTAACTAGTTACCTATTCATATTGTGTAGCCAAAATATGGAGGCTTCACCATACATATAATTTTATGGCACTTAAAGTATGTGTAATACAGACAAGATCTGAAGATCATATGGTATTTTCTTGTGTGATATCAAAATGATTTGAAGAAAAAGGTGTCGATAAGCACACGCATAAAATTTACATTCGTCTCAATAACTGGCTAACTTCATTCTTAACTGTAGCCATATTCCTTTCAGATCATAAGAGGGACCACAGCTATATATCTAGAAAGTTACAGGTATAAAGCTTTTGTGGTGTTCTCTAAAACGTGTAGGGGGAAAAAAAAAAAACAGCAGATTTGATTTCGGTACTTTCCACTGGGCTAAATGACAAAATATTAAGCCAAAAATTTTTAGTAAGAATTTTCATTATAAATTTTCAACCAAATAGCTGTATCTCAGTTTCTGAGATATTTCGATATCAAATATGCAATTTTTGAATGAATATATGACATTCCAAAGTAGGACAAGGTCATTTATGTCTGGCACAAGAACCTGGGTTACCCTAGGGTACCTCTGTGTTTAATATAATCAGGATCGAAGAAACAAGTGCAAAGAAAAAAAATAATAATAATTGGAAAGGCAAAAACAAGAAGCTTCGCCATTACGAAGTAATATGGCGAAGCTTAATAATACTGACGAAAACAAGAAACTTCATCATTTATATGGCGAAGCTTAATAATAAAATTAATTCTGACGAAATCGAGAAGCATCACCTTAATAATAATGATGAAAGCAAGAAGCTTCGCCATTTGTATGGTGAAGCTTAACTACTGAATCGATTGCTTTGCAGATGTTCCAGTATGTAGTCATCAACACATATTAGTGCACCTGGGTATTGATATTGAGATCCAACAAATACTTTCAGAGATACTGAGGAATATAAAAATGGCCGCCTCAGCACTAATTCGGAGAGTTTGGCTGATTTTTACCAAACTCGGTGGAAATGTAGTGGGTCATGAGTGAACATGACTTGGCTAGTATGAATAGCCTTGACCCTGATCACAAGGTAACAGGTCAAAACTCATATAAAATTTTGAGTCATACCAACTGTCTCGTAATATTATAATGAAAAAATTATTTTCAGAATCCTAGGAGTGTCTACTTTTTAAATTTCATCACAGCATTTATGACAAATCAACATTTTCTACGCATTTTGACGATTTTTGGTCCAACCATCAAAATGCTTTGCATATTTCAAAGACGGCAAACCATATTGTGGGAGGCGGTGGCTGAATTGGTAGACAGCCGGCATGCAGTCGTAATGGACCCAGGTTCGAATCCTTGCATGGGGTAGGGAACAGTTTAAGGATTTGAATTTAAATAAAAGCAGACTTTCCTCATCTACCAGAACGACTGCTGACATGTAAAAGTACCCCCGCTAATACCGATACACCTGTCCTGCATGTGGCATTATCATCTGGAATGTAAAGTTCTTTGAATATTGCTCCAGCAATTTCAGAGTTTGTTATTATTATTATTATTATTATCATTACTGTTTTTATCATTATAATTAATCAGCAATATTAATGGAGGACAGATTGAATATTAATAGACCTTCACACTATGGTGGCAACCTATATCTTTGCTCAGCTTCTTTCTTCTTTCTTAATTCCAAACAGTTGTCACTTTGGTGTCATTTCTTTATATTTTCATCAGCTCGTTTCAAGCCAAGTAAAAACATATGGAATAACAGTTTACTAACACCCACTCTGAAAGCTCGCCCCGGCGTGGGTTTATATCCTAGACTCGAGTTTCACGCATCGTCGATGGAAGGGTATGTCTTCCTCCATAACACTGGCAGTAGTACAAGCTCAGATAAGTACTTTAGCAATGTTTTGTTTCATGACTCGACTAAGAAAAAAACATAGTGCAGTTATTTAAAAATGAAATAATCGGTTGGTTAGATTGCTTTGCCTGAAAGCATGTACAGTTGTGGACATATCAAACAGAAACACCGCGTCCACCAACAACGTGGTGTAATGCTTTCCGCATCTGGTAACACTGACTGGTATGAAACTTCACCAGGTTTCGTTTGGTCGCTAGGACGAACCGAACGCGGAGATTATTGCTGCTGTGCGAAGTTATTGGCGGTAATATATTATATAAGCAATGTTCCGCCAGATAATATTCTGATAATAGCATGTCATGTTGCTGCGAATGTCACTGATTGCATTGCGCAGTTGACCCTTGTGCAGTGTGGTGCGGTGAGGATCTGTCCGTTCTCCCCTTTGGGGCTAAGATGCGAATGAATGTGTTTGAATGGATGAGTAAATGGGGAGTGTGTCGTCCTGTCTCGGCTACCTCCCTCTCCTTGGGGGAAGCAGCCTAGGTATATAGGATAGATAGGATAGGATTATTGTCACACAATACACCCTCTACATAGTGGCAGTTATTATGAATGACACGGATTTCATGAGTGGTTTAGTTGCGAGTCATGAACCATGCAACAGTTAATAATTCATCATATAAGTCTTGGTTATCAGCTTCCCCACAACTGTCAATGAACAGAGAATTATCATGACGCCCATCCTCTCTGCCGTGAACCTGACATTGGTAAACCTCTGAAATCGAAGCAAGTTCACTACAGGAGGTGGTGCCACACAAGCATGGAAGAGAAAAGATCTATCTATCTATCTATCTATAGCCCGACGCCCTAATCCCGCAAAGGGTGGCCGCAGACAAAACGCCTCCAAGTCGCTCTGTCACCCACCATCCGACTACCCTCCCCCCAACTCACCCCCCCCTCCCTCATACACCTCTCAACTCCATCACTCCACCTCATCCTCGGTCTACCTCTCCCTCTCCCTCCCCCCACCTCACCCACATACACCCTCTTAGTCAGTCTTTCATTCTCCATTCTCTCCACATGTCCCCCCTCGGGGTAGGGGGGTTTCAAGAATACTCCCCCAGTATCCCTGCTTGTCGTACGAGGCGACTAAAAGGGTTGGTGGTGGGTTAGTGCCCCACCCCGTAAAAAGAACTAACTAAAAAAGCGAACAAAGCGAACAAAGGAGAAAAGATACGGAGTATTAACTCTTATGGGGGAATACGGGTCCCAGTGTAACGAGCTGGCTTGGTCAACAGATGGCATTGTGGTCGCCGGAGTGTCGTCTGTTTGTTTACATAAGTTGACAGGCGGGATGCCAGGAGGCGTGATCATAGCAAGAATATACTATATGCAGGTGACATGACGGAACTTTATTTGGGTCAGAAGAAAATTTGTGATGTGACAGTATGTAGTGGAATAAGACAGGAGTGTACAGGATCACCTTTACCCTTTGTGTTAAGTTAACCAAATAATTAAGAAGATTTTTGAAAGTACTGTAATATGGGATTTAAGAATAAGTTTTATATACCAGCAATATTTTTCGCAGATGATGGATTGATGTTATCAAACAGTAGGAAGGAGATGGAACAAATGCTAGATTTATTGATGGAAGTATCCAGAGAATATGGATTGGAAATAAACAAGCAAAAGAGCCAATGTATGATTATGAACAAAAGAGCACAAAAACCAGTAAAGATAGAGATATAGAAGTGGTGACAGGTATTAAGTATCTAGGAATGAGGATAACAGACAAACGAGCATATATGGAAGAACACAAAGAAAACAAGATTGAAGTAGCAAGAAAAATGGCAGGAATGACCTTCTCAGTAATAATAAGATCATGTAATAAACTCCTGATTGGGAAGACCTATTGGAAAAGTGTGGTACTACCAAGGGTACTAATGGGTGGAGCAGTAGTTGTCTGGAAGAAGGAGGAGATGGGTTGACTACAAAGGATAGAAAATATGGTTTGGAGGCAGATACTGGGTACACCTGGATATGTTGCTGTGGAGGCACTGAGAGGAGAAATTGGGTGTTCAACAATGGAAGAAAAAGACACAAAAATAAGCTCTGCCACGTAAGGCATGTGATGGAAGGAAAAAATGAAATGTTACGAGAAATAATATTAAAAGTGGAAGAACACAAAAGAGAGCATCAGTGGCTGACGGTGGTGAGAAGCTACATGCGCAACAACTTAATATTGGAGGTTTACATGAATTGGAGAGACTGGATGAAGGAAGCATTAAGAAGAGGGTTAGAGAATGGAGAGAAGATAGATGGAAGAGCAACATGGAAATGAAATCTACCTTGAATATTTATCGAAGAAACAAAAATATAAAGGAAGAAGCAATTTATAACTCATACAAATCAAAACTAATGTTTGGATGTCGGACAAACTGCCTGCAACTAAACTGGAGAAAAAAGTTTAATGGAGAAGGAGGTGAATGTGCAATGACAGAGTGGGGAGGAGGAAACACTGGAACACTTCCTCATGAAGTGTGAGGGATTACAAGGAATCAGAAGAAAACATGGAGTGAACGAAGGCATGAAGGTGGAAGACTTGTTACTGTTCAACTCGCCAACAGAAAAAATAAGAGAAAACCGTGAAACATACATACAGAATCTGTGGAGAGAGAGAACGAAAAAGACAAGAGCACACCAGTGATGTTTGAAAATACCGCCAAGCGTGCTGATACAAAGGCAACAGTGCCCGTTCATCAGTTCAGTTCAGGCAGTACAAATAAACATGGCTCCAAACGCTGGACACTGCTGCGTTGTTTGTGGGAAAAAAACGATGAACTGGAACTAACTTGCAGTTTCATTCTTTCCAAAGTACAAAAAGAGGTCCATAAAACAGATGTGACAAACTATCATCCATACACAAGTATGCCATGGTCAGAAATGTAGGTGCAAATAAGGAAGTCACATCTGACTGTGCCCCAGAACGTATGCCTAAGATAGGAATCTGTAGTAATAATTATGCTTCATTACACATATGATAAAGGATACGTTGGACATTCATATGGGACACGTGAACTTGGTAAGGTTATACTGCTATGGTACATTTGCAATGTAGGATATTATTTACCGGCCCTTACATGATCGGTATCCATTGACAATATTCATATATTTTGCTGTATTACTGATCTTGTGAAAATGACTGTGAAGATATGCACCATCTATTATATAAGGATATTACTTGTATACCGATAACAGGAAATTACTATTAAATACAGGTATGAACATGGTAGTGAAATACAAATTTTCCTAAACCACATGAGGTATTTACAGTTTACAGTATATATATATATATAGAGAGAGAGAGAGAGAGAGAGAGAGAGGAGATATCCACAGGGAAAAGGAAACACGAATTATCCCAAGCACACGGGATATTTCGTGTTTCCCTCTCCCTGTGGTTATTATCATATTTACCCTCTCAGGCACAGGTGGTTTGAGTCGTTAGATTGTTTTACAACCTGTAAAGCACACTATGACGCGAATCGGGTAAAATATGTATATATATATATATATATATATATATATATATATATATATATATGACACACATCGGCGGGAAACTTGTGTCCTTACAACCTGTAAAGCACACTATGACACGAATCGGGTAAAAAAAAAATATATATATATATGACACACATCGGCGGGAAACTTGTGTCCTCCTTTGACACGATGTGCATCATGGTGCGTTGTACAGGATGGTATTTAGTGACTCGATTGGAGTCCGTGCCTGAAAGGGTTCATGAAGTGCATGTTAGTAAGTGATTTACTCGCAGATAGATCGATGGACAGGTATAGATTCATAGATGCGGATATACCTGTAGACAGAGTTAGATGGTGGGTAGAGAGGTTGGCATATAGATAGGCAGGTAACTCTGTACAGTAGATATATGTACACATATGTATTTATTAATATACCTATGTATTCCATTACGTGCACTAGTGCACAAATTGATCTTACTCAAGCACTTTGGTTTCCTGTATGGTACATTAACGTTGATAAACCAACATTTTTAACATGTTACATATGACGTTTAGTTTGTACACTGTTGACATTCATCGCTCAGTGTAAATGTCAGTACCCTTTGGATGCATAATTGTATGAAAAAAACTGCCATTTAAGTCACACACTTGGTAATTACCCTGCATGTTTGTATCGTAACAATGTAAGCATATGCAAATTGTTATTGTTTGTAGGCTATATAATGGTTACGAATCAAATAAAAGCTTTGCCCTATGTTGCTTGTTTTCATGACATTTTTTTAAAAGTTTTAGGTAATATGACATTCACAAATCACCAGCTTCAGAAACATGTCAGCTACATTTAACTTTTTGTTTGCATATGGAATGTTTCACACAGGAGGGGCTATATATTGTTTTTTTTTTTTTTTTTTTTTTAATAGTTAAATCAACATGATACTTAGGAATAACAGAGCTAAAACAACAAACGGCTATGGGTTTCTGTTTCCCCTTCTGAATGTTTTCGGAATAATAATGTAACCTAACATGTATGTGGTAAGCTGTCCTACTCATTATTCAATAAATGCACTATAATAATCTTGACTGTATTATTAATACATCCACCATATTCCGAGTTGCAGACTCTTATCATTGGTATGAATCTTTGTCGTCAAAATACATTATATGGAACACTATTCACCACCCACATGGCGTCAAAGGCGAAGGATGCTCATGCACCATATAATTATCTACTGATAAAATTAACTTAGTTTCAAGTTGTAGGCCTATATCTTCCTGATTCATAATCTAACTATAGTCTACCCTACAACCATATTCTTCCCGTTCTCCCTTATCTAGCTTGTGCACTAGATGGCGTGAAGGTAAGGACCTTGCAGTTTTAACGTTGAGTCTTTACTCCGTATCTTTTCTCCTCCATGCACAGCAGGCAGCAAGGTGGGGGTGGGGGACCTGGAAGACAAGAGGAGGGAGGTGGGTGAAGAAGGGGGTAATAGTGGTCAAATTACGGGCTAGAGGAGAGAAGTCATGGGGTAGGGGACGGTGGACTTTGGTAGACGACAGGAGCTACAGTGGGAGGGATAGATTACAAGGTGATGACTAGGCCAAATTGTTGTTTTAAGGAGAATATGGAATTTTACAGTCAGACCATGAAACGTTATGTTGACATTGCCACGTGGTGTAATTGATCGTCATGGTTTTTAATAATTCACGACACACTTTCCACCAGGTGGCTCAGTACCCCTGTATTATAAGTATGCTGACTATTTGTTAATGTGCAAATATATGACACGTCCCTACAGTTCGTCAGATGCTACAGCTGTTGTCACAGTGACTGGGAATTGCTCTTGTAGCCTATTATGTAGAATCTTCATGGATGACGACTGATATCGCAAACAGAGTAGGGATAGGCCTATGTAGATTTTTCCTTTATCACCAATAAATATGAACAGTCCGACAGTAATGATGGTCCTCATGGTTCTCATTAATATCTGTATGGCACCAACATTATATAAAGGTGGATTTACTTTACGCAGGTTTATTTTACCGTTTTTTTTTTTTATGCCGTGTTTGGCTGTTGACTTTACACATTGTCAGTGGTTACTAGTTATATTTAGGTTCATATAAAGCAACTGTCGTATGCCCCAAGTATTCCATTACAAATCCTGGAGCCAATAATAGTGGAACAAGGTTGAAATGTCTACAGTTATCCAGTCTGAGCACGTGCATATTACATCAACTATGCCATTAGTTACAGAAATTGCATTAAATGTAAACACACACTTTACCTGCAGTGTGTTTTGTTATGTTAAACAACCGAGTAACGTTCACACTATGAAAATGACAGGAAAAAGATTTATTCGAGGACCATTGCCTGTTCATGGAGAGCAGTTACTAAGTTACGTATTTAAGCAGTGTCCGAACGTGAAGTTGTTGCCCTGGCTGAGTAACGGTGTGTATTAAAATCCATTAAAAAAGACAGGTGAACCACTGTCGTTGATGTATAAACATGTGATCCGCTGTTCGTGGTGTAGCAGTCATTACGGCCCCCTCCCCTCCCCATCAATACCCATGTCGGAGTGCTTGAAGTTGTCGGGAAGAGGGAGGGGCACCCAGTGAACTGGATACTGAGGTTGTGAAGCAGACTGCTTAACAGTTACATGTCATTCATACCACGATTTACTCTATCAGTATAGGGTTAACAGTCATCCGACATAAAGATCATGTAATACAGCTGGTAAGGTATCTCTCTACCCACCTATTAGCCCACCCCAGTATCGCCACCTGTGTTCTGGGATCCAACCCATCCCCCCATAGTAAATCACGTTTTTGTTTACATCGGCTCCATGCAGATATTAACGAAAACTATAGGCAAGAATCACTAATGTTAGCTATTATTTACTGTGGCAAGAGAAAATTCCTCCCTTCCTCTCCTCTTCTTTCAATATCACAGTCGTCATCCATGATGTTTGATAGGGCAAACTGGGATGGATTTAGAAATAATCTTGCTGACATTCCATGGGAGTCTTTCTTGTCTAGTGATGCCATTTCCACCCAGTCCCACATCTGCGACTTAATACTAGCTGGTATGGATTTATTCATACCAAGTCAACAGTTCACTAAAAGATCGAACTCTCCTAAATGGTTTGATAGCAACAGCCCAAAAGTATTACTTAATATAAAAAACATCTGAATCACTCTCTCAGATTAAAGTTGCTAGAGACCATGCAAAAGCTGTAATAAATCTCGCTAAATCAAACTTTCTTCAAAATCAAGCATCAAAACTACTTAACAATCCTAATGACAATAGAATATTCTGGTCAACTCTCAATTCTTTCAATAATAACTTTAACATGTCATCATCCATGCCCGCACTAAAATCTTCAGATGGCAACATTACAAATGACCCGCGTGGGAAGGCAGATATCTTTGCCAGTACATTTGCCAGAAATTCTACCATAGAGGAAGGCAGCCAAAATGCTCCAGTGCTAGAACTTGACTCTCCCGAAACTGTTCCACTTAAAATTCAAACAAGACAGGTAAAATCCATCCAAGACAATTTACCAACCAACGAAGCTCCAGGTCCAGATGGAATTCCTCCAATTGTAAAGCTCCAGGACCAGACGGAATTCCTCCTATTGTTTTGAAAAAGTGTTCCCCTGAACTTGCCTCTGTTCTAGCTAAATTATTCCGACTAGGCATACGTACTTCTTCATTCCCTAATTCATGGAAAGCAGCCAATATCCACCCAGTTTCAACGAAAGGAAGTTCTTGACCCTTTTGGTTACAGACCAATAGCTGTCACATCTTCCCTTGGTAAAGTATTTGGAATTTTATTTAATAAGCACATAATTAAACATCTTGAATACAACAACTTACTTAGTGATAGAGAATATGGTTTTTGCCACGAAAGATCCACCATTGACATACTCAATATCCTGACTCATACCATCCATCAATCTGTCGACCTATATGGAGAAACTCATGCAGTAGCCCTTGATGTTCCTAAAGCTTTCGACAGAGTATGGCACCGTTCCCTGCTGTCCAAACTCCCTTTCTATGGACTAATGTCTTTTGTTCCTCTGCTTTCCTCATATCTCAGCAACAGAAAAATAAGAGTAAAAGTAGATAATGTATGTACCAATTTCCACTTAATGCCAGTGTGCCACAAGGATCAGTTCTGATGCCAACCCTGTTCCTGGTTCATATTAATGATCTCTTATCTGTCACCCACAATCCCATCCATTCATATGCAGATGACTCAACACTTCTTTGTTTATTCACTCAGACACCCATTTACGAAGTCTAATATCTCTAACTTTCAACTCAGCACAGCCATCTCCATAAATCAAGACTTATCTACGATCAGTGAATGGAGACAGAACAACCTTGTCTCATTTAATGCTAGTAAAACCAAATATATACAGTTTACTAATAAACATATATTGCCAGATTCGTACTTCTTAATAATCCTGCTATTATAAATTAACTACCTCCCCTACAAGATAATTTTATGGCAAATGCTCAGACGAACTTGCGTCCATTATGCCACCTATCCATGCCTTCCTTTGTGCTACACAGGCATCTGGTAGCGCTCTTGACTGAACGTCACTCAACCATATTGCAGAACTTCTGCCTAACAGAATTCTTTCAATCCCCTAACTGCATCTTTCCAGAACTTGATTCCCCAGAGTTGTTTCCCTCCAAATTTCAACCTACAGCTGTTTAAGTCCAACTGTTACAGATATTTTATGAAAGGAGGACACCAGTAATCTGGTGTATGGATTTTTTTTTTTTAATTCATATTTTCCCTTCCTCTGTTGTTATTAAAAAAAGAATGTTACTACGTAAATGCAGCAGGAATAGCTCCCAAACGCTATTGCAACAGGTGTGACATCAGGCAAACATTCTAGGGGCATTTCATATATCATCATGTGATCACACAGTCGTCACCATACACTAATAATGCATGGTTTATGTAATGTAGCATCCCGTGGGGAGTAGGTCATCCTACAGACCATGTAACAAAACATGCTGGTAGATTATGTAACGTACCAAAGTCTGCATAATGTTTAACGGCCTGACTGTCAAATTCCATAATCTACATTAAACTATTGGTTAGATGATTTTGCACCATGTCACCAGCCTATCATTTATCCATCCCATCCTAGCTTTCTGCCGCAGTCCATTCTCCCCTACCCCATCACTCGTCTCCTGTTGAGCCCCTCCTGCCACCCGCCAGACCACTATTACCCCCTCCTCACCCACCTCCCTCATTCTGTTTCCAAGGAGCCCCAACCTGGCTTCTCCTGTGGTGCCACCTCTTATGAAATTGCATCGATTAAAGAGGTCTACCAGTTTCAGGTTCATGACCAAGGAGGGGAGTCATGGTAATTTTGTGATTATTACAATTGGTGTAGGAAGGCACATAATGTTATACTGGCTTATATGCTGGCCGTCGGTAAATGTTGTATGGTTCGCGATATTTGTCAAAAGTCACGCTTTCGAAATCTGTGTTTCATGTGAATAAAATACGAATGTCTCATTACCATATTCACAAAACATTGTTATTTTCAGTATATTGCCAGGCGGGACAATGCTTATGTACCACCAATGACTGCTCGCAGCGGAAATAATCACCACGTTTGGTTCGTCCTAGCGACCGAATGAAACCTGGTGAAGTTCCATACCTATCAGTGTTACCAGATGTGGAGAGAATTACACCACCTCGCTGGTGGACGGGGTATTTCTGTTTGATATGTCCACAACTGTACACCCAAAAGCACTAGTTTGTCTCACTCCCCCCCTAGTGGACGGAGTCGCGGCCAGTGAGCCACCAGGTGATCGAACACCCCACACCCACCACCCCTCCCCCAACCCCAGTGTTAACGTTGTTGGATAGATGTGGAACGGCCAAAGCTGCTGATGTTACAATGTGTCATGATTGTTTTTATAGACAATCAGAACCAGCAGGGGTAAGTATATAAGTTTTTAATTTGTAATGCTGAGCTGTTATCTACAACATATGAGAAAGGCACGAAAATTAATGCAGACCTACAATGTATTATGAGTTACTGTATATATACTTACATCCTGTATGATAATGTTACAATAAGTATAGTATAGTGAACAACATTTTTTGAAAGATATGATGTCTTATCTCATCCATTTTGCCTCCCACCTCCACCACCCTTCCTCTCTGGGTTCCTGTATCCACAAAACGTCTCTTTTACCCTCTCGTCCCCCAGTCCTGCCCTTTGATAACCGGCATAAATTAAGATACTGATGAAATGATCCATCAGGTATTGATCATATTAATATTATCATACACCTCTGTATTAAGCACCAACATATCAGTAACACAATACAAATACAATATATATCTGCCAACTATTTCATCCTGTTGTAAGGTGTTACGTGACACACACACTGCAGACTGGACCTTGTATTACAAGGACATATGGTTGTTTATCATTAACACAGGTTATGTGTGGTCTAGGACGTCCATTGATTCATATTAACGTGGCTATTTAAGCTTTACATAATAAACACATAAGGTTTATGTTCCTGTCATTATTGGATGAACCAAACAAATCAAGGATCGGCTCTGACGAGCAACAAACTGCTTTAACGAAAACATTTGACCTCTCGTCACAGAAGTGACACTTTATATATATATATATATATATATATATATATATATATATATATATGTATAAAGGTGTCTGGCAATTTCTCTCTCTCTCTCTCCAGCATTGTAAAGTAATGAAGTAAAAATACTTAAGCACTGTACTTAAGTGACTTTTTTGGTATTTACTTTATAAAAAGTACTCAACATTTTCAGTACTTTTACTTTTACTCAAGTATTGTTTTCTGTTACTTTTACTTCACTATAATTGAAAAAAAATTGAAGTCAGTACTCATTATATCTCAAGTCAGGAATTGATTTTCAGCTTATAACAGGACGTAGGCCAACACAAAGTCAGAAGCTGACCAATCACAAGCGCTTATTCATGTTTGGGCCAATCACATGTGTCCTTTCACATTATCCAAGAGATACAGCCACGCTTTCATCCCTCCCGCCTTCAGTTGTTTACATTGTTGCTGTAGCCACCATCACACCATGACCTCCACAACCAGTGAAATAGATAGTGGTGATTCCCACCCTTGGCCAGACTTGGAATCTTTGTTTAAATACAAGAAGACTGTGGGAATATCAGTGAAGCTACAATGTTTGCTGTGTACACTCAGAATCACTGAGGTTGACTGCATATACAATTCCCCTTCAAATTTGAAGAAACTTGTGGAGGTGAGTACCCTTGCTTTTAAATTTACTGTAGATGTAGCCTATATATAGTGATTATGGTTACAATATTTAATACAGTAAGACCTCGTTGTAAGTCTGTTCAGTCAGTTATTATTGGATAGCCATAATTTCGAGAATCAGTTGCTGAGCAAACATAATCAAAAGATATGTCAATAAACCTCTCCGCACACGATGACACGTTTGTTATCATTAGGATGTGGCTGCGCCCATACACATTGACGCTTTTGTCGTCGTTTAAGTTTTTGGCCGATTGGTGTCATTTTTGAAGGTGTCATAGTTTTCCTGCTCCTCGTCAAAAGTATAGTAATGAGTTGCCAACTGTGGGTCCCGATACCAGCAAGAGAGTGGACAGGTCATTCAGTACCAAATGAGCTGTGAGTGGGGAAGGTACTGTGCAGTTCTGTCCCTTTACATTTCCACTCTTACCCTCATCCTGGCCATGCAACATATTTCACTATACCAGTAGTGTTTGTGTATAGTGTTTGGGCACTGTTGTGATTAGATTTGGGGTTTGCAATTGGAAATTTGGTGTTTGTGAAGCATTCCTGGTCGTTATTAGACGTTGGCCCAATGAAGATTGTGCTACTGTTTCTAACTCACTGCACAGCCTCTACCCTGCACCAAATGTGAGTATTCAAGTATAAAAAATAGTGACAGTGAATCATGTGAATATAGTGCACATATCTAGTGTACAAAGAATCAGTGAAATACGTGCAGCAGCTTAGAGGAAGGCAGGAAACCGCCCTACAGTCATGACACAACGTGGGTACACCGTAGTTTTTTGCATTTTTCTTGAAAACTATGAGGCCTAGGATCACCACTGTGGTCTCATATGAAAGCCAATGAAATTATGCATAGGATGATGAAATAAAAACATTACAGTGGCAGGAAAAGTTTTTCACTAGAACCCCCGTAATAAAAAATCTGTTTGTCTGTCGGAAATGGGTTTTACTTTTTCGTTTATTACTCGAACACCATACCTCGTATCAAACTAGGACCTCTGGCATTCGAAAGCTAATAGAATTCTCTATCCAGTGATTGTATAACATGTAGATATTGACTAATTAACATTCAACTTATGATGTTAGGAAGTGAGATGTATGTTCCTGAATGATTATTCACACGGCCCTAACGTATGTATACCTGAAGTCTGTTTTTTTTTGCTTATCGTATAGAACAAACCTTAATGAATAGGAATATGTGGGTTTTGTGGGAAAATAAATATGTTTGGGTGGTGAAAATAAGCTGAGAATACACTTTTTTGGAGCACGTGGCAGGTGGGGGGGGGGGAGAAAACCAATGCATTATGGCACAGAAAACTTTTTTAACTTATCCGCTCGTGAAAGAGTAAATGTGGTCAGTTCCTTTGTGTCTTTTATTTTTACCAAATAACTATCTATAATTTGTATAAAATCTCTGAGACGATAGACAGTTTAATACAGTAAATCCTCTTTTTTTGACGCATTTTGCTTCGATGCCTTGTTTTTCACACAAGAAAAAAGTTCCAAGTTGTCTCACAATTTGCTAATTTCCCTACATTTCGATACTCCCAGCCAGCAGTCGACGACTACAACAGAAACACACAGGAGCAGAGACAAGCCCGGATCACACAATATTTTCATGAGAGACAGAATGTGGCTGCTATTCTGCAAGACTTGGACTTGCCAGCAGGGATGGATGAAGGAGAAGTGGACAGACAGGAAGTGGAGGTGCTGGAGCCTGAGTTCAGCTTTGAGGGCTTCAGCATAGATGATGGGGCTTCCCCAGAGAGGCCCATGTCACCTAGTAACTAGCCCATCTACCCTCAACACACCTTCACTTGTCACTCGAGCCAGTCTTCTCTTTATTTCTGGTAAGGATTTTTGGTGTTGCAGCTCTTTATAACAGTTTTAATGTCTTTTCAGGTACTTGTTTATTGTGTTACGTTGTCTTAGCACTAGTATACACTCTTCATTTAATTTTGGGTAGGGCCTGTTTGGTGTTATAGTACTTGCTGATAGGGTAGGTACATGTCCCACCGGAACGCTCATTATTTTACCCACTGAATCTTAACTTCACACTTCGACGTTTCGCGTTTCGCGCGGTTTTGACTGAATGACCAAGCAGCGAAAAATGAGGATTTACTGTAGTTACTTTTTACTTTCACTACTTAAGTACTTCATGAACAAGATACTTTTTACTTTTACTTGAGTACATTTATCTTCGGGTACTTCCACTTGTACTTTGAGTAATATTTTGTCAGTGTAACAATAATTTTACTTAAGTGTCAAAGCAGGGTACTTTCTTCAGCTGTCTCTCTCTCTCTGTCTCTGTCTGTCTGTCTCTCTGTCTCTCTCTCTCTCTATATATATGTGTGTGTGTGTGTGTGTGTGTATAACAGCCAGTCTTTTTGTCAGGACTCTAAAATATCTAGGAAAGTACATATGTAATCTAGAGGTTAGACAAAAGTCATAGCTAGGCCCTGGAGGAAATGGTGTTAGCACATTCTCAGGAATGCCAAGACAGCAAGGTGTGACTGGAAAGCTACGATACACACACAAACACACACGCGCACACACACACACACACACACACACACACACACACACACACACACACACACACAGGCTTCTAGAAGGGTCAACTACCTTATAGTCCACCTGACAGAACTGCTATTATATGGAAGGAAACAGGAGAAGAAGACAGAAGGAGTTAGGAGGCTGGAGGAGGGAGAGTGAGAAGGGCGATCTACAGAGAGGCACAGTAGGCTGTGAGAAGTTAGCAAGCATAAAACGCTCTTGTGTAATATACTCAGTGTTAATCCTGAGTTTCTCCTTTTGAAGAAAATAAAGTAAAATCAACCTCAGACTCATCTTTATCTTCTCCTGTCATCGACGACATAGTGAAATCTACTCACGGTTAACTACAGCTCGGCTACGACTACGATATAATCATTTACAGAACTGACACAGTATTTTGGTGGCAGTGGTGGGATTCGAACCCCACGCCTCTAAAGAGACTGGTGGTGAAGCAACAGCACCACTCACAACCCACAACCACATCAACCCCGAGCTGACCACACTCTTCTCTCTAACCGCCCTCCATCTCCATCACCACCACGCTGATGTAGGGGTGAACAGGTCAGATGATGCAGCAACTTTCAGAGCCCTCACAGCTCATCTTATCGTTACTCACCCAAACATTACTCATCGTTACTCTTTTGCTCTCCAGAGCTACCAAAGTGAGAAGTTGATGTTGTGCTGTGCTGGTGTTGCTGAGAACCTCTTCGCGCATCAATCAACGCTGATCTTTCACCACTGCCCTGAAGTGACCCAGAGTGACATCATTCTACCTCTTAATTGGGTGAATATACTTTTTACTTATTTTTCCCAGAGCTTAAACATAGCAATAAACACCATTTTATCTATATAATGCTTTACGCACACACACCTTCTTCACTTATTTGTACTAAGTCCATTACTCGTTATGATTACAACCAGTAGCAATTATTACTAGATATATATACTTTATATCTTCCATTTATTAATATTCATTTTAGTTATCTATACAGTTAACACATATATAAGTGTTTCATGACAACATTTCCTAGCTCAATAAGTTTTTTATTTTAGTGCTTAGTGCTGTGACGGGAATATTTTCAGCACCATCAATTCTGTTGCCAAATGAAACAGCATGTGCACTACCAAATGACGATTCACAGTTAGTAGAACAACAAGAAAACGTAAGAAACACACTTATTTCTCCACAAACTAAAGATAAGGAGACAAACACTTCGCAAATCAATGATGATGATGCAACTTCAATAACATTCTCAGACGCAGATAAATGACGATTTTAGTTCTGTCTTACATACCTATGAAGACATCCTCACGAGGGTTTACAGGTCAGGAAATACCCAACTATTTAACTACAGTCAACCCCAGACCCATCTTTATCTTTTCCTGTCATTGACGACAAAGTGAAATCTACTCACGGTTAACAGCAGCCCGGCTACGACTACGATATAATCAATTACAGAGCTGATTGTTTGTTTTTCCTTCAATCACGCCCAAACCAAGGGCCAGAAACCCCCAGACCCATATACATTCTGAATCAGGGTGTCACAAGGATGGTTTTAGGGGAGTCAGAAATCAGATCTGGGTCAATTGAGGTCACTGGTAGAATGCTCGTCTTTTTGGCCTGGGCAACGCCGGGTACCCCTGCAGTCCAATTTTCGGCATGGAGACTCATATGGCCTCCAGTTCGGACATAGGCTATGTGACGTTGACCTCCGAGGTCATTTGAGGTTGTAGTGAACAAGTGAGCATGAATACTCTGTGTCAGTATGCAAAACCTGAAATAGAAAGTTCCTGGACCTCTTATAATCCCTCTTCAAAAGCATAAGAGGTACATGGTCTTTATGGAGTAGAAAGACTGAACTAGAACAAATAGGATTAGAGTGTTTGTCTTTTTGGCCCAGGCAACACCGGGTATCCCTGCTAGTGTGTGTGTGTGTGTATACTATATACATATATATATATATATATATATATATATATATATATATATATATATGTGTGTGTGTGTGTGTGTGTGTGTGTGTGTGTGTGTGTGTGTGTAGAGAGATGAAACTCCACGGAAATGCTCCGCCGTATTTACAGCGTAATGTACGATATGGATGTGTAGTAACTAACAACAATTTTGTTAACCAGAAGACGTTGCATCCGTTTTTCTTCCATTCTTTAAGTTTGGGCATTTTAGGTACGCTGACTCAAAAATCGTTGCGCCGTAATGCACAGTTTCGACTAATCAGAGGGTACTAACAGATAAACAGAATGGGTGTTTTAGTAAATAAATTATAATGCTATACAAAAATCCGAAGTATAAAACTTTCTCAAAACTTTCTTTTAAAAATTTCCCTAATACTTCCACATTACTTACCATTACTTATGAATCTAGAATTATATAAAACAGCTCCCAAGGGAGGATGAGGAATTCCCAGCTTTGGGAGTTGGGGGGGGAGGGAGACTGTCAAAGATTTTTTGGCAAATGTGGGGAATAATCAAAAGCTTATGAACTTTTGGTCTAAGGACTGCTTCTGGCCTACAGGCCTCCCGTAATCCTTGGTGTTTCATTTTCAGAACAGCCTTCTTGAATTATACGTATCCCTTCACACGGCCCATAATGCAAACATAGCCAGGTTCTCTACATGTTAAGCTTTAGTAATAACATGAGAATCACTAAATATTACAGTTCATATCGTTATCTTTCGATAATGTATCTGATCCATCCACTGTGCAACATCTCATCGAAAACACCAATTTCCAAAAAAAAAAAAAAAAAAAAAATTGTGTACGGAGTGACTGGACACGTCTAGTATAGGACACAGTAACACCACGGTTATCTTGCATTTACGCCAGAGCTGTTGATAAGAAATTCTCTTCTTTGAGGTCCACTTAAGGGATTCTTTCTTAATGACTAATACTTTCATGTTATCTCACACTTCATGCCCCTAAACCTTATGGAAAACAACTGTCGCAGAACCAGCTGACATTATTTAGATGTCTGACTACTTTTTTAACAGTCATTGCTCAAAGTCTAACACAAAATGTGAAACTTCAGGGAAAGGGTAATATTTCAAATGACCTAATTCTCTCTGATGAAAGATTACCAGACAAAAATACATCTATCAAAGTTGTAGAACTCATTTCTCATTTCCCGTCATATCCCAGAATGCTGATTTCAGGGCACTGAGTGGAAAAAAAAAAAAATCACACTTCATCTCCAACATTCTGGACTACGTTATCTGCAAATGGATCGGCTCTGTCTAGTCTCAAACGTTAGGAAGTAAACGCCTTTCATCTGATGGAGCAATTTTCAGTTATTCAGAGTCTCAGACTACCACCAAGTGACTCTACGTATGTTATAAGATATCTATAATTAAAGCCATGTTTAACCCTTCCATTTAGAAAGACCTCTGAGCTTAATAAAAGCCATCGAAAATGGCAAGAATATACTGTATATCAATCGACTGAAAGGGCTAAGCTAATCCCTGTGTTTGAGCTAATCCACTTGATCTAATATACTATAATTCTAGCCTTGTTTTTGTCTGTCTGTGCGTGTGTGCAGCGCTGCCAAAACTGGAAAAAGGATTGTGCTGAAACTTGGCAGGATGGCTTCAACTTGGCTGTGTTGGGCCCATTTCAGTTTCATTTTTGACTGAAATTTTCCAAAGAAGTGATTTGGCCTCTAACAATTGTTTCTGTCGGTTTTACATTACGTGAACGTGTCGAGCGGGAGTTGTCTGTCGTCGAATCAAAATTCATCATTTCAAGCAGCAGGTGGAGGGGGCACGGTTGAAAAACGGTCGTCATGAACAGTTAAAAACCAGACAAAATCATGTTTTCCTTAAAAAAAAAAAAAAAAAAAATCCATATCACTGGCATCAACATACAATTTTGTGTGCAATGGTGCAACAACTATTACAAGAAGATGCATAGTTTCTGAGGCAGTCGTTTGCAATTGGAAAAACTCCTGATGAGTTGGGGAAAAACATAAATATTGTAAATTGTTATCTTCAATGCATAATTACACTTGAACTGTTAATGCAAGAATATAATTTGGCACGATTGATACCGATGCTATGTTTGCGAATTCGACTGTGCAAACAGATTGTCCACACAGTCATTCTGTTAGAACTGTCAGATGACTGAAACTGAACATGTGTAGCAGCAACGGCTCAATCGGTAGAGAGGTGGCCTGCAGTCCTACCGGACCCAGGTTCGAATCCCCGTTGTTGCAGGGAACGGTTTAAGGATTTGAATTTCGTTAAATCAGACTTTACTGATCTACCAGAAGACCCGCCGACATGTCGTAAAAATACCCCCGCTAATAGCAATACACCAGTCCTGTATGAGACAGCCCTAGCATGTATTCAATAGGGACAGTGGGTGTTAGCACCGAAGTGGTGACATGTTGAGGTATATGGTATGTACGAGGACTACTGGGCCTTGATAGTAGGCTGTGAAGCCTACGCCCAGAGTCAGACACATAAAAAAAAAAAAAAATCAAACCAAGTCTATCGTTTCTTTCCAGTAGATGTCATGCTATAAACGAATGAGATGGGAGGGTGAAGCCCGAGATCCGTTCCCAGGAGCAAGTGTGAAACAGTCCAGTAGGGCCTCGAAACACTTGTCTAATATACTATAGCAGTAGGCATGTGAGTGTGTGTGTGTGTGTGTGTGTGTGTATTTTGGGCAGCCGAAACTACATATTCAAATCGCACCAAAACTGACACAGAAATAGCAAAAAATTCGCTGATGTGAAAAAACTTGGTCCCATCACAATTGAAAAACTTTTACTATATTTAATGAGCGACCACATTTTGACCAAAAAACGCTGCTCCCGAAGCCCGGCATAGGATCTCCATAGAATTTTTTGCCCAGAGGTAGAACTAAAATAAACTGGGTTCCATTCCCGAAGCTGCAGGAGCAAGTGCAATGGGCCCGAAGGGCCCACGAGCACTTGTCTATACTATAAAGGCAGATCTATGTGTGTGTGTGTGTGTGTGTGTGTGTGTGTGTGTGTGTTCTTACCTAATTGTATCTTTACAGGAATGAGTCAAGTTCGTACTGTCCCGTGTCTTAAACCATATTTATCGTACATATCCTTAACCCGCCCCGTCCCGGAGACGTGAATTCACGTCCTCACATGATGTGCACTCATATCCCGGAGATGTAAATTAACGCGGCAACATTGCAAGGTCCCTAATTTGCACAATTTTTGCGAGTGATTTCGCGAGTGATTTTTGGCATGTATACACAGGACACCTTCCTCTATTCCTCTACAAGATGCCAAGCAGGGACAATGCCTTACACCGCATAACCTCTCCCCCCCCCCTGCACGCCATTGTCTCGGCAATTCACCTGTTACCAGTGACCTGGCCAATAAAGACATTCAGGGCCAGAGTGATTCCCCAATCGATGACAATGTGGAGGACAAAGTTTACAAAGCATTAGAGGAAGAAACAGTCAGAAATCATGATCAGGTAATGTGCGAAAAAAAGGTCATGAATGGTGATGAGTTAGTGAGTGAAACAATGCTTATAATGCCTATATTACTATTTGAAAACCAATATACTCTTGTACTACATATAAATTCGTACCAAGTAAATAAATACTGTTTATGAGTGGATAGAATAGTTACCCTCCCATAGAACTCGTTTTCTTTGGTGCCAGCCTGTTAGAAAACCCAGTCAGGTAAGGAGGTACTCGTACCTGGATCGAGTATTTAAAACCACAGGTGAGCGATTTCTCTATGAATTTTCGATGTTTCTTACCAAAAGCGAATATTTGAGCCTAAAAAAAAAAACGTCCAAAAATGTTGGGACTGGGGCGTACCACTGCCCAGAAAACGTCGGGATGGGGCGGGTTAAATTTTTGCATTGTTTTGGCACACACTGTTTCATTTAGTGGTGCATTCCACTGATCAATTGCTCTATTTGGGAAACTAAATTTCCTTACGTCTTTATCACCTCTCTTTTTATGCAATTTTTTGCAGTGTCCTCTTGCTGATGCATCCCCATAGGTTAAGTAATCATTTATGTCTAGTTTCTCCTTCCCTGATATGCATTTATATAGCATAATCATGTCCCCTCTTTTCCTTCTCTCCTGTAGTGTTGGTAGATTCAGTTTTTTTAGTCTTTCTTCGTAGCTTAGATCCCTTACGCTTGGTACCCATCTTGTAGCGGCCCTTTGAACTTTTTCAGTCTTATCCATGTGTTTCTTGAGATGAGGACTCCAGACTACTGATGCATACTCCAGGGTTGGTCTAATGAATGATGTTATTATCCTTCTTAGCATGTCTTCATTTATGTATGTAAACGCTGTTCTCATATTTGCAAGCAGTGTATTCATGTTCCATACCTTCTCACTGATGTGGTCAGCCGGAGATAGTCTGTTATTGATAATCACACCTAGGTCCTTCTCTCTTTCTGATGTGTGTAGGGTTTTATTTCCTAACTTATAATCCCAGTCAGGTCTTTTTCCACTTTTACCAAACTTGATTACATGACACCTGTCCACATTGAATTCCGTATGCCATGTATTAACCCATTCATGCAGTTTATTTAATTCTTCTTGTAGTTCTTTACAAGAATCAATGTTAGTAATTCTCCTTTGTATTTTTGCATCATCTGCAAACATATTTAGATAGCTTTCATTTCAAGTGTTATTGTCTGTATCATTTATATACACTAAAAATATGATTGGTGCCAGCACTGAGCCCTGTGGAACTCCACTAGTCACTTCTCTCCATGATGAGTAATTTCCCCTTAGTACTGTTCTCATTTCTCTTTTTATGAGAAAATCTTGCATCGAGCAATACAGTTTGCCTCGAATTCCTCCTTGATGGTACAGTTTCCATAAAAGTCTTTGGTGTGGTACTGTGTCAAATGCTTTCTTGAAATCTAAATAGATACCGTCCACCCATCCTTCTCTTTCCTGTAATGTGTCTGTTACTCTGTCATAGTAGCTCAACAGATTAGTAACACATGATTTTCCTTTTCTGAAACCAAACTGTCTTTCTGTTATCATATTGTGTTCTTCTAGATGATTTACCCAAGCTTTTCTTATAAGCATTTCTAATACCTTGCTTACAACATTGGTTAGTGATACTGGTCGGTACTTGAGTGGATTTTGTCTATTCCCTTTCTTGAATAAGGGAACAATGTTTGCTTTCTTCCAAATATCAGGTAGTTTACCTTGTCTCAAGAATTTCTTGAAAATAAAAGATAATGGTTTACTTAGCTCCTTTGCACATTCACGTAGCACCCAACATGAAATTTCATCAGGACCATTTGCTTTTCCTTTGTCTAATTTACTTAACTCCTCCTGTATTACTTTTTCTGATATTTGTATATCTGGTAGTATGTGTGGGCATGCATGTTCCACATAATCCCTCTCAAAATTTTTCCCTCTGTAAAAACTTATTGGAAATTCTTATTTAGTGCTTCACAAATATCCTTCTCTTGTGTATAGCTGATTCCCTCGTCCGTAATGGATTGTATTTTATCTTTTACTTTGGTTTTGCTTCTGATGTAGCTGTTAAATAGCATCGGCTGATCACTGCTTTTATTTTTGATATCCTCCTCAAACTGTTTTTGGGCTTCCCTCCTTATTCTTGTATAATCGTTTCTTGCCTGTTTATACTTGTTATATGGCCTTTCACTATTGTGTCTTCTGTATTTATTCCACAACAAATCTCTTTTTTCTTTTGATTTTTTACATTCTTTATTGAACAATTTCTTTATTTTCTTTTCTGCTTCTTTGTGCTGTGGGATGTACTTCTGGACTCCTATTTCATAAAGTTCACAGAATTTTTTATATATAGCATTTAAATCTTGTCCTCAAAGCTCCTTTTCCCAATCAGTTTCTAAAAAGTACCTCTTTAGGTCATAATAGTTTCCCTTTTTATAGTTTAGGCTCTTTTTGTAACTTTCATTGCTGTTAACTATGTCATATGCAATCCTGAAGTTGCAATTTAGTACTGCATGGTCGCTTTTGCCGAATGGAGGGTGATATATTAAATTGTCAATATCGTTTTCTTGCCTAGTAAATATAAGATCTAACATTGAGGGTACATCGAGTCCTCTTTTTCTGGTGCTTTCCCTTACATGTTGCGTTAGGAAAAACTCCTGCACGAGATCCAGGAGCTTTTGGTCCCAACAGCTTTCTTGGCTTATTATATCTAGAGTATTTCAATTTATATTTGTATTATAATCTCCAGTTAGTATAATTCTTTCCGATTTCTCTTCCATTTTATGTAGCAATGCTCTTAAACTCTGAATTGTACTCTCTGGCAGGTCCTCATATTCGCCTCTTTCCCATGTGTTTGATCTAGGTGTCATGTACAAATTGGCTACAATTATTTTCCCTTCAGATGTATTGATCTCTAATGCAATCAGTTCTACTTGTGAGGGTATATCTACTTCTCTTTCTTTGACTTTTAAATTTTTCTTAGTTGATATTATAATTCCTCCTTTTTTTAAGTTCCTATCTCTTCCCCAGATATTGTATTCCTCTAAGTTTAGGATGTCATTTGATATCCTTGGTGTTAATTTTGTTTCAGTTAGGCATATTATATGTGGTTCATTTTCTCTGACATAATCATTCATCTCTAATAATTTAGATTCCATTCCATCCACATTTGAGTACAACAACTTAATCATCTTGTTTATATGCTTATCATGACTTGGTTCTACTACCTTCCTCTTTTTTATTCCCTCCTGTTTATGCACCACTTTCGTACCTGCAATCCAATTACTTTGTAAAAAAAATGTATTCTTCTCCTCCTCTGATCTTCCCTCATTTTTTGTTTTTGCTTCCTCCCTCTTCTCTTTCAGCAATTCCAGTTCCTCTTGTGTTAGGCATTTTTTTATCCATACATTTTTGAACTCCTCTTTTTCCATAAGATTCTTTGCATTTTTGAGTATCTCCTCCACAGTGTTTACACCCTGGAAGGTTATCTTTAGGGGTCTTGACTTGTTTCTCTCGAATTTCCCTAACCTTTTGTGTTCCTCTATGTCTTTACTACAGATTTCCTCTGATACTTCTTTCAATATATTCATTACATTTGCCATCTCCTTTTTGTCTCTTGAGATCTTGTTTCTTACTTCTTCCTCTTCTATACCAGTGATTACTATAGATTTGTTGATATCTGCTGAATCTCTGACTAATTTAGGATTGTTTTGGATTATTCTTTTCTCTTCCTTTTTAATGCTTTTTTCTTCCACCCTTGTTTCTAAGTCTTTCTTTACTTTCACTATTTCAGCATATGTGGTTTCCACATCATTTGTGTAGCTTTGCACAGTTTCATTCACCTGTGTTATCTTCTCCTCAATATCACTGCTCTGATCTATCAGACTGCTTACTTGCCTAATTGTCTCTGTATCATTTTTGAACTCCTCCATAATACTCTTGTGGTTGACTACTGTACTTGCCATTTCACTTATTGTTCTCCTAAGTGAACCCACTTCTACTGTCAGCTCATTTATGGTTGTGTCTTTCTTATTGACTTCCTTTCCTAATTTTTCTATTTCTTCCTTTAGCAAGTGCATCTGTTTCTTAATTTCATCAATCTCATATTGAAAAGCCATCTCTAGTCTGTGTACTCGTTCCACCAGTTTATTGTGAGTCTCCATTTCAATCAGTTCCAGGTAGAAATCATCATCCTGCTTTCTACCTTTATCCCTTTTCTTTTCCAAATTTGCTTTACTAAAGTATGTGGTCATTATGCAGTGCTAAAAGCACATATACTACTTACATTCCCTGGTGCAGTTGTAGACTAAACAAACGATCAGCTGATTTAGCGCATTCTTGCGCTATTTTGTTTTATTTACTGTTTGAACAAGTCTTACTTAAAACTTTTTCTTTTTTATATTAGAACCCCATTTAGTCTAATCTGGTACACAGCTTGGCTCATATAAAGATACTAATTTAGGTGATGCCACCGGCCAAGTTGGCCAGGTATGTAGTGGTGGCGACGTGCGTCTGCTCCCCTCCGTGCCTTGTGTGTGTGTGTGTGTGTAAACATTCAAGTTATTCTGTTGGTGGAAGTTGGTGGCTGCGAGGGTGGGTTGGAGAGCAGATAGGTAGGTCGGTGGAGTGGGCAGGGTGAGCAGTGTGTGAGGGCATGGTTGGGTGACATTAATGGGTAGTTGGGTGTGTGGGTTGGGTGAACGGGGTATCATGGGATGGGGAGGTGTGGCTGGGTGTGTGGAGAATCGGGTCAGGTTGGTGGGTGGCCGAGTGGGCTGAGGAAGGTGGGGTTGGGTGGGGGCATGTGTGCGGGTACTGGTAATATGGCCCATGTGGATTAGGTCCATGATATGAACAGGTCCATGAGAGAAAACAGATATCTGGGGAATGAGCCTGGGGAAATGGATCAGAGTTGGAACAAAGGTACAATGGAATTAAAAGGTCTAAGGGGAAAGTAAGGCCTTGGGAGAAAATATGTCCATGTGCAGATTTGGTGTTCCCAAGAGGAAGAAAATAGATCCATGAGAGAAAACGGATTAATGGAGAAAATGTTGCTGGGGGAAATTGGTCCATGAGGGAAATAGGAACAAAGAATAGAACAGGTCCATGGAGAGGAAAGTAGAGTGATGGGGAAATTTTGGCCCATCGAGGAAGCAGGTCCTTGGGGAAAAAAGGTTCATGAAGAAAATAGGACCATGGAGAAAATAGGTCCATGAGAGGAGTAGGGCCATCGGAACAACAGATCTACGTGGAAAATATCTCATGAGAGAAATTAGGTTCATGGGAAGTATATGTCCACGGGTAAACTACATCAAAGAGTGAAAATAGGTCCATGATGGATACGCCCACGGGGAAATAGACCATGGGAAAAATAGATGCAAGGGGAAAACTAAATCAATGGGGAAAATAGGTCCAAGGGTAAAAACTTTCCATTGGAGAATATTTGCCAATGCAGGAACAGGTCCCTGAGGGAAAAAAGATGGGTTGGGGGCTGGCACCTACTGTAGGCAGTGTAAGGAGGCTGGCACCTACTGTAGGCAGTGTAAGGGGGCTGGCACCTACTGTAGGCAGTGTAAGGGGGCTGGCACCTACTGTAGGCAGTGTAAGGGGGCTGGCACCTACTGTAGGCAGTGTAAGGGGGCTGGCATCTACTGTAGGCAGTGTAAGGGGGCCGGCACCTACTGTAGGCAGTGTAAGGGGGCCGGCACCTACTGTAGGCAGTGTAAGGGGGCTGGCACCTACTGTAGGCAGTGTAAGGGGGCTGGTACCTACTGTAGGCAGTGTAAGGGGGCTGGCACCTACTGTAGGCAGTGTAGCCACAGACTGGTGTATGTAGGCTGCTATATTAGGTCTTTAACATTTGTAGGACATAATGTCAAGAATAATATTCCCAGTGGAAGATGATGGAAGTGTTGGTAGGATGATTCAGCTTCCTGCCCCAGCCACAAACGTAACCGTTTAATCTTTTCATCACCGGGACAATCCTAGTGTTGTTTTCCAGCTAGTGACGTATGTTCTGACGAGTGACTGCCGTAGTCTGAAAATATTAATACACCAATAATTCTCAAGCACTATGAAACCTTCGCTGTTAAATAAATTCATCTGGTATTAGCAGTAATATAATTCTGTAATATTAAATATATAGTGATCAGTATGGTTGAGATGAAGTAGTTTTGACTGTCTCTTTCTTTCTTCTTGCTGTTATGTACAGCGCCGAATTCGGAGATAACCTGTGTTAAACATACCCGACTCTCTAGTACCCTTCTCTGACTCGCTACACCCGCGTCCTTGCCCATTTCTCACTCTGAGATAGCTATGTTTGGCAACTAACATTCAGCTGAACCATGACCTACGTGTTTCCTGTCGTATGCATAAACAGGATAAAAGGCCAAAGTTCATCATAAATAAACTTAGAATAACCTGTGATACTTATTGTACTTCAGTGGAAACTATAACAAATAAGAAAATACGTTCACATAAAAGCTACAATTATGATATAACTAGAGTTTTTCTATCCATGAGAGGATTACCAGAAACTCCTCTCCAAGGATACATGTTGCATTAGTCACACGAAAACCATGATATCTATTTTACTTTCCTTCACACTGCCACATAGTTCTGTTCAAGCCAAGTGAACACCCCCACAGGAGAGGAGGTATTAAAGCTACACCTTAATTCTCTGTATCTTACACACACACACACACACACACACACACACACACACATAGATAGAGATGTAGATAGATAAATAGACAGATAGATAGATCGTCCAGTGTATTTTTCCTCCTGATACCTTAAGTCTCGTGTTAGAAGTTCCTCGTAAGCTTAGCAAAACAGCGTGGAGGCAGCAGCAATAAAATACTTAAAATGTGACTGCAATAAAAGAGTTACGCACTCTGTCCCATGCCCCACAAATGATTGAGGGAGAAGTGAAATCCCGACAACTATAACCACAGATGCAAGTTTATACAGCAACAACAGCCAATTGCATTTACCTCCCCTTGCAGTGTAGGAACCCATGACACGGCTATCGCACTACATTGTAACCTTACTTTTCTTGACGGCACTCACGACTACAGAACCTCCAAGCACTTCTTGGGGATATCTGGGTCAACAGCAACTACTACTACTACTACTACTACTACTACTAGACATGAGCTAGTTACTTCCATTGGGACGTTCTAACAACTAGACTATTAAACGCCATCTTCGTCCTGTGTACATCAACAATCTAGAACTTCGACAGTGAACTACTCTTGACCCCTTCATGCCAAGGAAGCATTTTACACGACTGTATATTGTTATTAACACCTGGCGATTTGGCTGTACATAAAAAGGATGTCTAGTAGTGGTGTTAGTGCAGGCTATATCTAACCTCTTCACTTCCATGACCCGTATTCTCTTTGGGTATGGAAGCTCCCTAACACCTCTCCCTTAGTGAATTTCGTATTTTTGGATATGACTGGTTAATATCCTTTAGTACGCTAGTTATGCAGAGTATGGCGATACTGGAAGGACTTAGGTAGCAGAGAACAGGAAAGTAAGGTATAATAAACAAATCGTTTAGGCAAAGATGTTAGGGAGCTTCCTTAATCGATGAGAATACGTGCACAAATTTCAGACTGAAGTTGAAATAATCTTCACATAGTCAGAATATGCTATTTACGTCAATGGATTTAAGGGATTAATATATTTACGAAGTTATAAATTTTAAAGTAGGAACAACGGACACGATTTTTCATCCAAGGAGGATTAATGACACGGGAAGGTTGTACACTGGCCTTGCCTTGTCCTTCCTACAATTAAAGTCAAAATTACAGGACAACAAGAAAATATTGTATTCTTTTGACTTAACTTGGCCTAAGTCTGATATCTTTCCATCTTCAGTGCTGGGTTGTAACAATAGATTAACTTAAGATTATGATGCTAGTCACGAATAAGTGCTTTGAAAAGGACGTGGAGCTGTAGCATTGTCTTACTCTGCCACTGGGCTACGGCAAATAACTTACAACAGACCGAAAAATCATTCGCATGACGTAATATGTACGAATACTATGTTCTTGCTATTTCTAGATAGTTTCCTTCAACTCTGGAGACTTTTCTCGAAATGAAGGCGGTGGCCGAGTCGCTAGAGGAAGTCTGTTCTCCCACTGGACGTGGGTTCGAAACCCGGCTGGTGCAGGGAATAAGTTTCAGGATTTGAGTTTCGTTAAAGAAGACTTTACTGATCTATACGACCCACCGGCATGTCGTAAAAATAGCCCCACCAATAACAGGACAACAGTCCTGCCGGAGACAGCCCTAATATGTATTCAATATAGAGGTGTTAGCGCCGAAGTGGTAGCATGTGGAAGTGTATGATACATGGGAGGACTGCTAGACCTCAGGTAACAGGCTGTTAAAGCCTATGGCCAGAGTCGGACACTTAAGAAAATATAGCCTTCATGAACGACCTTCACTACGAGAAGTCTATCAACGGCTGAACAAAATTGTGGGCAAGCATCAGGCATTAAATAAGTGTTTCAAGACTTCATGGATTAACGCCGCCACACAATATAATCAGATAAATGGAGACTCCGAAAGGCTGGTGTCAGATATACATGGTGGGCCAAAAATTACTTTACCATAATATTATTATTTTGATTAACATATTTAAATGAAACTAAAACACAGTTATATTTCAGCTTCCAAATTAATCTGGATGCAAGATGGTGCATCTCCTCGCTATGGTAGGAATGTGCGAGAATTTCTCGGTAACACTTTCGACACATGGTTTGGAAGAAGGGGTACTGCTGAGTGGCCTCCAAGGTCACCTAACGCCATGTGACTTTGCAGCTTGGGGGATAATCAATGAGAAAGTTTACAAGACAAAGCCTAGAAGTCTTCTAGAACTGAAAGAAGGAATAACAGCAGAAACTGACGACTTGAAAAATGATAATGAGTTGAGAAGAATTTGCCACTCAGTGACTAAGAGGTGCCAATTCTGTTAGGGGAGGAAGGAGGTCATTTTGAACATTTAACTTGATTCTTAATTTACTTGATGTACACTTCATTTAGTTGCAATATAACTGTGTTAATAAAGTAATATTATGGTAAAGTAACTTTAGGCCCACCCTGTATATTGCCTTCATTAACCGTCAGTTGAATGGAGGTATCAAAGTTATATCTTACATCTCTGTATCACACACACACACACACACACACACACACACACACACACACACAACAACAGAATATCCTGCCCTGCGTGAGGCCGTATGTACTCGTATTTATATTTATTTATTTGTTTGTTCATTTCTTCATGTAATGTTACCTCCAGACAATTTTACTCAGTGCTGATGGGATTATATAAGAGTGGCAGTCTCTTGGTGACTTCATTGAACCCCTTCAGTTCCATAAATCTCGCCAAAGCTGAGTATAATGCTCTAGGTATATCAGCTGTATAACATGACAGGTTCAGTACGGGTTAAAAGCCAGGAAAAGGTTTGAGAATTCCCTTGTGACATCATCATCGGTGATCTGAGCGTACTTTCTGCCCCCGCCCCTAGTGGCTGCATTATTCAGCTAATTCATTTTTTGACAGATCTAATAGAGAAATTAACTCACGAGGTTAAGTACAAAGTATGGTATGTGGTTTATGACACAGAACTAACATTACTACTATAAGAATACAGATAACACCATTCATACATTTTGATAATTATAATACATTCATAAATCTGAAAGAATTTGAAAAAGCATCTTTTTTCAATTAACACACTGAAGAGGAAAGAGTGTAGTAAATAAAAGCCAGTACAAGAACATTGATATGAGAATAATACAAGGTATGCTTACCTAAAGAAAATAGTTTTCAGGTATAGAGAAAAAAATGTAAGTTACTCTGACCCCCATTACATAATTAAATTTTCCAATAAAATTGCGGTGTTAGTAAACATACTTTTTTCTCCATGAGTTTCCACTTATAAAAAGAATATGGGAGAACATGTACGATACTAGTCTCATACCAATTGGTGTTTTTATGCAATAATCATTCTCTATACGTTTTCTTCATAATTCTGGTATTATTCTTAACATATCTGTCATAAATGAAAAGTTGGCTAAAATAGGAAATGAAATCGTAATTATTTCAGTTCTTTTCCTGTCTAATAATTGTTAAACATGTTTCGCATTATTTTCATACCAGTAAGTGTATTTTTATATGAACACCAAGTCTCACACTACTTCTCTGAAGAAAGTAGTTGCTCCACAAAACTTTATCGATACAACAACAACAACAACAACAACAACAACAACAACAACAACTACTACTGCTACTACTACTGGTACAATTACTGCTGCTGCTGTTGTGAGGACAGCCAAACAATGGATAATGTTATTGATCCCGACCATGCCGAAGCCAACACGTGGTGGGCACAACACGTGGGGGGCAAGAGTTTATAAAACACATAAACATGGGAGACGGTCTTTCCCTCGGCCCCTTAGCCTATCTAAAACACTCATTAATTTCGACTTAGGATCAGTTAATGACAGAGGAGCAATAGAAGAAAGTAGAGAAGAAAACTAAGAAGAGGCAAAAACTGCTATTCACCAAGTTTCGTACATTGCTGAAAATGGCATATAAGGCTGTTAAAAGTAGACATCACGAGGAAATTAGAACAAAAACACAGGAAGCATGAGCTGCAGTGAAAACTTAGAGACGGTGGAGGGAAGTCACAGAAAAGCGAAGAAATAAGGATTAAAAATAGGCGATGACAGTGAAATATGCAAAGGTTCTTGAGACCTTTTAATGTAGACCTGACTCTTGTGGAGTGCCAACACGCAGGGGTTATGAGAGAGTGTGCTGCTCAAGTGAATGATTAATTTTAGTAAGAGGTCATGAGAAAGGTACCCCTAAAAGCATCATTAATTTTATTATGATTGATTCCTGTATGTAGCTAGACTGTCCGAGTGAGGGGCAAGACAGTGCTCCAAGTACTACATATAAGCACAAGCATAAGGGTGAACATCACAGTACAGATTAGCTTGATATCCAGCAGTAATTAATGCTAGGCCTTGGTCGTGGGGATAATTATAGTGGTTATTCTTGATGTGAGTAGGAACTCAAGTAAACATGTGATACTCAAGAGTCATTATGACGCATTAAGGGTTTATATGTAACTGAGTTAAATCCCATGTATTGAACGAATTATCTCTATTTGTGTTGCTAAAGTAATGTAATTGTCTTCAACTAAGTTAGTAACAGTAAAGTAGAAAACGTATGTGTTTTGGATCCTCAGGGTGTGGAAGAGTTTCCCTCATAATCCGGGAGGGCATTGGGACAGACAGGGACACACTGTCACAATGTCCTAATATTAATGTTACAGATTCTTTCTGGACTTGTCTCTGCACTCCCTACTGCTGCTTTTCTCACGCTGCCTATTTAGATAATTAGCAGTCATTTATCATGCATACTAAAGATGAGTGTGAAATATAAAATGATTACTGAGGGAGTGTAGGGCACGACACTTCTATTAATACTACTGCTTCTACTACTACTTTTACTACTACTACTACTGCCATGACTACTACTACTACTACTATACTACTGCTACTACTACTAATCACAAAAAAAATGGTAAGCAGTAAATTGCGCTTCGTGAACACGTGCCGAGAGACCAGAGCGTTTGTTGTCATTGTTGTTTGTTGACCATCACCCACTAAGAGGGGCATTAGGCCAAACAAAAGTGAACAATGATACTGTAAAAAGAAAACCAGGGCAGGAAGAAGGACGGCTGGTCTAAGGAGCCAGGAGAACAGGTAGCGTAAAAAAAATGCTTGAAGGCCGGCAAGGTTGATCATCTTACCCCTGACAATCAGGCTAGCTGGAATGCCCACACCCAGGTCATACGCCCAGAGAAGATCATACAGGGTTTTATAGCACGACCCCCCCTCCAATTGGTACGACCAGGTGTGGGCGTTAAGAGCCAGAACGTATTGATAAACAGAGACCTTGGGCTGATGGTCACCATCCCTTGAGCACAGGGCAAGATGTGTAGCCCCCGCAGCTGGAGGAGATGACAACGATGTCCACTTTGGCCGAGTAGTTGGTTGATGTATCCTCGGCCACAAAGGCAGAGGTGGAAGATTCCTGTCCCTGTTCAGGCAATGGCAACTGATGGTGGTCACCAGGAGGCTCTAAAACCGTATCCATGGTCTGGTCCAGAGCCAGGTTGGTATCTGAAGGTGGGCAGTTGTGCCGATTTACTGGAGCATCCTACTACGTCCGTTTCCATGGTGTCTTTCAGGAAGCAATAGGTTGTGGCGGGTGGGACTGATGCTACCAACGACGATAGGGGGCAGGATGTACGTCATGGGTGAAGCACTTGGGAATGACAAGGCGAGGCAGCCCATTCTCCTCAAAATCTTGGGGAGAAGTATGCGCAATGTACCCTTGTCGCCTAAAGAGAAAGCCCTCGCTGTCGCAGTGCACATCTTGACAGTGATGCTAACCTCTCTAGGACTCACATGACCTCTGGCCTGGCGCCCCTGGGCCGGGCAGCGCCGCCGCCATGCATGGATAGAACCTTGCACGGCCGTGCCCTCTAGCCCAGTAACATCCCAAGTAAAGATATTGTATAGCTAAAACTAAATTTATTGAATATATCTGCTAACTGCTGAAAGAATCTCTTCTCTGTCTCACATAGTAGGAAAATTATTAGCTTCTGAAAACCATTACGGTAGGGCCGTGTCGTTTCTGGCCAGGTTGGGCCGGGTCGTGTCAGGCCGCTCATTTTTCAGCTTAACGGAAACATCGCTTCGCTCGCTGCGTTCGCTCGCTCGTAATAATAATAATAATAATACTAATAATAATAATATTAATAGACATGAGGAGCAGAAAGGGCCACAGGAAGGTGAACGGTACTTCTGTACCTGGCTTTCTTGATCCTTATCAAGATTTTGATTGGTGAGCAGGCTTACTAACGCCTTTTCCTTTCCATTTTATTTGCATGTTACACTTTACTATTCTTTTCTGTCATATTTACTCCTATGCGCTATTGACACAAATTGCAGAAATACGACAAATGCAATGGTTAAAATGGCACATGCGGGGATTAACAGGTAAGGGAACGGCGTTAGGAGGATTCCATACCCTACGAGAATGTCAGCCTTAGCCTTGACCTAGCCACAGTGCTGAACTTTACACCCGTCCTCTGTCAATTGGATGTCTGCCTTAACGACACTAATTTTCCACAAGACGACACACACACACACACACACACACACACACACACACACACACACACACACACACACACACACAATAACACTCTGAACCACACACATTTGCCACTGCTGTGATGTTTTATTTATTTATTCATTACGCCTGTATTCCTTCATTCTGAATATCCCTCTCACCACTTTTCTTCTACCATGCTCCTCTATCAGTTTCCTCGTAAATAATTTCTCACCTTCACATGATCAGACATTACCCGCACCGTCTTCTTCTGATTCTCGTATTTTTAACTCAGCCAAGTGCTTTTACTTATCTAACAGTACGCTGATAGAAGCCAAAGCAATTACATTTTTTTGTCTATCTATCTATTGCCCGGCGCCTCAATCCCGTAAGGAGTGGCCATCAACAAAATGACCTCCATGTCGCTCTGTTCCCTGCCATTTCTCTGCCCTCCCCCAAACTTACACCCCCTCTCTCATATACTTCTCTTTTCCATTCCTCCATCTCATCTTCGGTTTCCCTCTTATCTCTCCCCTCCTCCACCCCACTCACATACACTTCTAGATCGTATATCTCTCTCCATCCTATCCACATGGCCAAACCACCTAAATGTATGCACTTATTGTACGCATATTATGTCATTATTAACCACACATAGACAGCATACAGAGGGTAGCTGAGGTGTACTGTGCAAAAATATGTCACTAATGAAGAGGTTTCACGAAGTTCTCAGTGCCAATAAGTATCAGGTTGTGAGAGCTGACACATGTGCTGTGAGGAGGAATGGATAGAGGAGAGTATATTCGGAGTATATTAGTAATAATAAATGTGATGGGATATACAGTAGTTTTAACAGTAAATGAAACGCCGAGACCTTGGACCACGAGCTGTCGATGCAAAGCATTGCTAGGTATGCTCTCGACAGAACAGTCGTAAGTTACTTGTAGGGAGATAGGGAGGTTGGTTGTAGGTCGTCGGAGCACTGCCAGAATAAAGTCGTGAGATGTAGTATGGCTCAAACTTGTTGCTGCTTATTGCACGGTTTATCATCGGCTAGAGTGAATAGGTAGGTCTCTCTCTCTCTCTCTCTCTCTCTCTCTCTCTCTCTCTCTCTCTCTCTCTCCCTCTCACTGTCCCCCTTCGTGTATTGGCGAGGTGAGTTAGAGCACTCTTGGGTTACGGAGTTTATTGTACAGTTATATCGAACTGTAATTTACAGCGTAACATAGTGTGATGGCAAAGCCTCCTACGTGACCCTATCTTCTGCCTACGCCCTGATTGTGTTCTCGGGCCTTCTCTAATCCCTTCTGATCTGAAGGGAATCTCGCCGACATTATATAAAGCTTGGAGAGGATGTGTGGTGTAATGTAGTGTCTGGTAGATTTCCATTCACGGGGACTAACCGACTAGGGCTGGTTACATCACGTGTTCGAATACGTCATGAAATTCTTGGTCGTCAGGACTAAGAGATTGAGATCCATCTGTTAAGGATTCTTGATGGCCTGGGACAACAAGATTGTGGATACGCACTGTGTGGATTGACATTCCTAGTGAGAAGCTGTGTGTGTCTCCAGCAGACACTACATCCTGTACATTGTGTTATGAGATATATACCAGTGCATAAACAATGTATACAATGCTGCCCCCAAGCCTTGCCCACGGACTCATCATCGCATGAAATGTGACCAAAAATAAACAAAGTCAACTCCAAATGACCTTGATATCTGACCCCCTGACCTTGCTGACTGAATCAGTTCA
This sequence comes from Coenobita brevimanus, assembly GCF_032717465.1. Taxonomy (NCBI): domain Eukaryota; kingdom Metazoa; phylum Arthropoda; class Malacostraca; order Decapoda; family Coenobitidae; genus Coenobita; species Coenobita brevimanus. Next base: position 7,510,297 of record NC_137066.1, read on the forward strand.
TCGTCCCTTCATTCTGTGTCACTGACACGAGTTTCATCGAAATCCTCTGAGGGATTCAGGAGATATTGCGCCCACAAGAATAACCTAAGTCGACACCATATGATCTTGACCTATGACTCCATGATCTAGCAGACCTAATCAGTTCATTATCTCATACAGCTTCACTAACTAACAAAAGTTGGTGGAAATCCGCCAGTGGGCTCAGGAGTCACTCTCAGAAAAGTGTTACTGATGCACACTCTCACGCACGCACCCACACACGCTCGGACAGAGAAAAAACAATCACTTAATGCCCCCTCCACCATAGGTGGGTGGAGGCATGAACACATAAGCAGATAAAACTAATTACACAGAACAAAACCATCAGACAACACTGTTGCATCTTTATCTCTTTTCTATCGCTACTTTAATGGTCACTGCTCCTCTGAACTGTCTGCTTGCATTCCTCCACCTCTACGACGGGCGCGTAGCACCCGTCTGGCAGCAAACTCTCATCCCTTTTCTGTCCAACTCGCTAATGCAAGAGTTAACCGTTACTCCCAGTCTTTCATTTATGCAACAGGTCAGCTCTGGAACTGTCTCCCTCTGTCTGTATTTCCTGCTGCCTATGATCTCGTCTTTCAAACGCAGTGTGTCCAGGCATCTCAAAATGATCGGATTTTGAATTTGGCTCTCTATTGTATTTTGTTTTTCTCTTGGAGGGAACTGTTACTGCGGGCTCATGGCCTTTGGTTCCTTCTTCCTCGCATTAAAAAAAAAAAAAAAAAAAAAAAAAAAATATATATATATATATATATATATATATATATATATATATGCTATCAATGATATACCGGTACACAAAAACACAAAACTTGCCCCCCCCCACTGTGTGTGTGTGTGTGTGTGTGTGTGTGTGTGTGTGTGTGTTTCTCACTGCCCATCGCTCGCACAAGGCGAAGCATTAGTGGATAATATTTAATATTATATATAATAAAGACACCTCCGTATAAATAAACTTTTGTCAGCTATATCTTCGTTTGGCCGTATATGTATAATTGTAATATTAACTTATTTGACTGGCAGGTGTTTGGTGGCTTTATTTATAAAGATTACAATATCAACGAATGCTCATAATACACAACTGAAGGTTAAGAAAATTTGAGAATGCAATCCCAGCCTTACCACTCAGAAAAGCATGAAAAAGGAAGGCTTTGGATTAATACCTATCAACTGCACGAGCATCACTAAGGCAGACAATCGAATGTTAGGAAGTCACAGTCTTCCCCACATACAACGTCCATTTGAAGAATTACATGTACCATAATTATGTCCTCAGACTTTACTGCTGGGTGAAGGGGGACACACCCGGACACATGGGTAACAAATAACCTACTGTCCTAAAGTATGATGACCCGGTGAATCAAACCTGGGGCTTTCCAGTTGCCAGCTGGATATCCTACACATTAGACCCCCGAACGAGATTTATGATGTGACTGAGGGCAGCTAAGGAGCTGTGACCGGTACAGGCCGGACAATATTATCAGCTAACTGACATGGAATGTACAGGCGGAGACATAAGCATCATTCCAAAGTTCTATGAATACATGGCGGAAAAACTGAACCACTTGAAACATGCACTGGTGGAAATAAGATTTTCATTGTATTTTGCCAGTTTTATTTTGTTCAGATGGAAATGTGAAGACAGTTGTTTCTTTCAGTGTACAGTACCTCCACTCACGATACCGGCTGCTGCACTGCTGAGGATTGCAGGCTTGCCAGTAACTGGAGCACAACTACTGTACTACTAAATCCAATGCAGTTCATAACCACATGAAGAGTTTTGTCACAAAACTGTCTTAAATACTGATAATTTAAGGATATAAAGATAAATTACTATACGCTAGTTTTACTGATGTATAATGAGCGTCAAGCAGCTTTTCTATTATTAGTCTTATAAAGTCTTACATATCTTACTGACAAATTGATGAGCATACTTAAAATGCAATGCATGTATATTATTTAACATATGGTGGCCAAAACTGCACTGCTGTAGTCAAACTCTTTGCTGTAATTTACCAGGCATGATAGGGCTACCAAAATGGCAACTCATGGGTAAGAAATACCTACTGTAGCAAACCATTTGTCATGAACCGGGTTTTGACCTGGTATCCTCAAGTAGTGTAGTATGTCATTCCTAAATCAGAAGATTCAAGTTCATTAACTTGTTAAATAGGGAAAAAAAATCATTACACAAAGGTATGCTGTTCTCGATTATCCAGCACGAGTACGTGACTGAAGTCAGCGGGAGGTGACTCGGGTGCTACTGTACTATACCGATCATTTCGCGTCCTGTACGGCCAGGGTAGATAGGAGCAACCAGATATGGAGCTTTTGCCTTTCTCTTAAATGCAACTTTTCAGTGAGTTGAAAAAATTGAAAATTATATTCCATGCTGCCAAGTCTTTCTTCGAATTGCACAAATAACACCACAATACCACCAGATTACCATTATCAGTTACTTCATACCCAGACAGATTTTTCATGATTAAATACGTGCCAGTGTAATAATGATAACTGCCGACTGGCAACCCCGGTGAGGAGTTTATCATCATGTCTCTCAACAGTAATCCCATCCCCTTCGCCTCCCTCTTCAACCCAATCGTTTATTATAGCAAAAATGTCACCGTACTGAAAGGATTACTCAAAAAATTCCGTGACCCAAAGAAATAGAGGAAGTTTTCAGACATTGTCAGCTACAGTCACAGACGTCAGTTCTATAAAGCAATAACAGCTAATCTAATTTTGTTCCCATCGAGATGTTGCAGCCGGACTCGGCTATCGTATTCCAGTCAGTGTAATGGTAGGTCATGTTACTTCGCCTGATGGGATTACTTGACCGAAAAGCCCACACCATCCTCTTGGGGATCAAACCTATGCATATGGCTAGACTGTCACTCAGACTAGAGCGTTCTAACTACTAACCACTACTGTAGGCAAATTCTCTGTCCTGTCTACATAAATGGGTCAAAATTTCGAGAAGTAATTAATCTTAACTCGTTCATGATGATCATGTTTAACATCATAACACTGTTATCACCATACGACCCTTTTCTTTGCTAATCAGGTATTTTACATCATTAACTTATCACCATGCGACTATGACGTCATTCTTTGCCAGTCATGTATTTTACATAAACTTATTGCCACCAAATAACTTTATCCTACACAGGAAGCACCCCTAGCAGTAAAGGGCTAATGAAGGCTATGCCTAATCTCTACATTTCGAAATGGAAAATTATCAGGAGAAAAAGAATATGATAACTCATCAGACTGAAGGGGTTAATGAAACTGTGAATCCCCTCCCCCCCCCCACGCTGCAGATTAACCGATGCACAGTATTTCTCCAGGGTGGAGGAGGAAGTGGTTCCTGCAGCACTCATTTCTGAATACCGGAAGTGTCTGGGAGCACCTAGGAAAAAAGAATTTTTGTTAGTGGTAGACCTCAACATGGAGCTGCTTTAGGCAGAATCGGATCCACGAGGGCCGCTGCTTGTTGGGTAGGGGGGAGGTCAACGACAGTATGCACTGTCAGTTCTTTAGCAATATACACGGCCGGATTTATACTTTACAAGACGAACTTCTGCATACTGGTAGGTTTTAGACAGTTTGGGACTCCCTCCATCCTTCCCCCACTTCCCCCGGAAATGGATCCCAATGAGAAGCAATGCCATTTTTTAAAACTCAGGAACATGAAATTTTGCACACTCGTAAACCGAACCTGGGTTTAAGGCACGATGTGAGGCTCAAGGCCCACTCCTAGTTGCGGGGGTCGCACCTCAGGGGTTCTGTCCAACGTTGTTACGCCTGGCAATATTTTTATTAGTTTATTTATGTATGTATTTAGGAACAAAGAAGTTTGTATGGGGGGGTACACCTCCACCCTGACCAGGTATTGTGGGTTGGATTCCCCAGTCCCAGTCAATTCCAGTATGCATTGCCAGATTTTACCTGGGAAAATGAAGCATTCCACAATGGTAAACCTCATCTCAGACCAGATTTCAGGCGGGGGATGGGGGGACTTGTCCACCTCCCATAGCAGCTTTGGTTGGGCAGTACCATTTTTTTTTCTCATGGAATACGAAGTTTTGGATAGCGGTAGACGCCAATCCGGATCGGGTATCAGCAAGTGTGGAATCCTGTGGAGCCAGCCCCCGTGACTCCTGGGAAACACTGGTATGCACAGCAGTTAAGACCTATGTTTTAGATAGGGTGGGACCCATGAGCTTCCCTGGTGTGGAATGGGGCTGCACAATAATTTTACTGTGCTTGTTTATGTAGGAATACTGGTAATGGAAACCTACTAGAATCTCCTTACTTTGTCCTTCCTACAAAAAGTAAGTCATAACTGCGACAGGAACATATTCGTAAGTTTGCCTCTTAAACTTTCCCATCCAGTTACGTCTGGATTTTACCTTATTCTCAACCACTTCAATTTGGTTACGTAATTTTCATTTTACTCGAGTTCTCTGCATAAAATGTCTTTCAGCTTCAGAGACACTTTGCAGACAGTATAGATTAAAGTCTTCATTTACCCTTTCACTGCAAGTGCTTTACCCAAAGCTGAATATTATCGTCTGCAGCTATCATGAATAAATCAATAAATACGTTGCTGGACTGCATGAGTTACCGCCACGCGACAATAAGAGTTTAACGATATTTCTTGAACTGGGGATGTTAGGTGTTGCCTTCGTTAACCTATTCAGCAAGACAGGCCTTTTCCGAAAATGAATAAAATCCTCGGTAAGGAGAAGGAATAAGATAAAATACTTCATCCGCTTAGGACGAGGACATCCGTTTTTAGATTAATCTTGCAACCTCCACACAATTTTATGTAATTTGTAAATACTCAAAACAATGAAAGGTTAACAATGGCTTAATTTAAATTCTTCAGTTCTAAAATCTCTCCAGAGCTGAGTACAATCATTTGAAGGGAGCAAGAACAAAATATTGCAGGTCTCGTTGGGGACACAGCCGGTCTGACGGAAACTACATCCGTCCTCGTCCCAGAGGTTGTCTGGCTTACTGACACTGTTTCTATCACAGTAGATGGCACCGTTGCAGCAGTACACATGTATTTAACACTTCACACCAAACAGATTTTTTATGATCATAAATATTATACACAATCCATTCCAAAATCACTGACCTAATCGCTCCACAGTCATGGCCACTGTTCTGATTGTTAACTTTAACAGACATGTAAATTAAGTCTGTGTAACCCTTTCCCCAGCATTCGTGCTCCATGCTCATCTCAACCTACCCTTCCATACCATAAACATATGAACTGATATCCATCCATACCATCCTCTTCCGGCCGTCATATCAGTGACACAGAAGCATCTTTCAGTTATTTGATGGAACATTTACTCAAAAATGCATTTAGGGACCTAGATGTTAAGTAGAATGTTGCGAGCCATTGTTGTTGTTGTTACTGTTGTACTACACAAGTCTGTCTGATGGAGCAGACTCACCAACAGCAAGCAAGCAACCGACCCTGCAGGGCCATCCCATGCAGTGAATCGACATTCCCATGTGGCTGACAGCGCCTTGCCACATCGAGGCGCGGGGATTAATGCCCTGGTTTAATTTCTGGGTGGACGCCGCATGTCTCCGCACAGCCAACGAGGGCACCATAGCAGGCTCCATGTCACCCCTTTACGATCCAACATTGTAAATGGTTTCCGGAGTTACAGGATGCCATTTGTCTTTCCATTCAATGTTAAGCCATCTTACGTGGAAAGAAGTATAGTAAACGGGGATGCGAAGGATGGAAGAAACAGGAGGATAGGAGGGCAGACTGAGAAAAAAGAATGATAGACATGAAGGAAGAAGCTGGAAGAACTACATTAAGAGAGTGGATGATGGGTGCCCCTACCTTCCACCATGTTGCGAGCCGTATTGTAGGTAAAGACTGTGGCGATGAAACCTGTCTTACTGATGTTCGTGCACTCGATAGGCACAAACCCCTTCACTCCGATGACGAATATTTCAATATTGCTATCATCGGCTGATTTTATTCAGTTCTGGAAAGATCTCTAACAGTGATGGAGTTCCTGAAGGCTGTATCTAAGCTGTAACAGTGAAGGGGTTGCTGAAGGCTGTATCTAAGCTGTAACAGTGATGGAGTTGCTGAAGACTGTATCTAAGCTGTAACAGTGAAGGGGTTGCTGAAGGTTCTATCTAACCTGTAACAGTGATGGGGTTGCTGAAGACTGTAACTAACCTGTAAGACGGGGTTGCTGAAGACTGTAACCAACCTGTAAGACGGGGTTGCTGAAGGCTGTAACTATCCTGTAACAGTGAAGGGGTTGCTGAAGGCTGTATCTAAGCTGTAACAGTGAAGGGGTTGCTGATATGAAGGCTGTATCTAACCTGTAACAGTGAAGGGGTTGCTGAAGGCTGTATCTAAGCTGTAACAGTGAAGGGGTTGCTGATATGAAGGCTGTATCTAACCTGTAACAGTGAAGGGGTTGCTGAAGGCTGTATCTAACCTGTAACAGTGAAGGGGTTGCTGAAGGCTGTAACTATCCTGTAACAGTGAAGGGGTTGCTGAAGGCTGTATCTAAGCTGTAACAGTGAAGGGGTTGCTGAAGGCTGTATCTAAGCTGTAACAGTGAAGGGGTTGCTGAAGGCTGTAACTATCCTGTAACAGTGAAGGGGTTGCTGAAGGCTGTAACTAACCTGTAACAGTGAAGGGGTTGCTGAAGGCTGTAACTAACCTGTAACAGTGAAGGGGTTGCTGAAGGCTGTAACTAACCTGTAACAGTGAAGGGGTTGCTGAAGGTTCTGTCTAACCTCTCCAGTTCCAAAGGTCTCTCGAAACCTGAGTAAAACTGTCCGCAGAGATTAAGACTGTAATGAAAAATACGCCATCAGACTGAAGTGGCTAATCCAAAGCTTTGTTCTTTCCTCCTCGATCCAGTAGTGAGGCTGGAGTTGTAACAGATGTAATCCTGCTTAGGCTGTGCATTCAGAGTACTTGTTGATACTTGAATCTACACTCATGTTGGATTTGCAGTAGAAAAACCTTGCACAAAGCTTTGACAGACTATGGCATCGAGCTTTCCAGTTGCGGGTTAGATATTCTACTCATTGCATCACCAGCTTCTCCCCAACTGTAAAGTTTGTGAAGTGACTGAGGGTAGCTAAGGAGATGCGAGAGGGACAGGCTGAACAAGATTATCCACTAACCTCCATGACGCACGCGCCCACCTCCGATGCCGGCTGCTGCACGACTGAGGATAGCAGGCACAGGGCTCTCAGTTCTTGTTCGCGGAATTTCCTTGGAAAGCTGTAAAAATTTCTCTAAATTTGATCATATTTCCTCAGATTGTAAATCGAACGTATAAAATTATTGAGCAGGCCAAAACTCTTAAACAAAGACATAATAACATCACTTTTACTTGCAGACATAAAATAAAATACAATGACCACACATTCATAAGCTTTGCAGTTAATGCATGCTATACAAAATACTGCAAATCGTCCGATTCGATAACTGCCATAACTCACAATCAGATAAAAAAATCCAAATGCATAATAATCAAACTTGTAAATCTTAATGGTAAAATTTTTAAATGAATTATCTTTTTTTTCGCCAACGCGTGGTAGCGATATAACCAAAAAAAAAAAAGAAAAAAAATCAAAGACATCATATAGCCTCCCAGTGACAGTTGAGTGTTAGCTTTTGTGTGTGTGTGTGTGTGTGTGTCCGACTCTGGGCAAAGGGTTGAGGGCCTATATCTCGGGGGCAGTAGCCTGTCCCAGGGCCCAGTAGTCCTCCTACATCTCCTCATGTCACCACTTCCGCGCTAACACCCACCGTCCATATTGAATACATGCTAGGGCTCTCATACAGGACTGGTGTATTGGTATTAGCGGGGGTGTTTTTACGACATGTTGGCGGGTCTTCTGGTAGATCAGGAAAGTCTGTTTTTTATGAAATTCAAATCCTTAAAATTTTCCCTGCCCCAGCCGAGATTCGAACCTGGGTCCATCAGGACTCTAGGCCGCCTCTCTACCGATTCAGCCACCGCCTACGCTGCTTATAGCGAAAAATCGTTAAAAATACTCAGATATTTCAAGTAAATTCCATCAAATTTCTTCAGATTTTCTTTAAAATCCCCGTATCCTTAAAAATTTCTTCATATAACCTCAGGTTTCTCAATCTAAGGAAATTTCCTTAAAACTGAGAGCCCTGCAGGGGCGCAGGGCTCTGACAACAGCCAGCAAAGATTACCGAACCCTCATGAAATTATCCTAGATGCAATAGAATTACCTTAAAAATCCTATGTGTAATTTATATATATATATATATATATATATATATATATATATATATATATATATGTGTGTGTGTGTAATTCACCGGGTCGGTCAGGATCACTTGATGGCTGTGATTGTCAGCTTTTACCCTCCCGGAAGGGAGCTGAGAGCTCATATAGTCCGATCTAAGGGCAAGGCTGTGACCTTCACACACGCACACACCCGTCCCCTTGCTCAAGGGGGACAGTAACCACCCACTTCGTCAGTGAAACTTTTCGCAACCTGAGCGAGGCGCGAACTCCCGTCCACCAGTTGGCAAGCGGGAACGTTACCACTGCACCAGCGAACGGTGTGTGTGTGTGTGTGTGTGTGTGTGTGTGTGTGTGTGTGTGTGCACGAACGACTCAAAACAGCGAGAACAGGAGAATAAAACTTTGGTAACACAAGAAATTTGTATCTGATTATTACCTCTGCGAACGAAACTGAATGAAGCTGTGTATTCACTAATGTTTGTCTGTTTGTCCATATGATATCTACAAAAGTTCTCAATGTATTTCAAAGAAATTTTTGTGGAAGGGTGGGCCATGGGCCAAGAAAGAATTGATTAAATTTGGGGGCCGATCCGGATCTGGATCCGGAGTATCCCGGACAATACCTCCAAAAATTCTCAATGAATTTCAATAAAATTTTGTTGGGGAGTGGGCCATGGGTCAAGGAAAAACAGATTAAATTTGGGGGCGGATCTGGATCCTATGTATTCCACACAATACCTCCACGGATCCGGCAATGGCGTTGGCGGAGGTGTGCGCTCTTTGAGTGCTTTCTGATTGATAATGCACTCAAGTTCTCAGCTCAGTAGAGCATATCAGTTTTTTTTTCTTTTTTTTAAACAACTAAAAAACAGCACAGAGAAAAAAAATCATTTTTTTTTCCCAATATAATTTTCCTACATTCATCTGCAGCATTACTTACTACATTCTTCAAGGCAGGATGAAGATGGTTATCCAGCTGCAACTGAGCACTGGATACACCCATTGTTTTTAGTCCATATTTAGTGTGCAGTAAGCTAACCAGGTTTGTACCTGTAAGTGAACTTCTCAGGTCAGTCTAAATACGTCTTAAATGACTGAAAAGTCTCTCTACTGAAGCATTTGAGTGTGGCAAGGTTAATGCACATCCTACTACTTTAGAAAGACCGGGGAATATTTGTTTTCCATTAACATCAGTCACAGAAGCCTAGGGTCACAGCCTGGGCGGGTTTACGGCAGAGAATAGTATGTTTTAGTAAGAATATCAAGGCTAGGTACTTTCACTTGACTATGTACTTTCATTTGACTTAATTAGGTTAGGTTAGGTTAGGTTGGCAAGGTTCGGTTCGGTTATTTATTGATATTCGTAGACTATGTTTATGTGTTTTGACGATTTTTACCTTAATTACTGTGGCAAAATACGGAAATGTTCTCGTCCGTAAAAAATGTCTTAGAACAGTCTAAACTATTTAGAAGAAAAAAGTACAACAGTCTAGACTGAAAGTATATATATATACCTAAAATCATTCCGTTGTTAAATTCAGAATTACCATCATCAGTACACTGCCATTAGGCTACTCACTGAACAGCTCCCCAAAGACTTCATAAAATGCAGGAGGAAAGACAGTACACTAGAGATTAGTACACCAAAATGCTGCTGCTGTAAAGCCTGCGAATCTGGTACTGGAAATCGGAGCACTCACTGCACTGGCTGGCTATGTGGACAGTGTAGTGCGAGTGGATGAGACAGCAGAGATAAGCAGCCGCTCTCGTTCGATTAAAGGCCGATTCACACGACCGGTTTTGGCTCTGACAGAAAGTCTGGCGACTAGACGCCGTCGAGATTTCTTACATGCATTCTACAGTAACTGTTCACATGACCTGTCAAGCTGACGGCGGCAGCCGTCCGTCAGCTGACCGACACGTCACGGATATCTTTTCGAGAAATCCTGGCCAGCTAGCTGGTGACATAGCGCCGACCTGACGGGTTAGTGATGGCTCATGTGAACGAGGACACGTAGCGTACCCATTCATTCCACGACTCGCTGTTATCGCCTTGTTCATGTGGATAACTCATACAGTTCAAAGTTTGGCATTATGGATGAAAGGCTGATCAAACTTGTGCGTTCTTATGAAGAGTTGTTTGATATGACTATCAAGAAGCACAGTGATAACCTGCATAACGATAAGATATGGAGAGTGATTAGCAAGGAAGTAAACAAACCAGGTGAGTGTGTCATTAGTTTATTATACATAAATTATAACTCATAATCTTTTGCAAGTAAAATTCACCGTTTTTTCGAGCCGTGATACTGGATATGCTATATCACTCCCAAGGTAATGCTCCAGCTGGACTATTGAAAAATACTTTGAATTTTTCCCTGACATTAAATGCAGTTTGATGAACATTTCCACCTTGTCTAGGTAAATTTAGCAAATTATTTGGAGAGTGTCATGAGTTATTAAAACAACTAAATTTAGCCTTGGGCATTCTGATGTATTGGTAGGATTTTACCTCATCATCTGCCAGTTCTTTATACATGGTCCAGAATTCTCCCTCGAGCTTTCTCTTTTTCAGTGACTGGTGTACCCATAACCTTTTCCTCCTTCCACGAACTTTTTCTTCCTCTTCTTCTTATAATAGTAGAGCAATTGCCGCCAGATTCCTTAGAGACCGACCAGCCATGATCCTCACGCAACAATGAGCACACACTGAATGATGATGCTGGACAGACCGGGAACGTGTCATGTGAATACACAACATGCTGACGGTGTCAAGCCGGTGGATTGCCTGTCGGAACCAAAACGGGTCGTGTGAGTCGACCTTAAGGCCGATTCACATGACTCGTTTTGGTTCCGACAGGCAATCCAGCAGCTGTATGCCATCGAGATTTCCTACATGCATTCTAATGAAAGTGTTCACATGACCCGTCAAGCTGACGGCGGCAGCAGTCCGTCAGCCGACCGACACGTCACGGATATCTTCTCGAGAAATCCTGGCCGGCTAGCTGGCGACTTGATGCCAGCCTGACAGGTTGCTGATGGCTCATGTGAACGAGGACACGTAGCGTACCCGTCCATTCCATGACTCAGTGTTACCGCCTTGTCTATGTAGATGACATATACAGTTCATTGTTTGGCATCAAGGACGAAGAAACAAAAATTTTGAAGCAAAAAATGTCATAAAAAGACTTTGTAGGTACTTGTAGAGAAGTTATATATATTAGACTTGTGGACGAGCGGTTGTTACACTTGAGTTGTTTGTACGTTCATAATCTTGGTTCCCATTTGTCATGCAATGACAGGAGAGATAAAGAAGAATATGGGACTATTTTTATTTGTCTTGGAAATATGAACAAGTCTCTCGCACACGAGTGAGTATAAGTAGAGTCCCTGTCTCCCTGTCTCGCTCTCTCTCTCTCTCTCTCTCTCTCTCTCTCTCTCTCTTCCAAGTTGCTAAGCCTTTCTCCCCACTACCTGCCGATTCTATGGCCTCTCTTCTTCTGAGCTCTCTTTCCTAAGTTCTGGTGAAACAGGGGTCGTATCACGTGTGTTCACTATGGTTGGAAAGTTCTAGAAGCCTGTGTGTATGTGTGTATGTGTGTGTATGGTCACGAGGCGCTGTCGTGTGCCTATAAAGCATTCCTTGAGTTAAGAGTGTGTAAGCATGTTTAGCATTGCTCGATTCTCGCAGACACAGTACCTTCTCATCATCTGACTTCCTGCTTCTATCTGTCTCTCTATCTATCTATTTATCTATTATGATTTGTAATTATAATATAGAGTCCTAACATATGCTCGGCACACGCAGCTGGAGGTCCTCCGACAGCAATTATCATTGACATATGCTAATCTATTAGTACATAATATTGGTTATAATATTGTATACATATAATATTCATAGTAAATTGCAATTATCCAGTAATATTACATTTTAAACAAGTTGTATACATATGTGAATAAATGCAATGATTGTTGTATAACATTTTGTAAGATGTGTATGTATAACAGACATACGCATATAATTGTGCAATGGTAATATTGCTAGGTTATACATTACATATTGAGTTATCCCTTTAGTAATGTCTAATATTTCACCTAACTTGTATGATGATACTGGTAATACAGACTTGTGGTATAGTTGTATGACTTATAACATTGTAGTAGCATTGTGGTAATACATAATTGTAACATTTTATGAATTGTTAAAATATTGTGGTAATGCATAATTGTGTTGGCCTTATAATTGTAGTTACATTTTGTTAATGCAACTGTTACATAAGTGTCTTGGCCTTATAATTGTAGTTAAAGTTACATAAAAGTTACATCTTGTTAATGCAACTGTTACATAATTGTTACATATTGTTTGTAGTTACATAATTGTAGTTAAAGTTAAATAAAAGTTACATCTTGTTAATGCAACTGTTACATAATTGGCAAAGTGTAACATAATGCAATCGTTTGTCGTTACACAATTGTTACATATCGTTTGTAGTTACATAATTGTAGTTAAAGTTACATAAAAGTTACATCTTGTTAATGCAACTGTTACATAAATGGTACATATTGTTTGTAGTTACATAATTGTAGCAAGTGTAACATAATGCAATCGTTTGTCGTTACATAATTGTTACATATCGTTTGTAGTTACATAATTGTAATAATTGCAGTCCTGACATATGTGATCTTACTCTATTACTTTTTCTTTCTTTCTTTCTTTTTTTTTTTAATTGATTTTCTATAGTTTGATTTTCTTCGTTCGTCTACGCTTTTTCTGTGTTGTTCATGGTTGCATAATTGCTGGTTAAATCCCTTGGGACCCTTTTTTAAGGTTTAGTTTATATTACACAGATATTACTGAAAATGATATTATATAGTCCCATAGTTTGTTATTTTATAAAAAAAAAATATATATATATATATACACTATATACAGTATTAACTATATACACTGACTTGTTCTTCACTTGTACCTATCGTGGGCAGTATAAGTGTCAGCACTGTGTGGATATCTTTGTCTTCACGATTGTGTGGAAGATGTTCATTCTTGCTAACGTCATTTGTGTTGGCCATATATATATATTTTTTCTGGTTTTCCTTATAACTTAATTTATCTGTTTCCACTAGGTAGCTTTAATCAATAAATGTTTAATACAGTTCTTTTAATCGCTCACTGAGTAACTGTGATGGTATATTTTCTTTATCACTTTGTAGATATAATAATGTATAGCTGTATGTATGAAACACGTGTTTTATGTAGGTATAAATGGTAACACTCGTTGGTAGTAAATAAATGTTATAATAAATGAATGAATATATACAGTGTAGAATATTTATTGTTGGTGATTATTTAGTGTTTGAGTTATGCAGATAACTGAAGTAAGTATGTGTATTTAAGCTGTAACTATACAGCACGTTTTATATGTTTGTGCAGAAGCTTATTGTCTATCACTGTGTATTGTATAAATGAAGTAACTATGTAACTCACTAATTTTTACCGTGGTGGGAATGGTGTTAGTGATGGTGCAGGTGGTGAGTTGACTGACGTGGCGTCTTTTCAGCAAGCACGCATGATGACGTCGACTTCCCACACTGGTAGCTGTGGTGAGTGAATGAGTAGCGATGAGTAACTTGAGTGAAGATGAGTGAGTAAGATGAGTTGTGAATATGGACCTGGTATTTGCTTCGTCGTCTTGACCTCTTCACTCCTGCGTCAGCGGTGGAGGTTGGGTGGATGTAGCAGAGAGAGGAGGGTGAGGTCTGGTGGTTGTGAGGTGTGAGTTGTGTCTCATTCTTCGTTTGTTTGTTTTGTTTTTCTTTCTCGATGTTTTCTAGGTCCTTTTCTCTTGTGATTTACTCGTTGTAGGATGAAGACTGCCGCTAATTGTAGGTGCATGTAGAAGATTATACAGATGACTCGTAGAGTTGTTACTTGTAGTTGATTGTAGATGGTTGTAGTTCGTTGGTTCGTCGTAGAAATTTCAAGATTGTTTGTATCAGTACTTTGTTAAACTACTTGCAAGGCATCCTGTGACCTCTTCACCTCTACATCAGCGTGATGATCGGGGAAACAGAGGGGGCTGGTTGGAGAGAATACTGTCAGGAGCTAGTTGTGAGTTGTTGGTTGTGAGAGGTATTCTTGTTTTTAATCTTGATATTTTGTAGGAATTCACTGTTGATTCATAGACGAGGTTCGTATACGTTCGCTGCTACCAAATGTCATAAAAAAAGGACATTGTATAAACCTGTAGTAGAGTTTTGTAGAGAAGTTATATATATTAGACTTGTGGACGAGCGGTTGTTATACTTGAGTTGTTTGTACGTTGATAATCTTGGTTCCCATTTGTCATGCAATGACAGGAGAGATAAAGAAGAATATGGGACTATTTTTATTTGTCTTGGAAATATTAACAAGTCTCTCGCACACGAGTGAGTATAAGTAGAGTCTCTGTCTCCCTGTCTCGCTCTCTCTCTCTCTCTCTTTCTCTCTTCCAAGTTGCTAAGCCTTTCTCCCCACTACCTGCCGATTCTATGGCCTCTCTTCTTCTGAGCTCTCTTTCCTAAGTTCTGGTGAAACAGGGGTCGTGTCACGTGTGTTCACTGTGGTTGGAAAATTCTAGAAGCCTGTGTGTGAGTATGTGTGTATGTGTGTGTATGGTCACGAGTCGCTGTCGTGTGCCTATAAAGCATTCCTTGAGTTAAGAGTGTGTAAGCATGTTTAGCATTGCTCGATTCTCGCAGACACAGTACCTTCTCATCATCTGACTTCCTGCTTCTATCTGTCTCTCTATCTATCTATTTATCTATTTATCTATTATGATTTGTAATTATAATATGGAGTCCTAACAAAAATAGTATACTGTAAGGTTTATAAATCCTAGTTTGCATTTCGAAAAATCTATTATATAAATCAAATTCATGGATTATTTAGAGCACTCATAAAAAATTGTGTTTTGTGATGTGACAGCCTTTTTTTTTTTTTTTTTTAGGGGAGGGAGATGAGAATGAGAAGTAACATTTAGAATACTTAAGGTTATACAATTTGTACTTTGATTTATTTACATTAGTAAAATGCATGCAATAAGCATAGCTTCTTTTTCTTTCCTTAGGCAGACTGCTAGTCTTTCTTTTGGAGGTATTACTTCTTCGCAGTTTTTGTTCATCTTGGTCAGCTGCATTTCGATTGTTTTTTTGTTTTGTTTTTTTCGGTAAACAACTAAACTTAGCCATGGACATTCTGAAGTACTGGTAGAATTTTACCTCATCATCTGCCAGTTCTTTATACAGGGTCCAGAATTCTCCCTTGAACTTTCTCTTTTTCATTGACTAGTGTATCCATTTCTCATTTTCAGTGACTGGTGTACCCATAACCTTTTCCTCTTTCCACGAACGTTTTCTTTCCCGTCTTCTTCTAACAGTAGAACAATTTCTGCCAAATTCCTTAGAGGCCGGCCGGCCATGATCCTCACGCAACAATGAGCCCACACTGAATGACGATGCTGAACGAACCACGAACGCGTCATGTGAATACACAAAATTCTGACGGCGTCAAGCCGGCGGACCGCCTCTCGCAACCAAAACGGGCCTGTAGTCGTGCACTGTACGGAGTATGGCCCAGGCCCGGGCACCTTGTGATGTAACCGTGTATATTGCCGCTGTTTTTTGCCATCAAACCAATTTTTTTTTTTTTTTTTATAATGATACTGAATGCATTAGATTTTACCACCATACTACCCTGAATTACCTCAGAATCACAGTTCCATTACCTCAGAGATTTCCTTAGATGATTCAAAATTACCCAATACTTACCTCAAAAGTGAGAGCCCTGAATTAACAGGGTTCAAGGGTTGCCAAGTAACTGGAGCATAACCGCTACCAAGTATGATGCCAAGTCCAAAGGAATTCATTTACCATATTTAACTTTTTTTTTTTTTTTATAACAAACTTGCACCTTAAGAGCACTTTGGGTGTAGAAATAGAAATCAGGTGGTAAGTGGTGGCGACCTTCATCCACTCACGTGATGTACTGTTGTTTACATCTTACTTTATCATTCTAATTCTGTGTCTGCCCTCCTCTCTCTCTGTTTCTCCCATCTTTCCTATCACTTTTTATTAGTCTTCCTTCCCTTTCAGGTGGCTTTAAATTGAATGACAAGCCTAATGGTTTCCTGTAAGCCAGGAAATCATTTGCAACGCTGGGTGGTAACCATGTAACCAACCCATATGTGCTTCCTACGTGTCAACAAATGGGTTGGGAGAGCGTTAGTGCCCCTCCTCAAAAAACAATTAATTCAAAGACAAACGGCCACCCTTAATAGGATTATGGCGTCTGTCTATAGATAGATAGATATATAGAACAGAAATTATGTGTCAGTTTCCACAAACATATAATCAGTAGGAACCAGCTGTTACCCTTAGATGAAGAACCCCCTCCCCCCACTCTCATCCCAAAACGAAATGGATAAAATACTAGATTAGTGAGACAGGTTTAGAATTTTAAGTAAATCTCGGCGGAAGTTGCACTTCTATAGTAAAACTGTCTACGTAAAGCACCAGACTGACAGGATCACTGGCACTATTGCTTTATGAATTGTTTGGAAGAATTACCTAACTAAATGCTCGTTATGAACCGCTTCTTGGCCCACTAAACCACACATATTTTCATCCCCATGCAGTGTGATGTGAGGCTGGTAAAGTATAAGATTATTCCATCTAGATATCTTGACAGATTCGGAAGTAAACTCTCACACATGTGCTGATCACGGTAATCCTGTGCGAGGACGTGACTGGCATCATGAAGAGTTGTCTCGGGCAGCGCCGTGATTCCGCTCATATCACGTCCTGTACGGTAAGGGAGAGTAGACAGCTGGCCTCGCAATGAACCTCCATCGTTCCCCTTGAATGCAACTCTTGTAGCGAGTAGGGAAAATAATAATTACGTGTCTCTAAGTCTCGTTACCAGATTTGAACATAACACTTGCCAAAATACCAATATCAAAAACCTTATTAAGAAGCAAATATTTGGTACAAAGTTTGCAAGACTGATAATGAAAACTCCTAGTTGGCAACACTAATGAAGAGGGTATTTCCTTATCTTTTACCTTCCCCCCCTCCCTCCACCCAATCGTTAACAGCCGCCACAACATCTTATCAATCGCCTGTCCTCTGACGTTTCTCGCTTATCTCCTATCTTTCTCCTCCTCACAAGCTACTTATTTTGTTTATTTATTTTGTGTTCATTAACACTTACTTAGCATCAGCAGTATTCACATTTCATGCCTTTCCTGCCGCTTCGGAGCCTCCAGTGGTCAGGTGGGTAGCGCGTGCATCATAAGTTTTCCTAATACGGGTTCAGTCTCATCGAGGAGACATACTGTACATTAACAGTGTGCACTGGTACGTCCATTTAGGTTTCTTTTCTCATATGTTCCCATCCTGTCGAAGTTTCCTTGATGTCATATAGTCTCTATCACACACAAACACTGTCTCTGCAAAACTGTTTTCATATCCACTTTTCATCTTACACATTACGAGTAAAAGCTCTCCACACCTACCGTACAACTATGCATGAAGCACCGGGTGGGAGGAAGTCTCTTAGTCAAAGGCAAAAAGTAGTGTCCCAGTGTCTTACAGAACAGCTGGCCTTCAGGTCCCGTTTGTGTGTATAATGTAGCTGCCTGCAAATGTTAGGTATGTGCAAAGCGCCCCCTCAATATCTATCTATCTATCTATCTATACACACACACACACACACACACTTGTACTAGCATGCCGCATTGATTAAGTCATTAGTTCAGGGCCCTATTATCATCTTGATATTTTCAGTAATTATGCTGTTTATGTTGCAGGGTTCAGATGGATATTATTAAACATCAGTGGATATTCCTGTGGAAGATTGTGTCGGACTGATAAATGTAAAAACTGAATCTTTGATGCATTAAAAACAACGAGATTATTTTTACCCCAGTCAGAGATACGAGCCAAGTTAGACATTAGGTGTGCCATAACCTCATTCCTTGCTTGCTGAAGTAACTGCTGAGATGGACGTTGCGGGAACCGAATGGAAAGGTGAAGGGTGGAATCATCAGGTACGAGTGGATAGAGTTAGATGTGTACCCCCTCCACAATATGTCTACCCCCGATGTATATATGTCCCCCCACCAATGCATACATGCCCCCACTAAACTTGCTGACCTAGCACGCTTTCCCAGAGCCCAAGCCTGGGTGAAGGCGTTATTGCGTCAGTTCATAGGAGACAGCCAAGACGGGTAGACTATTTTATTGTGAGCTCGTAATAAACTCCTTATCTAGCTGTTTGTACACGGAGCGGAGTTTCTATCACCAAAGTATTGCAAGTTACATTTGGTAGCAGTGGTGTTTCGGACCATCAGATTCTGACCGCCTCCTCCAATATTTCGTGACACCAACAGATACACGACGTCTCGCATCTCACAGCCTCACCCCTCCTCAGTGCCTCTAGTGGTGTAATAACCGGCTGTGCTTTCCAGGTGTACAATTTCTCTCACCAGTGCTCACCTCTCCAGCAACCCCACCCACACACCTTTTTCCTGACTGCAAGTGTCACCATCGCCGTCCAACACACCTGTTGCACCTGTTTCCGGCACCTGTTCCGAACTCATCCTAAATCCTGCCCCCACGGTGCCACTTCTCACTGTCTGCCCACCGCCATTCTCTGCATTTGCAACTCAACAGCTCTAAACCTGCATTGAACCAACATCTGCCCTCACAACCCTCCACCGGCCCCGACGCCACCACATCTGGTCTGAATTACGTGAGCCTCTTAGGACCGCCACTCCCTGCCGGTGACTCATCGCAGCGTCTCTTCTCCTCTCCGCCCAGCTGTCTCTCCACCGCCGCCCCGCCCCGCCCCGCCCCAGCCCCGCTACGCCCAGCCACACCTGCACGTCATACATCTCGTCAATCCCGTCTCTACTGTGTAACTATAGTATACCTTACCTTTCTATAGAGATTATCCTCGATTTTCTCTACAGATTGGATATTGTGAATATTCCATCTCATTACCATTACCCCGTTTTCATCTTCACCTACGTTATTTATTATCCATCTCATCCTTTGCCTTTTATTTAAACCATCCATCTCCGCACCTTCATTCGTTTTCACACCTACTCGTGTATTCCATTCTCTCATTGTTCTAATATACATTTCCACCTACGTATCCATCTTCATCCTTCATCTCATCTTCCATTGCCGCATTAAATGTCATACTTTTCACGTCACTCGCTTACCGCCAGCCCTCTCGACCCGGAAACATCACCTGCTCATACACCGTCTGCCGACTCTAACACGATCATTCATTTACGAAGTGGCAAAGAGTACCACCGCCCTATCTCTGATACTTCCGTTTCACTTCCCGCAGACCCACTTACTATCCATCCTACACTCGTAAATCCAGATACCTTCTCCTCTACTCCTGCCTCTACACTCCCTTCTTCTTCCTCTACTCCTTCCCCTATCGTTCACTCTCCTGCCTCACTTTATACCCCGTCTTGCTCGCCCTTAACTACCATTACCTTCTCTCTCTCCCACACCTCTCCTACCGCCACTTCTGCTCTTCCAGCTGTGGCCAACCCTCCACAGTCTAACTATCTCGACAATGCCAATCGTCCCAAATTTACCGGCCAGGACCCAACTTGGTCTGTCTATGATTTCCTCAGAGAAGTCGAAACAGACATCCACAACAGGCAGATCACCGATGAATCGCTCAAAGTAGCCTACCTCCTAGGTCGCTTGCACCTCGGTAAATCGGACATCGGATCCGCGATCCGTGCAGGACATTTCGAGGGTCCCAGCGCAACATGCCAAGCTCCGCGAAGCTGCCGCCGCCATGAAAGCAACTAGTAGCAAGATGCTCCAATTACTGGTAGGCACGAAATGGTTAGAAGACACAAATGGCGTTCCAATGCTTTCCCTCACCAACTTTGCTGACTTAATTGGTTACCTGAGATTCCTTCACTGGCTTACTCCTAAACATCGAGAGCTAGCTTTGGAAATCGGTTTCAATCCAGGAGATAAAATTATTCAGGTCACTAAAGCCATTCATGAAAGAACAGGTTCGAACTACACGCGTCAGGGCACCACCCAACCCTTGGCCTCCTCAGTTTGTCACACCTCCACTACCCCAGACCAATCTCGCTCCCGTCCTGCCACACGCGGCAGACCTGCCACGCATCGTTCTCCTACCGCAGGTCGTGATCAATCTAGCGCCCGACGGAACAGACAATCTTCAATACTTTGCTGGCACTGTGGTCATCCTGGACATCGAGCATCCAGTTGCGACCGTACATACAGACATCCTTACTCCCAAACCAGACAGCATACGCCTTCCCGCTCACGTCGCCCACACTGCAAATACCACAAATCCAGCATGACTCACACCACTGAGGAATGTCGTTACCTCAACCGCCAACAGTCGGGGGAAGCGCCGCGCCCGTATCGGACCAACATCACATAGAACCAGACACCCAACTCCCCATCCGCCATGTAGGTCCCATAACATCCTCGGGTTTAGTCATTCTCGGATGCAGTCATGACATACCAATGTCATTCTTCTTGGACACAGGATCTATAGTAAATCTGATTTCCCACAATTCCTTACATCTTCTTCAACGACATCACAACCACATCAGTTTCCTAGAACTGATCAAATCAGTCCTTCAGTTACTTCTGTCCCTATCACTACCAAAAAGTCCAGTACAGCCCAAACCACCACTATCATCATCTGAGAATACAGAGATCATTCCTTTACTGACTGCGAGCAAGGACATAAATTCCTCAGTGTCTACTGATACATCATCTCAGCCTTCGGATATGGCTCTTACCTCCTCTCCCGACAACACTATCGCTGACTCAGACATGTCTCAGTTACCTACCTCACACAGTGTGAATGATCTTCTCCAACACGCAGAGACGAAACGTGCGGTAACGAATACGTGCACAATTTTGTTACCGCATGAGTTCACCAAAGTCTCTGTTTGTGTTGCTGGTGCGAAAGAAGGAGTGGATGTACTAACACTACCTGAGATGTGTTGTGTGAATGGCTTGACTTATGAATCAGCGTGATGCACAGTCTTAGAGGACAGTTTATGCCACCTGTACTTGCTCAATGTCACAAATGCTCCACTAAAACTTAAAAGTGGTGTAAACATTGGAGACTTCCTAGTATACCCAGCAGCCGTAAAGGTGTGCCAGGATTCCTCAATTCCTACTATTCAGACTGATGATACGCCAATCGGTGTATGTACTATTAACTCTACGGGATCTGCGCCGACATATTCACCCGATATGCTCTCACATCTCGCACAGATTTCCCAGAAAATTCCCCTCAACTCCTCGACCTTCTGACCTTGTACAGAAACGTGGTTGCCTTACCTGGTGAACCGATGGGTAGAACAGACCTTGTCAAACATACGATTGAACTACTACCAGGAACTCAGCCGATTTACATACCAGCGTACTGATTTCCTTACAGCCAGAGAAAGCAGACAAATCAAATGGTACAGAACATGTTAGACCAGGACATTATTGAATCCTCCATCAGTCCATGGAATAGCCCACTTTTCTTAGTACCAAAGAAGGATGGCAACTTTAGACCAGTAGTCGACTATCGTTAGGTCAATTCTGTCACCGTTCCAGACCATTTCCCGTTACCAGTCCTCACTGATTTGCTAGAATCCCTTGGTGAAAACAACGTAGTCTTTTCATCTTTAGATCTCCTCAGTGGGTACTGGCAGGTCGAAATGGAAGAATCCTCTCGCCCAGTTACAGCCTTTAGCACCCCTTCCGGACATTTTGAGTTTAAGAGACTCCTTTTTGGTCTGAGAAATGCTCCTTCCGTGTTCATGCAACTTATCCATTCAGTCTTCAGCGGTGTGAGGGGACACTTTCTTTTTGCTTACCTAGATGATATCATTGTTGTGAGTAAATCCATCCCTGACCATTTCACCAAGCTCTGGCAAGTCTTTGAACGCCTCCAGCTCACAGGCCTGAAAATCAATCTCAGTAAATGTGACTTCCTGTGAAAGAAAATTAAATTCCTAGGCCATGTCGTAGATGCACAAGGCATTCATACTAATGAGGATAAAACTAAGGCGATTATTAACTTCCCAGAACCTACCACTACCGAAGCTGTACGAAGTTTCCTGGGCCTCAGTGGCTATTATCGTAGATTTATACAAGGCTATGCAAAGATCGCCGCTCCT
The DNA here is from genome assembly GCF_032717465.1 of Coenobita brevimanus. NCBI lineage: Eukaryota > Metazoa > Arthropoda > Malacostraca > Decapoda > Coenobitidae > Coenobita > Coenobita brevimanus. Next base: position 7,532,873 of record NC_137066.1, read on the forward strand.
CTGACCCACTTACTCAAGCAGAATGTGCCCTTTGTTTGGACTAACGACCAGTCACAGGCTTTCCAAAAGCTAAAGACAGCTCTTGTAAATGCCCCTGTTCTAGCATTCCCTGATTATACCACACCCTTTCTTCTCTGCACAGACGCCTCAGGCACTGGACTTGGTGCCGTTTTGATGCAACTCGATGAAGCATCAAGGAAGCGCATAATAGCGTATGCTACTCGCACCCTTACAACCGCTGAAAGTAACTACAGTGTCACAGATCTCGAAGCGCTAGTGGTAGTCTGGTCTTTGAAACATTTCAGAGATATAGTCTATGGTTATCCAGTGCATATCCAAACAGACCACCTTCCACTATGTGATTTGTTCAAGAATCGCAACCTAACAGGTAGGCTAGCTAGATGGTCTGTCATCATCCAGGACTTTAATCCCACTTTTCAATATGTACCAGGCAAGTTGAATGTAGTCGCAGATGCAGTCTCACGTCACGTAGCAGCAGCTATAACATCACTGCAGCCCGAAGTAACTGCAAACACTATACTAATGTCAGAAGTTGTTCGAAACTTTCAGCGCCAAGACCCCATATGGTCCAAAGTCATTTATTTCCTAGAATCTGGCAATGCCTCGACCTTACCTACTCTGCCAGTATCACTAGATGAGTTCATGCTAGATGATGATCTCTTATACAGGAAAACACTACTAACAGGCAAAGACACGCCCAATCGCGAAGTACGCCAACTTGTTGTCCCCACTGCCCTGATACCAAAGGTTCTTCACATTGTTCATAATACCCCTCAAGCTTACCATCCAGGTAAAGACCAATGCTTGCGCCAAGCACGTCTCAAATACTATTGGCCAACCATGCGCCGCGATATCAATGCCCACTGTGACTCTTGCCTCTCCTGCCACCGCCACAAAGGATCAACCGGCTTACCTGCACCTCTCTTACAATACCCAATCCCATCACGACCATGGGAAACTGTCTCAATCGATCTCTTAAAACTACCTCTCACGGAATCCGGCACTGAGTACTTGTTTGTAGCGTTCCACCACTTCTCCCGCTACTGTGTCCTCGTACCCCTCTCCGACAAGACCGCGAAGAGTGTTGCACGTGCCTTTGTAGATCACGTAATTTGCCCGTTCAGTACCCCTCATACCATTCTTACTGACAACGGTACGGAGTTCAACAATAGCCTTCTAGATGAGATCTGTCGCCGCTTTCATATCAGTAAGTGCAATGTTGTGCCTAACCATCCGGCTTCCAATGGCCTTGTAGAACGCCACAACCGAAAAATCTTAGAGTGCCTCAGATATCTAGGCTCCCATAGTTCGTCCTGGGATGACTGGATTCCCCAAGTGGCATCCTTAATCAATAGCTCCATCAATGCATCCATTGCTGAATCTCCCTTCTTCGTCCTCTTTGGTTTTGACAAGGACCTGCCATACTCTCTTTTATCCTCAAAGCCAGAACCCATCTACAACATGGATGATTATGTTAAACTAAAATTGGCCAACTTCCAGACAATCCACCAGTGTGTCCAATCCACTTTGGCTTCCTCTCAGGAGGACATGCTGCAGCGCCAACATAAGTCCACCTCTCCTATTACCATCAATGTAGGCGATCTTGTCTTTGCTCATTCCCATAGGCGTTCCTCTAAATTGGATGACAAATTTACAGGGCCCCACCGCGTCCTCACTCAACAAGGCAACAAATTTCACCTCAAGGACCTGTCCACTAAGGACACCAGATGGGTCCACGTCGATGACTTAAAGCGTGCATCCCGTGGCCTCGTGTTGGAAGAGTCACTTACACAACCTCCTGCCCCCTCTTCCCCTCCACACATCCCTCAGTCTACTTTGTCTCCACCTATCCCTCAGTCTCCTTCATCTCCACCTCCACCTGCTCATTCATCAACCAATCAATATCGGTCCAAACTGCGCTCTGCCCATCAACCTCTTCAAGACCTCCCCCATTAACACTACCCTGATTTTCTAGGTACGATGTTAGCGATCTCCCTGCTGGCAGTGCTGACCCTCCTGAGATCTGGGTCAGGTCAGGACGATGGTGGAGTACGTCCCGGGGCCTTGGTCGGCTCGGGAGGCGAGGTAATGCTTATCGAAGAAATAGCCTCCTTGCGCTATGATCTTGTGCCCCTGGCTGACGTAGCCATTGCCCTACCAGCCTACGCGCACCAGCTCCATGGAGTCAAGACCCATCTCACGGCCATCATGAGGACACACAACCCAAATGAGTATCTCTATAACCTTTTCCTACCACTCTCCTGGCAATTGCAATACATAAGTAACAGATTCACTGAGTTCAATGACACATTTTCCATTCAGACACCCGTTGGTCGTTCTCGTGTGAAACGTGGTCTCTTCGGCTTCGGCGGTGAGATTCTGAGTGGCTCGTTTGGCGTTGCTACAGCCCGTGACATTTCTGGCTTCAAATCTGATCTCACTCATTTAGCTTCAGCTCTAGAATCCCAACGCCAAGTCATTAAAATCCAACACACTATGTTACAGCAGCTCACGACCCACCTACATGAAGTCACGTCCACTCTAAACAATTTCACCAATATCTTACAACGCCATGTTTCAGATCTCAACGTTATCTCTCAGTTCTTCTACCTCAAACTCAACATGGATAATCTCCAACTGGCCATTGACTCTCTCCTGTCTCAAGTCTCTACCTTGGTTCGTATCCTGGTCGATGCTATAAATGGACGTGTCACTGCCGACTTAGTACCTGTCTCAGCTCTCCGTTCTGTCCTGGAATGGGCTCACTCCACCTTTGGTCTATCCCCAGTCCTCCCCTACTCCTCCCTTGAATATTATTATCCTGTTCTCGAAGCCACTCTTCTCACCACATCCGTCGTCGTCCATATGCCTCTCCGTTCTGCCATAACCTTTAACCTTTTCCACAACATTCCCTTCCCTTTCCGCCTCAACAACTCCTTGTTACAAGTATCTGTTCCTTCAGAATATTTCCTCCTCTCCCATGATCATCTTTCAGTTGCCTTCCTTTCTTCCACAGACCTCCAGCAATGTTCCTCCCTTACTCCGACCTCTCGTCTCTGTGCTGCCCACCTTTTCGCTATCTTCCCTAGCAGTGCTACACCCTGTGAGTCTGCTTTAGTTCGCAACCATTCCATCTACTCGGCCTGTTCTTTTGTCCCAGCTCCTGCCCTCCCGGTCCACCATGCTCACCTCAACCATGTCCAGTACTTCTTCTTTGCTGTTCCCATCTCTGTCACAATCATGTGTCCTGGTTCTTCGGTTCGATCCATCCCCACTAGTGGTCTCTACAAAGCACCAGACTATTGTACCGTCAAATCATAGTCCGTCATCACTTACGCCACTCGCTATCACCAAGCTGTCTGTAATCACTCTTATGACATCTTTCAACCAATCGACATGCCTTCCATCATACCATCTGCCACCATTACCATCACCTCCCCTAACTTGCACATGCTAACATTCCTCAATGACAGTGATTTCATTATGGATCAATTTTCTCTGGCCTTCCGCCGTTCATGGGTTCATCCAACAGTTGTGTTTCCCCCTGTGGTTATCGCTTTCATAGGTTTTCTACTCATCATATGTGCAGTGCATTGCTGTGTCAGAAAAATGGAATGCCGACTCCAGGAAATCAGAGTCACTACAGGCATAGTACGCCCTACACACGACATAGAAACTCCCCGTACTTAGTGCCCTCACATTCAGTGACTACCAATGCCATCTGACAATTAACCAAACTGTGAACAGAGCTCTGTCTACTAGAAAATGATGGTATTTCTTTAATGCATTCCTGAGTGACAGTGTATCCTCCAGAAAATACAAAAAAAAAAAAAAAAGAAATGAACGAAGAACAACAATAGAACTCTCATATCTACTCCTTTGTATCATGTATCAAACTATTATTGTATAATCCCCATTATATCTATGTATACCTTCGACCCTTACTGGACACATACCTATTAATCCTTGTATATCTAATCTGTATATATCCTTCTACTTCCCTCCCCTCAACATGGCCATGTCTCCCCTACTGCCCCTGTATCATACTTATCCCTTGTATAAACCTCCCCGACCTTGCCTTACTACTATAATCAAACACCATTTAACTCCTGGTGTCAGGAGACACCATCTCAGCTACCCGGGGAAGTAGTGTACCCCCTCCACAATATGTCTACCCCTGATGTATATATGTCCCCCCCCCCCCAATGCATACATGTCCCCACTAAACTTGCTGACCTAGCACGCTTTCCCAGAGCCCAAGCCTGGGTGAAGGCGTTATTGCGTCAGTTCATAGGAGACAGCCAAGACGGGCAGACTATTTTATTGTGAGCTCGTAATAAACTCCTTATCTAGCTGTTTGTACATGGAGTTTCTATCACCAAAGTATTGCAAGTTACAGATGTACAGTTTAGAAGGTCATTGATGAATAAAAGGAAGAGAGTTGGTGATATGACAGTCAGAGATACGAGCCAAGTCAGACATTAGGTGTGCCATAGCCTCATCCCTTGTTTGTTGAAGTAACTGCTGAGATGGGCGTTGTGGGAACCAAATGGAAAGGTGAAGGGTGGAGTCATCAGCATATGAGTGGATAGGGTTAGATGTACAGCTTAGGTCACTGATGAATAAAAGGAAGAGAGTTGGTGATAGGACAGAGCCCTGAGGAACACCACTGTTGATAGATCTAGAAGAATGATGGCTGTCCACAAGAGCGGCTATAGAATGACCAGAAAGAAAGCTAGTGAAGAAGACACAAATAGAAGGTTAGAAACTGTAAGAGGGTAGTTTGGAAATTATAGATTTATGCCAGACTCGATCGAAATTCTTTCAGATGTCAAGTGCAATGGCAAAGCTTTCGTCAAAGTCCCGAAAGGAGGATGACCAGGAGTCTGAAAAGTAGGTGAGAAGATTGCCAGTGGAGCGTCCCTGACGGAACTCATACTGACGATCAGAAAGAAGGTTGTGATAGGAAAGATGCTTTAAATTTTTTCTGTTAAGAATTGACTCGAAAACTTTTGAGACACAGGATGTTAAAGTAATTGGAAAATAGTTAGAGGGTTGAGAATGGTCACCCTTCTATGGGATTGGCTGAATGAGAGCGAACTTCCAGCAAGAGGGAAAGGTTCAAGTTGAAAGACAAAGGCGAAAAAGTTTACCTAGGCAGGGTATAAGCACAGAAGCACAGTTCTTGAGAACAACAGGAGGGACTCCAACAGACCCATATGCCTTGTTAATATTAAGCCCAGTGATGGCAGAAAATACATCAGCTGAAGAAATGTTAATGTCAGCCATGAGGAAGTCAGAGGGAGGAAATGATGGAGGAACAGGACCGCAATCGTATAAGGTGGAACTGGAGGAGAAAATCTGAGTGAAGAGATCTGGTTTATTAGTAGAAGTAGCTACAGAGCCATCAGAGTAGAAAAGAGGAGGGAAGGATGATGAGGTAAAGTTTTTTGAAAGATTTTTGGCAAGGTGCCAGAAGGAGCAGGAAGAATTCGAGCTGGAGAGTTGAGAGCATTTAGTACACATGAAATTATTTTTAGCAGTGCGAAGAACAGACTTAGCACGATTCCAGGCAGAAACATAAACAAGATGTGCTTCAGGGATGAGTTGGCTCTGGTACTTTTTATAGGCCCTCTCCTTGTTGCGGACAACATTAGAACAAGCGTGATTAAACCAAGGCTTTCTTGCATTAGTCAAAGGATATGAGAAGGGAATGTATGCTTCCATGCCCGAGAGAATAACTTCTGTAATGTGCAAAGCACACTCAGATGGCTCTCGGCCATGGAAGCAATACTCATTCTAGGGAAAATCAAAAAAGTACTGCCTGAGGGCCTCCCAATCTGCAGCTCCAAAGTGCCACAGTCGAAGTTTCTTTGGGGGTCTACAGGTCGTACCGGAGCAATAGGACAAGTCAAGATAATAAGGTTGTGATTGGAGAAGCCCAATGGAGAGGAAAAATTAACAGTACAAGCAGAAGGATTAGTAGTAAGGAAGAGGCCAAGTATGTTGGAGCTCTCTCCAAGGTGGTCATGGATATGGGTAGGGTGTTGTACAAGCTGCTCTAGGTCATTAAGGATAGAAAAGATGTAGGCTTGTTCACAAGGTGGATTAGTGAAAGGAGAGGAGAGCCAAAGATGGTGGTGAACATTGAAATCTCCTAGAATGGAGATTTCAGAGAAAGGAGAAATGGATAGATTGTGTTTCATCGTAGAAGTAAGATAGTCGAAGAATTTTTCACAGTCAGTAGAATTAGGAGATAAGTAAACAGTGCAGTTATATTTAGTCAGAGAATGACAAGAAAGCCGAAGCCACAGATTAGAGAATTCAGAAGAATCAAGTTCAGGAACACGAGAGCAAGATAAGTCATTGCATACATATAAACAAGAGCCACCTTTGGCTTTGACATGAATATAGAGAAAGTAGGAGGAAACAGAAAAGGGTTTGATGTCAGTTGCCTCAGACAGTTGAGTCTCTGTCAGGAAGAGAAGGTGAGGTTTAGAGGAGAGGTGGTGCTTGACAGAAAGTTAGAGGAAAGGCCGCAAATGTTGCAGAAATGAAGAAAAAGTGAGTCAAACAGTGGTTCCAGGCATCTTGTTGAGTCGTCACCGGGAGAGAGGCGGATGGGGGCATTTATGGTCCCCCCCCCCCCGGGGGACTCCCAGGCCAGGTTATTTTTTTATTTTTTTATTTTTGAAAAAGAAGTGTAGTATGTACTGTGCATGTAGACTGGAGTCGACAGTTAGAGAAACGTGTACTGTAGAGCATAGAGGTAGGATTAGGGTAGAGTCGGCGTGAGAAGGCTCCGGTGAAGCCAGAGAACTGTCAAACGGCCATATTGGTCAAGTCAAGAGGTCACGGCAACACCTACCTGACGAAGAAGATTGCTGTGCACTCCTACCTCTATGGCTGTGCCCATAGAGGTAAGAGTCCTAATCCTACCTCCGTGGGTGTGGCCATGAGATTATTAAGCCTTTAATACCTCCAGCTGTGTGTCCACCTGGTATTCTTCAGGGAGAATGCCAGAAACAAAGTAGACTTCATTCTACCTCTGGTTTTAGTTGTAGTTCAGCTGTGGGTGTGAGACGTTCTGTCCTAAGTTGTAACTCACCATCAAATAACCTAAGACTCCAAAAATGCCCACCACCTGTGCCGCATTTGGGTGTAAAGAAAGAGGAGATAAGAAATCTGACCCATCCATTACATTTCACTGGTGAGTATCTTTAGAGTGAATTATAATTTGTAAGTGTACATTATGTATATGACTGGAGTTAGTAAAGTCAAGCTGAATATTATATAGAATAATAGATATAAACTTTTTTCATAATGTGCCGATGTATATTATTTTAAATCATCTATCTGTCTTCCATCCTTCATTTTACCATATGTTCTTAAATGCTTCCTTTTTTTTCATTCATTAACTACTTTCTTTTCTCCTTCCATTCATAACCTACTTTCTTCCTCATTTTTTCTGTTTGCAACTAAGAAAACACTCGCGCCTGGTAAGCGGAACCAAGTCAGACAGCTGTCAAAGGGGTCGCCGCCATGTTGGTCGAGTCAGATCTGTCGGCCTCACTCTGACCTACCTGTGGTTAATCCCTTATGCCGCCTCTACCTACTCCTACCTCTATGCTGTAGAGCATGCTGGCCTAGTCTCTGTTACTGAAACACTGAAAAGGTTCAGCAAAGGGGTATGGTCAGGAACTAGTCCCGAGGGCTGATGAAACGGGAGCTCCAGCTCTCCCTGTCATCAGATTTCCATCTACCTTGGGAGTACTGCCCTGCTCGACTGGTGCTATAAATTAAATACATAAATACATATATATATATATATATATATATATATATATATATATATATATAGATAGATAGATAGATTACATTGTATCGTTTATAAAGGCCCTAGCATGCTTGTATGCTTCGGCCTTGGTCACATGATGGCGCCTCTCCCTCTGCACGATCTTTGTCAGTCTCCCTATTCATTCACACTCTATGACCTCGTCCCAGGTCTTTTTCGGTCTGCCTCTCAGTCCTACTTCCGATGTTCACCCTTCTCACCCTCCACATCCAGTTGTTGTCCTCCAGCACCTCAACGAGCTCAAACCATCTCAGTTTTCTCTTCCTCATCACAGCACTGATACATTCCAGTCCCACCCTTCCTCTCAACTCCTCAATAGCAATCCTCACACCCCCAGGCCTCAAATTCAAGGATGCACTACACATCCATTAAACAATGTCATTTCTGTATGTCTGAGCCTACGGATATCCTCTTCCTTTACTGCCCAGGTCTCACAACCATACATCATTACACTCCTAACACATGCTGTAAGCAAAATTCCCTTAGCACAGAGGGAGAGCCCTCTCAGTGTCAGGAGGCAACAGCTCCCGGAACTTCTTCCAACGACTTCTTTCTCTGGGCACAGCCAAGGCCGTCTTGATTTGAACAGGCCCGGGTCTCCCGCCAATATCTGACAGTGACGTCACAATCGGTGGCCATTGTATTATTCCGCCAGCCCACGAGCCAAGTTGTAAATAGTGAGGCACGCCTACAATTCACCCACTGATTTAAAATTTTTCCTCTCTCCCATCTGGATTTCGTTCACGGTAAGCCATACACGTCTTATTAAATATGTATAGCCATACTAGAATGCATGAAAAGCATCATTGCTATTACGGAAAGCATTTTAAATGAGAAATTAGAGGTATCGGAATGTCAGCAGTGGATATCTTCTAGTAAAGTAGTTTTCGTAATACGTTAGGGGACGAAATTACAACACAGCCTTTATTAACTGTGCATAATATATTTTGGTGGATCACAGTCGTATTGAGATGTTAATTTGGTTACTGATGCCTTCATTCCATGCAAAATAATCTATGCTACTCAATGGTAGCTTGATTTATTCTTTTAATTCTACCGGTATGTAATCAATGAAATATCTAGGTAACAAGGATATCTACCGAAAAGGGTCAATTTTTACACGTTACCGTCATCCGATTTTCGACTTTTCGTTAACATTTTCTAGTAGAACTGGTCATTCTAAGAATCTTTTCTTCTATGACATTTCTCTCGTAAATTGATAATAAACGAGTTACACGCTATTTACTTCCACCAATCACAATCACAGACGAGCGCGCGCTCTGTCCGCTCACCCGCTCACATTTGAAAGTTTGTCCCGGAAGACCAAACTTTACACGTACTCCTCATTTTTACACGTTGCCCTCATCCGATTTTTTCATCCAACCTGAGTGTTTCCTGTTGTTTTTGGTGTGATTCGATCGATTTTGACCTTCGTTTCTATCGCAAGTCGCAAATTTTTGTTGAACGCCACTAGCGACTTCCGGTGGAAAGGACCGGTCCAAATCAACAAAAATCACACCAAAAACAACCGAAAACACTCAGGTTGGATGTTTGTTATCACTTGAAATGTAATTTTTTGCGGTTCTTCCCCCTCCCCCAGGAATACTGGGGGACCTGTGGGAAACCGGGGTGTTGGGTGGGGGAAAAACGCAAAAGCGAGTGATTTCCTACTGGAACTGTTATCAAAATCAAATGAAAAACACTAAAATCCTTCGGAAGAAAATAATTTTAAGTTTCTTAGGGAGTTCATGTTTCCTAACTGGGGGGCTTCGCCCCCCAGACCCCCCAACCCTGGCCGTGCTTCCTAACTGGGGGGCTTGGCCTCCCAGACCCTCCATGACATTAACCAAACCTCATCTAACCTAACCTAACCGAGTGTAAATAAGAAATAATGCATTTACCTAGCAGTTTACAGTTCCTCGTCTGCATCTGAAGAGCCGTCTGTAGCTGTAAACGGCAACTGGTGACGGGCGACAGTGCAACAGTCAGATCCTCACGTAAAATGAGACTTTTGCCTTGATTTGGGTACTTTGTTCCTGTTGAAGGTAAAACACCATGCAATCGCACAAAGCCTACAGTTTTATCTTCTTGCTGGTAGAACTGTGTAAAGTTTGGTCTTCCGGGACAAACTTTCAAATGTGAGCGGGTGAGCGGACAGAGCGCGCGCTCGTCTGTGATTGTGATTGGTGGAAGTAACTCGTTTATTATCAATTTGCGAGAGAAATGTCATAGAAGAAAAGATTCTTAGAATGACCAGTTCTACTAGAAAATGTTAACGAAAAGTCGAAAATCGGATGAGGGTAACGTGTAAAGTTTGACCCCGAAAAGTATAGGCCTAGCCTAGGGTAAGAAGAGACATTTATAAGCCCAGCCCAGGCCAAGCAAAAACATTTATGGGCCTTGTCTAGGCAGGGAGAAACATATAGGCCTACCTTATGCCAAGAAAAATGTGCATAGGCCAAGCCCAGGCCAGGAAAAATGCATAGGCCTATCTTAGGCCAAGAAGAAATGTGTATGGGTCTGCCCAAAGCCAAATGTAATGCCATTGCTTAAAAGAATTGTTAGCTAAATATGGATTTTAGCCAGGCCGGGGTCATTTTATTGATACTCATGTTTCCTATGGTTTGAAGAGAGGGACTTGAAAAGAGATTTGCGCCGGTTAGAGCATAAATAGAAATGAAAATATGACACAAGAAACCTATTGTTTAAATGACAAATATCAGTTCGGTAAAATTGCTGTAGGGCAAGTGTCTGTACTAATACCCATTATTTTGTATAATATTAATTTAGTCTTCATTACAGTTAGGTAAAGTTGTTGCACTGTTTTATGGTAGAAGCTGTTAAATGGATAATAAACTAATCTGACCTTACCTAACAAGGAGGAGAAAAAAAATAAACATTACTGATGATTGGAATCTAGTTATATAGCAATATGCTGATATAATTATATAGCTATCTTTACCTATACCTACCCTAAGAAAAAAAGGCACATTATATATACGATGCAATGCAATGGTAGTCAGAAACTTAACCTACTGTATACAGTATTGGTTGATTATATATATATACATAATTACAGTGTCTAGAGTTTCTTCCTTTGGTGTACTGTTTGTGCTTTCTTTAGCAATTCAGTTTTTTACCAGTGTGTAGGTTATTTACACCTTATTTTTCAAATATCCCGGGAATTCATGCAGATTTTATGTTAATAGGTGCATTAAAAGCAGTAAAGTGGTCATAGTATTGGGTTTATTCAAGTGGGCTTATTCAAAATCCAGGTGCACAAAAGGTGGGCCACCGACGTTGTTGCCAACCCGGATTTGTGTGTATTATTTTACCGTGCAAGTAAAACAGTTATTTTCAGTTTGTACAGTGATAAATAATCTTTACACAGACAGGTATCCTAATATCGTATAAAATTTGCATCTGAACAGATCTATTGATTACAGTGTTTTAGGCCTTAAATTCGGGAACTGTCATTTTTAATGTTTATCAATAATAAATAATAATAACTAATATTAGTATTAACACTAATAATAAAAAATAAATAATAATGGCCATATTTAAGTAAGCATATATTAAATGTGTACGCATGAGAGGCAAAGGCGGAGGGAATTTGTGGCCACCGCCTGTGACGTCATCAGTCTCTCCTCCGGGCCTGTATATCAAGACGGCCTTCGCACAGTCCCACCTCCAGCATACTGTATAATATGTCCCTCAAATAACAAAACTCTTCCACACACTCAAGAAACCCACCAGCAAGAGCAATCCTTTCACACCTGACAATCTTCACGTGCCCTCCCCGACACACCGCACACACGAAATCAACACTATTTCGCAATCTACTAACACCACCGCATCTCTTATGTACCCACTTATCACAAACTGCACAAGTTGAAGTTACTTCCCACATCCTTGTGGCAGAACTGCTCATGGTCACACTTCCTCTGCTTTGATAGTATTACAGCCAGTTCTACATATCATCACTTTTGTTATTTCTGCATTTACTTTCAAGCCCTCGTCCCTCGTACCATCTCTTTATTCCCTGTATCTTTCCTTTACCTCCCTTTCATTCTCTGTAATAAGCACCAAGTCATTTCTGAGGCTACACGAGACACCTTAAAGCACCATGACAAGCAACTAGGGGCTCAAGACTGACCCCTGATGCACACCAGAATTGATGGAAGACTCATCATTCTAGTCTCCATTCACTCTCACCTGGGTGCCACACACACGCATATATATATATATATATATATATATATATATATATATATATATATATATATATATATATTGCCAGATGCCTCAATCCCGTTTGGGGTGGCCACAAACAAATCGCCTCCAAGTCGCCCTGTCCCCCGCCATCTCACTGCCCTGCTCCCAACTCACACACCCCTCTCTCATATACCTCTCCACCCCATCCTTCCATCTTATCCTCGGCCTCCCCCTCCCTCTTCCCCCCTCCACCTCACTCACATACACTCTCTTCGTCAGTCTTTCACCCTCCATCCTCTCCACATGGCCAAACCACCTCAGTGTGTTCCTCATAACGCTTCCTATCACATCCACATCCACACCACAACGCCCCTTTATATCCTCATTCGTCAGCCTGTCTCTCCATGTGACTCCACAGGCTCCTCTTAAATAACTCATTTCCACGCTCATAGTCCTTTAACTAACTTTATATGAATTTGTTTACATGGCACAATCAACAAAATTATTTCCATTACATCTATCTATCTATCTATCTATATATATATATGCCATTGCTCATATTCCTTTAACTAACTTTATATGAATTTGTTTACATGGTACAATCAACAAAATTATTTCCATTGCAGCTTGATCAACCAGCTCAACCAGGCACGTATCCACCAGACTTTATTATGATTCAACTATTTTATAAATGTTACTCACCCAGTTAATCTTAAATTCTTTTAATAAGTCCATACACATCAGAATAGAGCTTCAAGTACGTCAAAATCACGGCCGTCTTAGGACCTGTTGCTGTCGAAGTTGGTTTTCTTTTCTCTAAGTGGCAGGTTCTACGAAGAACTGACTGCAAGTGCAACAAAGAAGAGAATATAAGTCTTTATGTTTTGGAGGGATTTTCGCCAATCAGTTCAGTTTATTCTGTTTATGTATTTATTGTGAATAGATATTTTTAATATGCACCTAATTTTTATACTGATGTAACGAAAGCAGTCCGTAGCACCGCAAAACTTCTGTATAGTTTATTTATGGTACATGAAATTATTTCTTCTTTCTTTACACCAGTTCTTGAGCAATATATTATCAAAAGTAGCTTCTAAAGGCCAGTAGATTCCAAACTTTCAGTCATAACGACCCTCTAATTTCCAAATATCGAGATTGCGCCCATTTTCATTTGTATCATACTGCTTGTAACATCCAGGCAAGCGACAAGGAACAGAACATTTTTGTATGATTTTTTTTTTTATCACTTGTGCAATGATTATAAAAAGCTGATGACAAAACTTTTTCGTTTTCAGATGGTTATTGATTATTCTGTTCTCCGTTTCTTAATTTTTCGTGCGTTTGTCATAAAATTATATGTCAGGGAAAAGTAAGAAGGTGAAAACACGTAAAAGTATTTGTAGCAAGGACTTGGAAAAAGATAAACCACAAAAGACGGTGATGACAAATAATACAATCTCTCAGTGTAGCGAACATCGCTCGGCTGAACGGAAAACGTTTGATGCTTCCGTGATAAAGGCCACACGTGTTCGAATGCTCTGAAAAATCCTTAACTTAGGATTCGTATTTTCATCTTTTTATTTACAAACTTCAAAAATTATTAAATGTTTCCTATAGAGGGTTAAGTTCATTAACTCTATAAAGAGATTAATGCAGCTGCTACTATCAGATTCTCAGCAATAATTCAATTTTTTTTTCTTTTTTTATTTTTAACCCTGTCGTACATGGCGCAAGCTCTTAAATCTCTCTTGCCCAAAGTACGTGCCCCACCTGGAGCGTGCACCACACAGTAAGGGATGCTAGACGCTTCAATGAGGAAAAGCACAGACAAATTTTAAAAAAGGACATTTGCCCCCCCAAAAGAACAAACCCCCATATATATATATATATATATATATATATATACCCCCTGGGGGTAGGGGGGTTTTCAAGAATACTCCCCCAGTATCTCTGCTTGTCGTAAAAGGCGACTAAAAGGGTTGGCGGAGGGTTAGTGCCCCTCCCCGGAAAACAACTAACTAAAAAAACAAACAAGAAGCCTCGGACAAGGACTGACCAAACGATGACGACCCAGGACCGGACAAAGGACTTGGTAATGAGTACATGGAATGTAAGAGGAGCGAATGATGAGGTGAAAGAGAGATTGTCCAGGTGCTTGAGGGTGCGAAAGTGGATGTATGTGGAATAACTGAAACAAAATGGAGAGGAGAAAGTGTGAGAGAATGGGAGTATGGATGGGGTATATGTGCAGGAGTAGATGAGAATGAGAGGGCAAAGGAAGGAGTGTGTATAGTTGTGAGTAAAAGATGGAAGAAGAGCATAAGACAGTATGGATCAGTTGGGTCAAGGATTGTATGGGTAAAGTTGAAAGTTGGTATACAAATGTGGGCGATTGTGTGTGTGTATGCACCAACGCAAGATCGTGCTAGAAGAGTGAGAGAAGAGTTCTGGACAAATGTGGAAATGTGCATGGAAAAGTTTGGAAGGAATGAGAGAGTGTTTTTGATTGGTGATATGAATGGTAAAGTTGGTAATGTGAAGGTGGATGGAATAGTTGGTGAGTGGGGTGTGCCTGCCGAGATAGATGAGAATGGGAGTGCGTTAGTGGACATTTGTGCTGGGAGGGGGTTGGTGATAGCCAATACCCTCTTCAGGCATAAAATGATCCACAGGTATACATGGCGAGTGATGAGAAGGGTGGGTGGTGAACTGAATGAAAGGAAGGCAATGATTGATTATGTGTGTGTGGATGAAAGGATGCGAAGATGTGTAAAGGATGCAAGAGTGTATAGAGGTTGGGGGAGTGGACTTTCTGACCACTACTTGGTGGTGGCCAGAATTAGGATGCAAGTGAGATGGAGGAATAGAAGAAGGGAAAGACGAGAGGAAGGAGTAGTTGCAAGGAGAGTGGAAAGGTTACAAGAGGATGAGAAAAAGGCAGAGTATAAGAGAGAAGTGGAGGAACGATTGGGCAAATATGAATTGGAGCAGATGGGAGACGTGGAAGGTGTGTGTAAGATATTTACAGAAGAAATATGTGCAGCATGTGATGTGGTGTGTGGAAGGAAGAGAAGGCGGACGGGGGGTGCAAGGAACAGCGTGGTGGACTGAAGAGGTGAAACAGGCTGTGGCACAAAAGAAGAAAGCATACAATGAATGGGTGAGAAATAGGGGCGTGGAAGAAGTTGAGAGGCGGAAGAGAGAGTTGTATGTGGAAAGGAAGAGAGAGGTGAAAAGATTAGTAAGAGAGAGTAAGAAGAGAGTGGATGAGGAATTTGGAAGGAATTTGAGTGTAAAGTGGAGGGACTGTAAGAAAATGTTCTGGAGAGAAGTGAAAAGAGTAAGACAGGGTGGAAGTGAAGTTAGCAGGGGAGTGAAAGATAAAAATGGTAGATTACTAATGGAGAAGGGAGAAAAAGTGAGCAGATGGAGAGAACACTTTAAGGAATTGTTGAACGTAGAGGATGGAAGTAATGCGAGTATAAGTGGCTGGGGAATGGCTGGGAGAAAGAGGGAGGTGAGAAGACAGGAAGAAATCAGTAGGATAGAAGTTGTGGAAGCAATGTAGAAAGTTAAATCGGGGAAAGCCCCAGGAATTGATGGAGTGTGTGGTGAAATGCTGAAGCATGGGGGAGAGATAGTAGTAGAATGGATGTGGAAGATGTGCAGATTGGCCTGGGAGGAAGGTAGAGTCCCGGAGGATTGGAAGTCAGGTATAATTATTCCCTTGTACAAAGGAAAAGGGGAAAAAGAAGTGTGTGGTAATCATAGGGGCATTTGTCTTCTTAGTATAATAGGAAAAGTGTATGGTAGGATACTTATAGACAGAGTTAGAGAAAGAACAGAGAAATTAGTTGGAGAAGAACAGGGAGGCTTTAGGAAGGGAAGAGGTTGTGTGGATCAGATATTCATTCTTAGATCTTTAGTGGAAAAGTTTCTAGAGAAGGGAAAGAAGTTGTATGCGGCTTTCATGGATTTGGAGAAAGCATATGACGGTGGATAGACAAGGATTGTGGAAAGTGTTAAGAATATATGGAGTAGATGGGAAGTTGTTGAATGCTGTGAAGAGTATGTACGATGGTGCGAAGGCTGCAGTGCATGTGGATGGTGAACTAAGTGATGTGTCATGTCTTCATGGTTGTTCAATCTGTACATGGATGGGGTAATAAAAGAGGCACAAGGTAGGGTAGTGGATGTTGGAGTGGCCCTGGTGAGAGAGGATAGTGTTTGGAAACTCCCTGTACTGTTGTTTGCAGATGATACTGTGTTGTTGAGTGAAGACGAAGGGGAGCTGCAAGGCTTGGTGGATGAGTTTGGGAGAGTGTGTAAGAAACGGAACCTAAAGGTGAATGTAGGGAAGAGTAAAGTGATGGTCTTTGAGAGAGGTGAAGTTAGTGAATGTACAGCGAGGTTAGATGGTGAGGAATTGGAAAATGTGAGTACGTTTAAGTATTTGGGTAGTGTGATGAGTAAGGATGGAGGTTTGGAGGGTGAAGTGCTTGAAAGGGTACAGCAGGGAAGAAAGGTTACTGGTTCCTTGAAAGCAGTGATAAGAAACAGGGAAGTGAGCATGGAAGTGAAAAAGTTACTACATGACAGTATTGTGATACCAACTCTAACGTACGGAAGTGAAGCTTGGACATTGTTGGAAGGACACAAGTCAAGAGTGAGAGCAGTGGAAATGAGTTATTTAAGAGGAGCCTGTGGAATCACGTGGAGAGACAGGCTGACGAATGAGGATATAAAGGAGCGTTGTGGTGTGGATGTGGATGTGATAGGAAGCGTTATGAGGAACACACTGAGGTGGTTTGGCCATGTGGAGAGGATGGAGGGTGAGAGACTGACGAAGAGAGTGTATGTGAGTGAGGTGGAGGGGGGAAGAGGGAGGGGGAGGCCAAGGATGAGATGGAGGGATGGGGTGGAGAGGTATATGAGAGAGGGGTGTGTGAGCTGGGAGCAGGGCAGTGAAATGGCGGGGGACAGGGCGACTTGGAGGCGATTTGTTTGTGGCCACCCCAAACGGGATTGAGGCGTCTGGCAATAGATAGATAGATAGATAGATAGATAGATAGAGAGAGAGAGAATGAATGTTAACGTACCATTATGAGTGGGTTTTATAAACTGATAATTCTTCAAAGGAGCAGTGTTCATTTCCCTCTGCGGCGATGTGACAGAAATACTGGACGTTGAAGCTGATGAGGAAGCTGGTTGTGGATTCGTTTTCGAGTGTGAGGTTTTATTATACATATAACCTGAGAAACGTCTTAGCAATTTATCAGTTCTAGCAGCGTATATTATTAACAAACATATGTGATCTAATTCGCAGTATAGCCTTCAGCGAACTTGAGCTTAGTTTCTTTTTTGCTTTTATGTTCGTGACATGGAAAAACACCAGCTCATGAACGGTCTCTCTCTCTCTCTCTCTCCCTCTCTCTCTCTCCCCGTGTGTGTGTTGAGGGGAAATGTGTGGTTATGCAGTAGGAGGAGGGGGGAAAAAATGGTAGAGACAAGTGGTTGGGACAAGGTGGGATGGTGACAGGTGTAGGTCAGGGCAGGGCTATTGCACTCTGGAAAAATGAAAGTGGTGGACTGTTTGCCGTTAATAACAAAATCCATAACCCTCTCATGGTAGGGAAAACTCTAATATTCTATTCCAGATATCCTCGCACGACTTTATTCAGATAAAAGTATGTGACGGAAGCCTGAGTGTTAATACTATACCCTTTTTACCTTAACTTGACTCAGATTTTTGTCCTTTTGCAGCTTATTTCACATAGCTCACTACCACAGTTACATGATGCGGTTCTCCTTTGCAAAGCACTTCTTCGTGACTACCATCACATCGGAGTGCTGATCAATTGTTACAATCTCAGCCGTCAAGATGGAGAGATGACAATTTTAGGCCAGGTTAAAGTAAAAAGAGTATAGTAACCTTAGCCCAGTCATGGTGGGAACAAGTGCAGTATTTGACTCCAGATAACGCCAGACGATTGTATTCAACTGACTGAGAGTTGACGGATCTTGAGTTCACAATATTTTTCATTACCGAGTTATTGGCTCAGCTACTTGATGTTTTACTAACACTCGCAGGCTATTATGAGTTATTGGAAGCTACGTCAAGTTGTTTGGCGTAAATTGCAATAAAATACTAGAGTTGTCTCGACCATGTGAGATTTAACGGTGACAGGATCAACACTCATAGGTTCTTATGGCTCTACCTCAGTTGAAGAAAATCGTCTGGCCTTACCTGAAGCTCTATATTAGAGGCATTGTAATTATGGAAGAGTTCATTCTTACTTATCAGTTTTTCGTAGAATCTGTTTATAAATGGAGTAGTCATGATGCGGCTGCCTTAGATAGATAAACAAATAGATATATAAACAGACAGGTAAATAGATACATATACAGGTATACTGATACACAGTGATAGGTAGATAAACTGATAGACAGACAGAAATAGAAAGACTGACAGAATGAGAGGTAGACAATACACAGTGATATTTAATTGGATAGATTGATATGTAGGTGGATTAATTGATAGATAAAGAGAGATGGCAAGGCAGACAACTGTATAGATGGATTATCCTTACACATTACTGACAGAAGCCACAACCACCAACGCTGGTAGATAACTGGTTCTGGTCAGGTAGGGCCAGGGATTGGAACCATCTCAGGACTCAGGCTTGTTTTACCGGAACATCACAAGTCCAATGGTTAATTTTTAATTACAATTGTTAGTATTTTCTTAATAAGAAACTAGTAAAGGTGTGTGTGGATAATGAGAGAAAAAGAGGAAACGAGGAGAGGAGAGAGAGAAAGGGAGAAGAGTGTTGAAGGGCTTAGAGGTCTCTCTCTCTCTCTCTCTCTCTCTCTCTCTGGCTAGTGTACAATACTTTGCTCCAGCAATATCAGTATTTTCAGTACGACGTTATTTCCCTAACTCTATGGACAAGTACCCTACCATATATATTTTACCTGTTGCATTGAAAGGATAAATACTCCTACGTTTGCCACACCCTTCTCTTTCCTTTTGTCCCAGTATTTTATTAGTTAAACTTTATTAAGTCTTTCCGTACCTTTGGTAGAAACCCTCACAAGCGACAATGAAAGAAACCAGATCTGTGACTAAGAACGACGTTTCGACTCAGTCAAAGAGCAGGGTTTTCCTTGTTATTACTACGTAATAATTTACACCAATGCTTCACCTGGTGAATACTTTTTACAACATTCGTCAGTTTTCCATCCACACCGAACATAGCCAACAACTTTCATCCAGGGAAAGAACCAGATGTGTCTGAGAACCAGGTTTTGTTCTAATTCCGATAATGAGGATTAGTATTTTTTATTGATTCTAATTAATTTACGCTACTGCTTTTCACTTGTAAACACTACAGTATCCCACATCCGTCAGGTGACCATTCACATCGCAAACACCTTCCATATTTTCATCCTTATTCCCTTTCTTAAAGATAACTCACATATACACCTCCATATGCTTTCTTCACTCTCTGTGCTGCTGTAAATATGTCATCTGAACATCGATTACTTCCCTAAAGTTTACCTTGTTGGTCACTCACCAAAGAGTCTGATATGTCTTATCATCTTTGTCATTTTTCTTACAAATACCATTCGTTCAATACTCAGCTGACTTATTCCATAATAACTTCAGCAATCCCTTCTACCACGTAGGTATAACAAAACCATTTACATAATTTTTCTGTTCCACGGGTGCAGTTCTATTAATCCCGGCATTTTAACATATTACCCACAGACAGTTCACTGCCTCTCCCCACCACATTGTGTCATTTCTGCATATACCTGATAACAATTTAGCATAAACACACTTAAGCCTAACAATTTAGCATGAACACAAGCATAACAATTCAGCATAAACACACTTAAGCCTAACAATTTAGCATTATCACACTTAAGCCTGACAATTTAGCATAAACACACTTAAGCCTGACAATTTAGCATAAACACACTTAAGCCTAACAATTTAGCATAAACACACTGAAGCCTAACAATTCAGCATAAACACACTTAAGCCTAACAATTTAGCATAAACACACTTAAGCATAAACAAACTAAACACAAACCCCACCTACAGACAGGAAGATGGGTCGTGATCCATGAGTATCAACCAGGATTCGATTTTTTAAAATGTGCGTTTGTGTGTTGCAATTGTCATTCATTTGTGCAAACAAGGATTCTCACTCTCTCTCTCTCTCTCTCTCTCTCTCTCTCCCAGATCAAAATAGGAAGCCATGCTAAGGACGATCGTAATGACGAATGACAATGACGGGAGGAAGAGGACGGGAGAAACAATTAGAGAAACAGGAGGAGAAAGAAGGGGAGAAAGGGGAGAAGGAGGATAGGGAAAGAGAAGGAAAAGCAGGAGGAAGAGGAAGGGGAGAAAGGGGCAAAGGAGGAGAGGGAAAGAGAGGGAAGAGCAGGAGAAGAAGACGAAGGATACAGGGACCTCTTTGCTATTCCGTCTCTTTGGTCATGGCCATCACCCTTCTCTGTGACTGTTGTCTACTTCACTTCATTCAGTTTCTTATTGCGTTCGTTATCTTTCACTCCTTTCTAATAATCTCTCCCTTCTCGTCGTTCCCTCATTGTCAATTACGTCAACCTTTTTGCTTTCTCCCTCGCTTTTATCACCACCTTCCTTGCTGGCACTTGTATTGTTTCGCCTTTTCCCGTCCTTTTTTTTTTTAATTAAATTCCATCCTCACCGTTATTTATCTGCCTTTAGAGACGCCAGGTGCACAGTCTGTGATGAAGTTGGTCTACTGTTCTACTGCGTTTACTTCACGCTTATGGCATCGTCACCTTACTCCATGGTGCATCATATCAATGAACATCATGTACAGGCAAAGAAAAGTGCAAAGTCGTTCTCTGCTTAAAAATATTAGCCGGCAGACGAGAGTGACCAGCAGAATTGGCAAAATATTAAGATTTTTTTTTTTTTCCCCGAGTGTAAAAAAGCAGAGTGCTTATTTTTACCATTTTCTTGTTGACGTCTTCATCATCTTATCCATGGTGTTATCGTACGAATTTTAGTCAGCTTAGGAGAACTGCTAGGTAGGAATAGTTATATGAGCATTTTAACTAACCGCTCTAGTTAGAATAGCATATCCTTAAGCGGCCGTAATTGTATGGAGACAGCAGGAATTCAAATTTAAATTAAACAATAGGACTGAAGAGGTTAAACAACTTGAAACTTCCAACATGATGTTCTTTTATTTTATTTTTTGTTTTCTCTCCAATCATGCCCCACCAAAAACCAACATACCAACCTGTCGCACCCACTCCTCTGCACCCAGCCAACACCGTTTTTTTTTTTTTTTCACTCTTCACTGAGCTTTTAAAATTGATCTGCCATTTACTCCTCCCCACCACCAGTAAACACAGTTCTGCGCGGGGTTTACTCGTTCCTGTCGGACCACCCATCTCCATCATACTCCTTACCACCTAATCCTTCCTGTCCCCACACATTATTATTTTCTAAATCCTCTACCAATGACCTGCACAGTACCTACCCACCTGCAGCAGCATCCTTCACGGCATATACTTCCTGTGTCATGTCCCACCACCACTACCACCAGTACATCCCACTCCTCATCACCAGTCACACCCATGTCTGGTCTGATGTGGTGACTATTAAGAATAAGATGCCTCAACTACCAACCAACCAACACCGCCCATATTCGTAGGGTGTAGGTCTACCTTCCCACCACCACCACCGTCTCCACCCAAGCCACCCAGTCTTGAGCTGCGATTCGACGCATCTGTTAAAACACACCAAACAGGCAGATTTATGGCACATGCCTTTATAGGTATGACAACTTGAAATCAACTTAAAGGACCTTCCACTTACTCCATTCAATTGTTTCTCTCCATTCTTTCCTTTCACTTTCATTACCTTTTGCATTCTCTTTTCTTGTCACCACAAAACGATTTAGCACAACGTAGGAAGAACCTCTGTCAGTAAAGGGGTTGATGAAGGCAGCAAAACCTCCTCTATTCAGCAAAGTATCTGCAAATATCAATAACAGTGGATGAAGACAGCAAGGAAAAAAACGTCCTCTTGCCAAACGGGCTAAACGCTTTCCCTCTTCTAACATTTCCCTCTCTTGTTGTTCAGTTTTTTTGTCTATCTCCATACGAAATTCTGCCTGGTTGCACTTTCTGTTTCCATGTTTATCTATCATTCCTTTTGTCTGCTAGTTTGCCATTCAGTCTGCCTGTTCGTTCTCTCTCTCTCTCTCTCTCTCCTTTCATTCATATCCTCCACTATCCGTTTTCATTCCTTTACCCCAACTGTCACAGTCTCTCTCACCGCCGCAAATATTGTTCCTTCAGTTAGCCCGTTCACTCCCGTCCCATAAAGCTTAGCTCTCTAGTACAGAGAGAGAGAGAGAGAGAGAGAGTTGCAGCTATATACAGACCATATTAACCTTATGGGCTGTAATATTAACGACAACTTCAGTTGTGTTCCCATACATAACAGGACAGGCAATATAAATGTTTTTATTATATATATTGTTGTTGTTGATCTTTCAGGCTCATTTGAACGTGAACCCGATGGACTGGAAGCTGCAGTTGCGCTTTTCCTGCATTTCATTATATTCCTTTAGGGGAGTGAGGGGGACCTGAAAGACTTTTGTACAACCATTATGTCGGGGCACGAACGTGAAGGCGTCCTTCCCCTGCACCATTTCATAGACTTTAAAGACATTCTCTCTCTATCTTATATATATATATATATATATATATATATATATATATATATATATATATATATCATACACTTTCTCTAAATCCATGAATACCCAAATCACATCCTTGCCTTTCGCTAAATACTTTTCACACACTTGTCTCACAGCAAACACCTGATCCACGCATCCCATCCTTTTCCTAAAGCCACACTGCTCATCACCAATCACTCCCTCTGTACCCTCTATCTCTTAATTAGCACTCTACCATACACCTTACCTACAACACTCAACAGACTTATACCCCTAAAGCTAGAACATTCATACTCATCACCCTTGCCTTTGTACAACGGGACCACACAAGCACTTGCCCAGTCTAATGACACCATACCTTTCACAAAGCACACATTCAACAATCTTACTAACCAGTCAACAATAGTCGCTCCACCACCCTTCAGGCATTCCACAGCACACCCATCCATACCTGCAGCTTTCCCTGTTTTCATCTCCTTTACTGCCTTCTGCACTTCCTCCTTTGTGATCAAAGAATCATTCAACTCTCCCAACACATTTATTCCTTGCACCCTTCCATCCGCAACAATCCTAGCCTTCCTTTCCTCCTCTACATTTAACAATCTTTCAAAATACTCTGCCCATCTCTTCCTTACTGCATGCATCTCAGTTAACATCCTTCCATCCACTGCTTTTACTCTCTCTTCCCTCCCAGACTATCCCTTTCGCACCCTTTTCACCTCCTTCCAAAACATTTTCTTATTCTGTTGAAAATTCTCAGTCAACCGCCTACCTCACCTCTCATCTGCTGCCACTTTAGCATCAAGCACATCCCTTCTCGCCCTATTCCTCTTTTCCTTATACCTCTCATATGACACCTCATCCTTCCTCTGCAGCCACACTTCATATGCATGTCTCTTCTCAGCCACAGCCATAGTTACTTCCTCACACCACTATTCACTCCTTTTCTTACACCGTCACCCACACGTCTCACACCATACACCATGCCCCACCACAGCACTCTTAAATAACTGCCATTCCTCCTTCACACTGCCATTTTCCTGATCTTTCACTGCGTTCCACTCATCTTTCAATTTCTCCTGATACTTTATCATTTTCCCTCTTTTATCCAACTCACTCACTTTCAAAACCTCCCTGCCACACCAAACTCTCCTAGCTCTCATCCATCTCTTACCTACTCTTAACTTTCCCTCCACCAGGTAGTGGTCAGACATACATCCACCCTCCCATCTCAATACTCTCACATCCAACAATCTTCCTTTTACATTCCTAGACACAACCACATAGTCCATCAAAGCTCTATCAACAACCCTTCCACCCTCCTGTCTCACCCATGTATACTTATAAATATCTTTTCTCTCAAACAGGGTATTTCCAATCACCATCTCTCGCTCAACGCACATCCCTATCATATCGTTCCCCATTTTCATTTCTTCCAGGCACACCATGCATACCAACTACACATTCAACTGCTACATTTCCCACTCTAGCATTCAGATCTCCCATCATTACCACTTTCACATTCGTTCCAAAACTCTGCAGACACTCATCAACATCATTCCAGAAAGACTCCCTCTCTTCTTAATCCCTTTCACTACCAGGCCCATATGCACTCACAAACACCCACAACTCACATTCAAATTTCGCTTTCACTCAGATCAGTCTCGATGACACCTCCTTCCATTCAATCACACACTGCTGTACTTCCGGACTCACTAACAAGACCTCATCTTCTCTTGCCCTTCCTCTGTCAACACCTGACAATCTTTCATTCACACTTCCAAACATAGACTCACCCTTCCCTTTCATCTTCGTTTCACTCGAAGCTAACACATCCAACTTTCTTCTCACAAACATTCTCCCAATCTCCTCCCTATTAGACTCAATCGTACTACATCCACGCACATTCATAGACCCAATCTTCAGGGTACGGGGATAACTCCATCCCCCATCCCTTTCTCTGGCCTGTCTCTTTTTAGGAACTTAAAAACAGAGGAGGGGGTCCCTAGTCTCCTCACCCCGCCCTTTTTAGTCGCCTTTTACGACAGGCAGGGAATACGATGGTAGTATTCTTCCTAACACAACCTGGATGCAGAGTAGTAGTGCCACCCCATAGTGCGGCCAGATTGTGTCCCCCCCCCCGCCACTTGTATCTATCTATCTATCTCTATCTGTCTGTCTGTCTCTCTCTTTATCTATCTATATCTATATCTATATCTATCTATCTATCTTTATATATATATATATATATATATATATATATATATATATATATATATATATATATATCTGGGCTTAGTTCCAACTTAAATTCAGTCCATTTTTTCCTACAGTCCATATCCCCACTGGCGCTATTCCTCACAGAACCACAAATCTCACCGTCTACTGAAATATCCCCATATTGTTTTCCCGGTTACCATCTCCTCACAAACTTTCGTAACAAGGGCGGCACCTGTTGTTATATCAAATCCCAATATGCAATTGACACTATTTTAAACTTCAGCCAGTTTTGATTACTCATTGTATAAACTAAACTGTCCAAATATTACCAAATATATTTGTGTAGTCTACCGCTCCCCCGGTGCTTCTTCGGAACCCAGTGTACTTGATTCCATTTCCACACAGCTGAGTATCCTGGTCTAGAGTGCGAGCTGTTTGCAGAATCGTTTAATCTCACGCAATTGGTAAAACAACCAACCAGAATACCAGATAATCCTGATCATAATGCCCATCTTGTGGATCTGTTCCTGACAAATAATCCAGATCAGTACGGGGTAGAGGTATTGTCTCCTCTTGGATCCTCTGACCACAATCTCATCAAAGCCTCATTAATTAGTCCCCCCAAACCTCCCCGTTCTGAACCTGTCGGGGTGACCCGATGGCACTTTGATAGGGCAAACTGGGATGAATTTAGAAATTATCTTGCTGATGTTCCATGGCAGTCTTTCTTCTCTAGTGATGTCAGTTCTACCCAGTCCCATATTTGCGACTTAATACTATAGTAGGACTCGCGCACGTTTGCGGCTGTGGTGTGGTCCGCACCTGTGTACAGTGTTGCCACGTTTTCTATACCGTTATCTCTCTCTCTCTCTCTCTCTCTCTCTCTCTCTCTCTCTCTCTCCTGGCGGGAAATGTGAGCCACCTTGAGTACTTTTGATTCTTTTATAAGTTATTTATAATTGTGCTTTCATTTGTTAATTTGGTTTTGTTATATTTAGTAGTAGATGGAGTGTCAAAGTTACTGTCTGCTGAGAGGTTTGTTACGTTACTGATTCATACACCCCGACGTAGTGGGGTGTGGGTGTAGGTGTGGGTGGGAGTGTGGATGTGGGTTTGTTGGGGTGGTGGTCCAGGGGGGAGGGGAAGTGTGAAGGGGGATTTGACCTGAGACACCCAGGAGGGATTAAGAAGGGAGGGAAGGGGAAGGGGGGGCTGGATTCACCTACCACATGGCGGGAAATGTGAGCCACCCTGAGTACTTTTGATTCTTTTATAAGTTATTTATAATTGTGCTTTCATTTGTTAATTTGGTTTTGTTATATTTAGTGATGCCGACAATGCATTCAATGCATGCCCCTCTCCTGCCTCTCTCTCTCTCTCTCTCTCTCTCTCTCTCTGTAGGGAAGCTATCTGTCAGTGCTGCCACTCACAAGAATTATATGAATTATTTCTTTTACTTTGGATATTGGCATATTTCTTCTTTTTTCAGGCTCATTATCTTATATCCATAACTGTAATATTATTAACCACCCTAAAACTACGCTAAAAAACATTAAAAGTGACTGCTATTTCTTTTAGCAACACTGTACAATATGTATGCCATGTTTCTGTGTTACTGTATAAATATTTTATGCATAATTAGATTACTGTTGATTCATCCATCAAAATACACAATTGTAAGTTTTATTCATCTGAATTTATCGAATTTGTGATGCCTTGTACATAAATAGCTTCCGTTTCACATCGCAAGTTGAGGAAACGTGGCACCATTGTAAACAGGTGCGAGCCACACCACAGGCGCTTGCGGGCGCAAGGCCGACTATAGCTGGTATGGATTTATTCATATCAAGTCAACAGTTCACTAAAAGATCGAACTCTCCAAAATGGTTTGATAGCAACTGTGCCAGAGCAACAGCCCAAAAATCATTAGCATATAACTCTTACTTAAAATAAAAAACATCTGAATCACTCTCTCAATTTAAAATTGCTAAAAATCATGCAAAAGCTGTATTAAATCTAGCTAAATCAAACTTTCTTCAACAGCAAGCATCAAAACTACTTAACAACCCTAATGACAATAGAATATTCTGGTCAACTCTCAATTCTTTCAATAATAACTTTAACAAGTCATCATCCATTCCCCCACTAAAATCTCCAGATGCCAACATTACAAATAACCTGCGTCGGAAAGCAGATCTTTGCCTGTACATTTGCCAGAAATTCTACCTTAGAGGAAGCCAGCCACAAATTCCCAGCACTAGAACTTGACTCTCCCGAAATTGTTCCACTTGAAATACTGACAAGGTACGTGAAATCCATCCTAGACAATTTACCTACCAACAAAGCTCCAGCCCCAGATGGAATTCCGCCAATTATTTTGAAAAAGTGTTCCCCAGAACTTGTCTGTGTTCTAGTTAAATTATTCAGACTATGTATACATACTTCTTCATTCCCTAATTCATGGTAAGAAGCCAATATCCACCCAATTCCAAAGAAAGGAAGTTCCTCTGACCCCTCTGATTACAAACCAATAGCTGTCACATCTCTTGGTAAGGTGCTTGAAACTGTAATTAATAAGCACATAGTTAAACATCTTGAATCCAACAACTTAATTAGTG
This sequence comes from Coenobita brevimanus, assembly GCF_032717465.1. NCBI lineage: Eukaryota > Metazoa > Arthropoda > Malacostraca > Decapoda > Coenobitidae > Coenobita > Coenobita brevimanus. The sequence continues at coordinate 7,560,559 of NC_137066.1, forward strand.
AGAGATAATATGGTTTTCGCCAAGAAAGATCCACCATTGACATACTCAATCTCCTGACTCATACTTCCCATCAATCAGTTGACCTACATGGAGAAACTCATGCAGTAGCCCTGGAAATTTCTAAAGCTTTCAACAGAGTGTGGCACCGTTCCCTGCTATCCAAATTCCCTTGCTATAGACTGAACTCTCTTGTTCCTTTGCTTTCCTCATGTCTCAGCAACAGAAAAATAAGAGTAAAAGTAGATGATGTATATTGCAATTTCCACTCAGTTAATGCCGGCACGCCGCAGGGATCAGTTCTGGCGCCAACCCTGTTCCTGGTTCATATTAATGATCTCTTATCTTCACCCACAATCCCATCCATTCATACGCAGATGACTCAACACTTCATAGTTCATTCACATTCAGACATCCATTTACAAAGTCTGATATCTCTAACTCTCAACTCAGTACAGCCATCTCTTTAAATCAAGACTTATCCACGATCAGTGAATGGGGACAAAATAACCTTGTCTCATTTAATGCTAGTAAAACTAAATATATACAGTTTACTAATAGACAGGTATTGCCAGAATCGTTTATTACTTTCAATGCTACAAATATTCCCATTTCCAAAAGTATTGAAATTCTCGGCGTCTCACTTAACAATGCCCTCAGCTGGACCTCTCATGTCAGATCACTTGCTAAAACCGCCTCAAAAAAACTTGGATTATTGTACAGAGTCCGTAACTTCTTCATTGACGAGCAGTTAGCTATAATTTATAAGTCATGTGCACTCTCAGCTTGAATACTGCTCACGCTTGTGGAATGGTTGTGGAAAGATTGCATAAAAACAACTAGACAAAATTAAGAACAAAGCTGTTAGAATTATTAATAATTCTGCTATTACTAATAAACTACCTCCCCTACAAGAAGGAATGTTGCCTCTCTTGCATTATTTTACAGATATTTTTATATAAAATGCTCAGACGAAGTTGCGTCCATTGTGCCACCTCTCCATGCCTTCCCTCATGCTACACGGGCATCTGGCAGCGCTCATGACTGGAATGTCACTCAGCCATACTGCAGAACTTCTGCCTATCAGAATTCTTTCATTCCCCGAACTACATCTCTCTGGAACTCGCTTCCCCAGAGTTGTTTCCCTCCAAACTTCAACCTACAGCTCTTCAAGTGTAACTGTTACAGATATTTTTTGAACAGAGGACACCAGTTATCTGGTGTATGGATTTTTTTTTAATTCATTTGTTTTTCATTCCTCTGTTCTGTTATTTAAATATATATATATATATATATATATATATATATATATATATATATATATATATATATATATATACACACAGGGTGTCCCCCCAAAAATGTACTCACTCTTTGACTGCCCATTACTCATACAATATTTTGTTTTGTTTCAGATGGAACGAACGTGAAATACTGGCAGACGTACGACTAACTTTTGAAGAAAATTTGTCATAAAGTGCTACTGGAAGTACGAAAACGTCACGTAAGTGCAAAGACAATTTAGAAGACAGTTTCACAGAGATCCACCAACGCGACGCACCATTGCTCGCATCAGAGATAAGTTTGAAGCAGATGGAACCGTACACAACGTCCATAAGCAACGTTCTGGAAGACCACGGACATCCACCAGCCCCGCAAGAGAAGAACAACTGCTGGAAACCCTCCTCCGATCCCCACAGAAATCCATACGACATTCGGCTCGTGAGATAGGTATCCCAATATCGAGCGTCCATCGTATGTTGAAGCGAGTCCATTGGAAATGTTACATTCTGACATTAATCCACGCTCTCAATGAAGACGATACTGACCGAAAAGTAGAATTTTGTGAATGGTACCTGGACAAAAGCGTGGAAGATACAGCGTTTCCAGACTACATTGTCTGGAGCGATGAGGCCACCTTTAAGTTAAATGGCTCAATTAATCTACACAATTGCACCTACTGGGTTCCCCCAAATCCGCATGTTACTATAGAACAACATTTGAACTTACCAGGGGTTAGTGTGGTGTGGGATATCAGCATTAGGCATCGTAGGATCATTCTTTTTTTGACCAAGCTGTCACTGGTTCCGTTTACCTAAACTTACTGAGGAATCCGTCGGTCCACGCATTGAAGAGATGTTTGGTGACGAAGAGATTTACTTCCAGCAAGATGGAGCACCTCCCCACTACCATCGTGATGTAAGGGCCTATCTCGATGCAACTCATCCGAACACATGGATTGGGCGCAGAGGTGGCGTTGAATTCCCTGCACGTTACCCAGACCTCACACCAATGGAATTTTTTTTTATTCGGATATCTCAGAGATAAGATTTACGCTGCAAAACCAGAGACAGTCGATGAGTTGAAAGAGGAAAATGAAAGACAGTGTCCCGCAGTTCCATATGCAATGATTCGTAAAGTTCTAGAATCCATTGGTCAGCGTTATCAGCTGTGTCTGGAAAATGGTGGTCATCAGTTTGAACATTTGAGAACACGCAGCAATGAGTAGACTAGGCATTTAACTTTCTTTAATTACATGTAATTTTCTTGTATCTCTATAAAAAAAAAATGCATTTATTGTCATTCAAAGTATGAGTACATTTTGGGGAAGGACACCCTGTATATATATATATATATATATATATACATATATATATATATATATATATATACACACACACACACACACACACACAGACACACAATAGAGCCTCTGTGGTACAGTGTGCGTTTCGCACGCTGGTGAGCGCTGGTTCGCCTCCCTCCATAGTTGTAAAAAACTTTGAGAAGCGTTCACCAAGCCACTTGCTACTTTGGCGGACACAAGGGGTGCTATGGTTGAACCAGTGTCGCATACTAGTATGCTTCCACCCAGTCGGCTTAAGGCGGGCCGATTACACTTGGTTCACAGAGTACACACACATCCAAAGCCACTACAACACTACAATCACACTCACAAGCACTTCTCACTCTACATACAGTCTCTACCAGACAGCCTAAGCCACTGGGTAGAGATACATTGGCTGTATCGTCCCTGCTTCAGTAGGGATAGGCCGGTCCTGCAGTGGACCTCAACGGCTGATGATTATATATATATATATATATATATATATATATATATATATATATATATATATATATATTCACAAATTCCTGTCTTTCCAACATACCTGGGAAATCATCCAGAATCTTATATTCTCGGCTGTACGCCCTGACAGTTTCCCATCTTGAATATTATTAGCAACAAGCATCCTGTCTCAACATACAGAACCGTTTGCAAGAATCCATTGATCAACACGGTAGTGTAATATGAGAGTTATAAGGCGGACAGGGCATATAATGTATTAGACACAGATGATGAAATGGAATATACGGTAATGCTTGTACGCAGGAATAAGGGTAGAACATCTACTTACCTCCGCCTACAGATACTACAGGGAGTTATGTGTTAGGGGTCTTATGTACCACTAGTGTACTTGTTTATGTTTCATGTGTACTGTGTAAGAACAAATTGTTGACAGTAGCCAGACCACACTAGACGCAAAGGGTTAACAAATGCAGTGGTGCCACGTTCGAGCCTCTACAGTACGTGCAAACCCTTATAGTAATTAGAAATATTTAGAAGTGAAGGCGACTCTACAACACAAGGACGGTGAAACATAGGATATTGACCTTTGATCTATTGCTATAAAAAACAACGCTGTAGGTTTACTCGCTGGTGGACTCTCAGCCCTTTCACCATATGTCGATAAATCGAATAAAAGACTGTTATTTTGTTCACACACACACACACACACACACACACACACACACACACACACACACACACACACACACACACACACACACACACCGCTCGCTGGTGCAGTGGTAACGTTCTCGCTTGCCAACTGGTGGACGGGAGTTCGCGCCTCGCTCAGGTTGCGAAATGTTTCACTGACGAAGTGGGTGGTTACTGTCCCCCTTGAGCAAGGGGACGGGTGTGTGCGTGTGTGAAGGTCACAGCCTTGTCCTTAGATCGGACTATATGAACTTTCAGCTCCCTTCCGGGAGGGTAAAAGCTGACGATCACGACCATCAAGTGATCCTGACCGACCCGATCTGACCCGATGAATTACACACACACACACACACACACACACACACACACAAGGAGCCAAACATACACCCACTCTCAAACTGAAAGTGTATCTGTTTTGTGTTTGGGATCACACGAGGGAATTAACATCAAAGCTGATTTTATGTTGCTATATTTATAGAAGTTTGGACATTTTACGAACGGAAAATTGTACGGTTATATAACTCTGACCACAAAAATAGTGAATGTTGAAATTATGTTCGACCTACATGGGATCAAAGAAAATAAAAAATAAATCTTAACATTAGCTTGATTTGCCCGTTTATTGTATTGTCATACACTAGAGAAATATAGATATGCTACATAAATATAAATACATATAATTTACAACATTACTTACACAAAGTTTCATATAGCCTACACTCAACACACATCCGTTTTTCTTGTATACCCGGTATGTAATTACACATGCGTATTTGGTAATAATAATAAAAAAAAAAACGATTTCGTTAGTCAGCTCACGCCCATATGTACTATAACTTTGTTCGTTTACCTCCGTATTTTTTATTCTAAGGAGAAACCAGTTGTACAAATAGTTTCCATAAGCCCCTCAACACATGATTTTTGCCGCTAGGTTAACTGAACTAGGAACAACAAGAACGAAATAAAAATAACGCCCTCTAAATTAGTTAGCATATACCATTGTCTTAACATGACGTGATGTATGTCAGAAATAACTTACATTTTTATAAGTTTATTACTGACACTTTTAGATGTAATGTTCACATATTAGGCACATTATTCACAGTAACGACACAAAATATTAACTGCTACAACTTATACTATCATATACTTAAGCTACAGAGGTCGTCTCCAGGGTCTTATATATAATTCTTACAGATAAGACAGAAAATATATAGTAATATATTTTGGATATACAGTATTCATTCCCTATGTGCAGATGAGAGAGAGGAGGTGGTGATGCCGGAGCTGACGAATGGTGGACTGGTGGTGATGGTAGTTAGGTGGAATAATGAGGATAATTGTGGTAATGATGGTGGTTAAAGTGGTACTTGTAATGGTGATGTTGATGATGATGGCATTGGCAGTAATGTTAATGGATGCGGTGGATATGGTAGTGGTAGTGGTGGTTGTGGTGGTGATGATAATGATAGCGTTTGTGGTAGTAATGGTGGTGATGGAGTTTGTGGTGATGATGATGGTGTTGAAGATTGGTGTGATGATGGTGAGTGATGAGGGATATGATGGTGCTGATGATGGAGAGTGATGAGGGATATGATGGTGCTGATTGTAGTGACGTTAATGGTGATGACTGATGATGGCAGGTATCGGGTATGCTGAGTGTGATGGTGAAGATGATGAGTGATGTTGGGTGGTGATGATACTGGTGGTGGTAATATTGGTGAAACTGGTGATGACGAATGGCGAGGACAGTGGAGATAACGATGTGTGGTGTAGGTGAGGGGTGAGGAGTGTGGTGGAGTTGATGGTGGTGCTTAAGAGTGGAGGTGATGATGGTAGTTTTGGAGAGTGGTGATGATGGTGAAGAAGAGAAATGAGTGTGATGATGACAATGATACTGGAGTTGGTATGTGATAATAAACGTGGTAATGGTTGTAATGGTGATGCTGGTAATGATGATGCTGATGGTGATGAATTGTGGAAATTGTGGTGGTGCTGTCTCTGATTGGTCAGGAATATGGTGGTGATGATGGCGGTATTGGTGATGTTGGTGGTGATGAGCAGTGAGGGTTAAGGTGATGATAGCAGTATTGATGAGGGATGATTATATGATGGTAACGAAAAGTATTGCGGTAGTGGTGGTTGTGATGAGGTGGTCGTATTGATACGCAAAGGCGTGGACTGGTGAAGATATGATGGTATTAGTAATGGCGACTTCAATGATTCATTTGGCGACTAGATACTGTAGCTGTGATTATGGAGGTTGTTGAGCTGGTGGTGACTGTGTTGACACGAGGACAAGAATTATGAATGTTTTGGTGGTGATGAAGGGGATGCACGTAATTATGTTATATTAAGGACGAGCATTTGTTGCACTACCACTGGTATTAATCAAGTGGTGATGATGAAGATGATGAAGTGAAAGTAAGTTTCCATTTACACTGAGAAATATATGAGTAATGCAATATGACTGTACGTACGAAAAATCTGAAAATGTCTTAAATTACATACGTAAGAATACTTCTTACAATATGCATACTATGAACACTTGGTCTATCTATTTTATCAAATTTTAAACCATTTATTTATTGTGGCTTTTTAAAAATAATATTCTTGCTACCTACAAAAGATTTTATTTATTAGTAGTGAATTTTAACTAACCGTGTTAGACATAACCTTCATTTACCTTATCACTACAATACTGCAAATCTGTCCCAGAGTTGACTATATTCATTTGGAGTTACCAGGAAAAATAAAAATAAAACGGCGTCACCTAATTGAGGGGGAGAACCTTGCCAACCTAAAGGCGTGTTTTCCATGTTGTTGATAACGTGAGACAATATTATACAACAAAAAGAAACCTTAGGTGTATTTCCGTCCACTTTGAAAAGTCTCTCCTGATCACATAAAATCTTCCAGAGATAGTCCCACTAGGACAGAAATCACTAAACAGAATTATATTAAGAAAAATTTGGGTCCTTAATTCTCCTTTACCTCTTCATTACAATCACTTATTTCAAAAATACATTTCTGTGGCATTCAATGGATTAAATTCACCAAAGGAAAAACTTTTCGGCACAGGAGTTTGATACACATTTAATTATGTCCTTGAGTTGTAAATATCTTTCCCAAAATCAGTAAGATACTCTGGCAACGGCAATAACAAAACTAGAATAAGATCTTCGTGCTGAAGGGTTAAGCACGAATATGATTATGCCTGTTTATTTCGACTATCTGCATACGATATTATTTAGCTTAAAACAGATATTTTCCAGTCATTCGCATACGTTTTCTATATTTCATACCTGTCCTTCTGAATTATTATACTGTTGTATTTTCTGTGTAATCTTGCTGATTTCATTCTCTAGTTCTCTCATTGTCACGCTAGTTTCCAGTATTTTCTTGGTATTTTCGTGCATTTGTTGTTATTTTCTTGTACTTTACTGTCATTGCACATTCCAATCTATTTTCTTGCCATTTTCTTATATCTGTTTGTTATTGTCTTGCATGTTCAACCACAACTATATTACAATTACTTCTTCACTGGTTTACAACCTGTAATTTTTTGCTCAACTTTGCCTTTTGGTTTTTCTTCTTTCTGCCAATTTTACAGTTCCTTTGCACATCCTTATATATATATATATATATATATATATATATATATATATATATATATATATATATATATATATATATATATATATATATATATATATGTTTATTTATTTATATTTATATTTATATATATTCTGTTTAATACACATTGTTCTTATAGCTGTGTTATATTTGACACTTTCTTTCTCATTGTTTTTATTCTTCCATACTTTAGGCCCAATCTATCTAGTTCACATTTTTGTTATATATCACCCTATTTGTTCATGTGTCGTCCGCCATATTTTTTGTCTTAATATAATAATTGTCCAAGTAAATATACTTTTCTCAGTTTTTACTATTACAACTTTTTAAATATAGCTTTGTGTATGGTCTACATAATCTAGTTTTCCTTTTTCTCCAAAATTTAGTACACTTTATTACTGGCACTATGACTCATACTCTACTGTATTCCTGACCATAACTTTTCATATTTCCTAATCCTTTTCTTTCAGTTATTCACATTTCATTAACTATACTTTGTTCTTTCTTGTTTACTTGATTTATTATTTCGTTATCATGTATTCAAAATTTGTCATAATTCCCTTTTTATACAATTTCCCTCGTCATTATTCCTTTGTGCTTTTAGTGTGTAGTTATCAAAATAAAATATTATAGTTTCTTTACAATATTTTATGTTAATATTGTTTCCAGCCTTTAAAACGTCTTCACCCCATCTTTATCATTTTTATCACATCAGGCCAAGGACGTATATTAATTTTACCCTTGATGTCTCCAGACAATTTTGTTCAGTTTGAGGGCAGACCACTTGAAGAGAAATGGCACATGAAGGGTTGATCTGACACCTCAATTTTTTTTTTTTTTTTTTAATACGAGGAAGAACGAACCAAAAGCTGAGCCCGCAACGCTTTCCTTCCAAAAAAAAAAAAAAAAAAAAAAAAAAAGGGAGAGAGCCAAATTCAAGATCCATTCATTTCAAGATGTCTGGACACACTGCGTTTGAAAGACTGAAGATCATAGGAAGTAGGAAATACAGACAGAGGGAGACAGTTCCGGAGGTGACCTGTTGCATAAATGAAGAACTGGGAGTAACGGTTAACTCTTGCATTAGAGAGTTGGACAGAAAAGGAATGAGAGTTTGCTGCTAGACGGGTGCTACGCGCCTGTCGTAGAGATGGAGGGATGCAAGCAGACAGTTCAGAGGAGCAGTGACCATTGAAGTACCGATAGAAAAGAGATAAAGAGGCAACAGTGCGGCGAAGAGACAGAGGTTGAAGGGACCCAGTAAGAGGAGGAGAGCTGATGAGACGAATAGCCTTTGACTCCACCCTATTGAGAAGAGCTATATGTGGGGAGCAACCCCACACATGAGAGTTGTACTCCAAACATGAGCGAATAAAACCCGTGTATAAAGTCAACAACTATGCTGGGGTAAAGAAGGCACGGAGTCGGTTTAGCACACCTAATCTCATGGAAGCAGATTTTACAAGAGATACAATATGATCTTTCCGAGATAAGTCCCGTGTGAATGAAACCTCAAACATGTTCAAAAATGATGCAGGATTGAGCTGGATATTATTAAACGTTAGTGGGTACTCCTGTGGAAGATTCTGTCAGGTTGATAGGTGTAAAAACTGGTCTTTGATGCATTAAAAACAACAAGATTATTTTTACCCCAGTCAAAGATACGAGCCAAGTCAGACATTAGGTGTGCCATAGCCTCATCCTTTGTTTGTTGAAGTAACTGCTGAGATGGACGTTGTGGGAACCGAATGGCAAGATGGAGGGTGCAATCAGCGTACAAGTGGATAGGATTAGATGTACAGCTTAGAAGATCATTGATGAATAAAAGGAAGAGAGTTGGTGATAGGACAGAGCCCTGAGGAACACCACTGTTGATAGATCTAGGAGAAGAACGGTGGCCGTCTACAACAGCGCTATAGAAAAACAAGAAATGCAGCTAGAGATGAAGGCACAGATAGGATAGAAACATAATGAATGCAGTTTGGAAATCAACGATTTATGCCAGACTCGATATAAAGCCTTTGAGATGTCAAGTGCAATGGCAAAACTTTCGCCAAAGTCCCGAAAGGAGGATGACCAGGAGTCTGAAAGGTAGCTGAGAAGATCGCCAGTGGAGCATCCCTGACGGAACCCATACTGACGATCAGAAAGAAGGTTGTGATAGGAAAGATGCTTTACAATTTTTCTATTAAGAATAGACTCAAAAACTTTTGAGACACAGGATGTTAAAGCAATTGGACGATAGTTAGAGGGTTGGGAATGGTCACCCTCCTTTTTGACTGGCTGAATGAGAGCAAACTTCCTGTAGGAAGGAAAGGTACAAGCTGAAAGACAAAGGCGAAAGAGTTTACCTGGGCAGGGTGTAAGCAAAGAAGCACAGTTCTTGAGAACAACAGGAGGGACTCCATCAGGCCCGTATGCCTTGTCAAGTTTCCTCCATACTGAATAAGGGTGTCTAAAGATCGCAAATATAGCATGAAAAATACATTATCAGACTCAACGCAATAATGTTATTCCCCTCCCCCCTCCCCCCCTCTCTCTCTCGGGGGAGTGGCACAACACCCCCGTATTAGACCACTCCCCGACGACACACCATTTTCTTTTTAGTTTTTTTTTTTCTTCATTCCCCCATTTACTTTAGTCTTTCTCTCCATAGTATTTGGCTTCTTTTAGTTTACATATTTTTTATTTTTTTTATATATCCACAAATTATTACTCCATTTCTCAGTTTGCTTTATCATCGTTTTCCCTGTTCGGTCTATATATTCTCCGTTATCATCGCTCCTCTGCTCTCTCTCTCTCTCTCTCTCTCTCTCTCTCTCTCTCTCTCTCATTATTTTTTAATTACTTTTTACATGTTCTCGTAATCCTTTACTTTTTCCTGTGTCTTTGCCCTCTGCTATTTGTTTGTTTTATCTTACACTCAATTTTATTTTCCTTTCTCTGTCTTACTTTTGCACCTTTTTATGTCTTAAAGTGTGAAAAGAGTTTTGATAATAGCTGGTGAACTCTCGTTTTATGGAGCATTAAAAAGTAAAATTAGTTTTAACCCTCTGAACATTTCTGTTTATTACCATACGCGTACCAGTGTTCCTACCACTGATGAAAACATTCCTGGAACTCTTCTTTCCTGATGTCCTCCTATGTTTTCAGTCCTGTCAATATATTTTTTTCTCGAGCTTTAGTACAGGGGGACTTTGATGAATGGTTGTGGAGAGTGCAGTCGTGTTTTCGTTGCTCTCTCCTCTAGCGCTCTAGGGCTGCCTCACCGCCAATAGTTTTGTAAATAGGTGAGTAAAAGTTAGGTTAGCTAGATCTCATTTTCCTCCCTGGCCTTAGTAGAAATAGTAAGTGTCTATATCTGTTTCCTGAGATTGCCTTTGCTTACACACCTCTGGAGTGTATCCCCCACTGATCGCTCTGGGATGTGAGTGACACACAGGCGCGTCCTCCCGAGGGTGGTTTGAGAGGGTAATCTCAGACTAGGTGGGTCTTCCCCAGGTGCTCTGTCCCTTGCTCGTTTCTCTCTTTCTTCCCACTTCCCCCGCGAGGGGGAAGTGGTACCTATGGAGGACGCCCCTACTGCCTCCTCCCCCTTCAGGGGGGGAGGTGGTCCTGACGATATTAGGCATGACAGGACTGACCACCCCCAGACTGACGGACGCCAGACTCGAGCTCCACTTGACATCCCTGTAGCTAATGCGACCTACGTTATCATTCATGCACTGGGTTCCACTCCCCTGTCCAATCTCAATCCCTTCCTTATCAAGAAGGTGATTGACCACTGTGCGGGAGAAGTCGAACAAGTTAAAAAACTTGCTAATGGAGATCTCCTGGTCAAAACTGTAAACTCGGCACAGGTAAAGGATTTGTTGAAACTGCGCAAATTCCATTGTTACGATGTCGAAGCCAAAATCCCAGTCTCCATGAATTCTTGCAAGGGTGTTGTCACTTGCAGGGATCTCATGGTGATGAGCGAGGACCAGATCGTAAGTGAATTGGCGCAGCAAGATGTCATTGAGGCTAAATTCATAACTCGCTACTCGGAAGGCATAAGGACGAAGACAGCAACTATCATCTTGACATTTGCCAAATCTTCTCTTCCTAGTGATATCAAAGTTGGTTATGAAATTATTCACGTTCGGCCGTACATCCCTAACCCTTTGCGTTGCCTGAAATGCCAGCTGTATGGGCATGGTACAAAGACTTGTCAGGCTTCCCAGCCAGTGTGCGGCAAGTGTGCAAGCCAGGGTCATGATGCGGAAAGTTGCACATCAGAGACAGTACGTTGCTTTCACTGCAAGGGTACTCACTCCACTTCCTCTAGGGATTGTCCCAAGTGGAAGGAGGAGAAGGAAGTCTGCACAGTGAAGGCAACTGAGGGTATTTCCTACTACGAAGCTAGGAAAAAGGTGAAGGAGTTGCATGCAACTCCCACGCCGAATAGGTCCTATACTTTGGCGGTAATATCCCGTCCTGTGATGTGCTCTGTCGAGACGCAGACTGACCCTGACTTTCTTCCTCCTGCCACTCACAGTACATCTCCATCTCGACCTCCTGTCCGTTCCAACTCTCTCACTGACATCCCTAAAGCTTCAACTTACTCTCAGGCTGCTGCTGCCTCTCCATCAATACGGCCTAAAGCGAAGCCTGACAAGCCTACTAAAAATAACATGACCACCCTCACGAAACAGTCACGTCCTCATGTCCTTCCGGTTCCTACTCCAGCGAGGGAGAGAAAGATTAGCTCTTCCTCGGGGGAGGCTGGGAACCTAATTACTGATGAAAATATGGAGGTTTCCATTAACAAGCACCGGGATAGGTCCCCCGGTAGTCGCTCGCCTGCTGGCAGGCGACAAAAAAAGACAAAGCACACTGGCCCCCAACGAAAATCTTAAACCGTCGCTTTCACTATACTACAGTGGAATTGTAGAGGTATTGGGAATAAGTTACACAATATAGCAATCTTGCTTTCTATACACAGGCCAGACGTTGTTTGTTTACAGGAGACGCGCCTGGAGGATCACCCTGATCCTCCACAGTTCAAACACTATCACTCGTATAGAAGATATGAAGGTCACGGAGTAGCCATATACACACACAAATCACACCCACAAACGAAAGTGATTCTAAATTCTACTCTGGAAGCTGTCGCGTGCAGAGTAAAATTTAATAACACGTATCTGTCTATTTGCTCTCTGTACTGTCCTCCACATGGCCCCATTGATAGTGATGCTTTAAATTCACTAGTGGAACATCTCCCTGGCAATAAGTTAGTGTTGGGCGATTTTAACGCCCATCACTATCAATGGGGTAGCTTGAGGATTGATGGTTGTGGGGAGCAAGTAGCCGACCTAATACTGCAGTCCAACCTCTGTCTTCTGAACGATGGTAGAGCGACTCGTGTAGATGATTGTACTGGTAACTTTTCGGCCATTGACTTATCTTTGGCCTCCCCTGGTATACATCAAGATCTCTCATGGGACCCTTACGACGACTCCTTGGGAAGTGATCATTTACCCATCTGTCTTTCTTATACACGTGACATCGTTTCGGACCCTCCACCTCCAAAATTTAACTATAAGAAAGCAGATTGGGGATCCTTCTCAAGGATCGCCAATTTAGATATATCTGGGGAGACCATGGATGTTAAGGTAGAAAATATAACTACCTCCATATTACATGCAGCTGAGGCTGCTATTCCCAGGACTTCTACAGTTCATGCGAAGCATAGAGCACATTGGTGGACGCCGGATTGCCGACAAGCATTAAGAAAACGCAATAGGAGATACAGGATTTTTGATAGTCAACCCACTGAGGAAAACTTTATTGCATACAAACAGGAACGAGCTGAGGCAAGGAGAATAATAAGAAGGGCCAAACGTGACTCCTGGCGGTCCTTTGTGTCCACGGTGACTCGTACAACTCCATTACGTAAAGTCTGGTCCACTATAAGAATATTAAATAATAAAGGCCCATATTTTCCAATCACCACCCTTCAGGTTAATAATAACATCTATGATGAGCCCGTGGACGTTGCTAACATCCTCACCAGGAGTTTTTCTCATGTAAGTAGCTCAGCCAATTATGATCCGCGTTTTCAACATCATAAATGCATGGCTGAGCTACAGATATTAGACTTTGCCACAGAAGACGTAGACTCCCAGTACAACCAAGAGTTTACGCTAGATGAACTGCTCCTTGCCCTTAAATCCTGTAAAGACACCAGCCCTGGACCAGACACCATCACGTACGGTATGATCCAGCATCTTAATCAGGACAACCTGATTAAGATGTTGGCATTGTACAATGAGATTTGGGTGTCTCGAACGTTCCCAAACTCATGGCACTTTGCGCACGTCATACCGATACCTAAAGAGGCTGGTCGTCTTATGAATCCCACTTCATTTCGTCCTATTGTGTTGACTTCTTGTCTATGTAAGGTCATGGAACGTATGGTTAACAATAGGCTTCTTTTTGTTTTAGAGTCGAAGAATTTGTTAAATGATCAACAATGTGGCTTCCGTAAATACAGAAGTTCACTAGATCATTTAATGAATTTGGAGCATTGTATTGCAGAGGCATTTGCCAATAAAGAATTCATGATAGGGGTGTTCTTGGACATCCATAAAGCCTATGACATGACATGGCGACACGGTATACTAATGAAGCTCTATGCTTATGGTTTAAGAGGAAATTTGCCTATTTTTATTTCAAATTTCTTAAGGGACAGGACTTTCTCTGTCAAATTGCCCCGTAACGTAACATCGGATATATTTATCCAGGAAAACGGGGTGCCGCAGGGAAGTGTGCTTAGTCCTACTTTATTTAGTATTATGATCAATGATATTATGTCATCAGCTCCCATCCCAAGGAATCTTAAATACTCGCTCTACGCTGACGATTGTGCAATATGGCACTCATCCCGTAATGCACAATTTTCGGCTGGGCGGATTCAAGCAGCCCTTGACTCCGTCCACCAATGGGCCTTGCAGTGGGGATTTAAGTTTTCCATCCGTAAGTGTGCCGCTATAGTCTTCACTAATCGTAACGTACCTAATTTGTGCTTAACTTTGGATAATCAGGCGGTACCTTTTCAAAATTCTGTAAAATTTTTAGGAATACATTTTGATCGTAGAATGAATTTTAAACTTCACGTTAATACTTTGCTTGCTTGTTGTGATAAACCGTTAAATATCCTCAAGTACCTAGCGGGTACTACATGGGGTGCCGATAGAAAATCTTTATTAATGGTGTATAAGTCCCTTATTCGATCGAAGCTAGACTATGGCACACAGGTGTATGGCTCGGCATCTGATGCCACGCTGAAAGGATTGGATGTGTTGCAGAATAAATGCTTGTGAATGTGTCTTGGACCTGTCCGGTGTACCCGTGTGGCTCGTATGGAAGTGGAGGCGAATGTGCCTCCCCTCCGTATTCGCTGTGACTATGGCACACAGGTGTATGGCTCGGCATCTGATGCCACGCTGAAAGGATTGGATGTGTTGCAGAATAAATGCTTGCGAATGTGTCTTGGACCTGTCCGGTGTACCTGTGTGGCTCGTATGGAAGTGGAGGCGAATGTGCCTCCCCTCTTTATTCGCTGTGACCACCTGGCCTTGTCCTACGGCGTAAGGACATTAAGGAAAAGCAATATCGGCAATGTGGCCTGTACCCCCCTGCGTCAATACCACCACCTTCTGCGGGGGGTGCGTCGGCCACTTGCCGCTCGCCTCCACTTACTGACTCAGGAGCTTGATGTGGATCCCAGTGACTGTGACAAGTTGGTGCTTAAAAATATAGCGCCTTGGGAGCCACCCGGCTTTAGAGTCGATGTTATATGGCTCCCAGCACCAAAGGCCAAGGCGCCGGAGGCGGAGGTCCACCACTTGTTTCGTAACATCATTGTTCGTCACTTGGGGTCCCATCAATTGTACACCGACGGCTCCAAGTCGAGTGAATGTGTGGGTGCAAGTGTGTGGTCGACTGAATGTGCCCTCAGGTATCGGTTGCCGACTCATACATCAGTGTTTACTTCAGAGCTTTTTGCTATTGACAAAGCCATAGACTATGCTCCTAATTCTAGGCATGACTCATTTGTCATATTTTCAGATTCAAAATCAGCCCTTCAGGCAATTGCATCTTGCACTACGGACTCTCACGAGATCCAGGGCCGCATCGTTAATAAGTTGCATTCATGCAACAAGTCATTCACGCTGATCTGGGTGCCTGGTCATTGTCGTATCTACGGCAATGAGCAGGCTGACTTACTTGCAAAGTCGGCTGTAGGGCTCGAGGAGACTTGGGACGTTCCTCGTGATCTACGGTCGAGTCTCTCTCTCGGAAAGAAATCAATAAATCTTCTGTGGCAAGGTCAGTGGACCAGACTAAATATTCCAACTTGTAAGCCGTACCTGGGCGACTGGGACACTGCCAACCGTCCCAGTCGCCTAGAAGAAAAAGTGTTGGCACGGTTACGGCTGAATGCCACCATTTTAACCCACATTAAACCATATATGGAAAGACGCTTCCCACCGCACTGTGACATCTGTAATGCGGTGTTATCTATCAGTCATATCATCCTGCGCTGTCGGCGATTTATTAGTGAACGTGCTTCACTTATAAATTACTGCGGCGCAGTAGACGTCCCCTTCACCCTTTCCACCATCCTGGGTGATGGGGACATTGTTATGACTGATAAATTGATGGCTTTCTTGAGAGAGACCGGACTGATCAGAGTGATGTGACTTTTTTACTGTGTGGTTATGGTTTTTATGAACAGTAAATATGTATATATTGTAATATTAATTAGGGTTGACAGTTGACTTATTTTAAATAGTTCCTCCTCCCACTAATCTATTTCTAATATAGATGTCCCCTACATTAAGCCAAGTTCCTCGCCTGACAGTCATCAGCTGATGAGTGCAAGTGTGCAATATAGGAAGGTATTGGGCACTTGCAGTCGATGGTCGACTGCTGGGCGAGGTACTTCACTTTTTGTACAAATTATGTAAATACATTATACTATCTCGCTTAAGTTATTCTAATTAGGGACGACAGCTGACGTATATGGAAATGTTCCTGACTCGTCTGGTTCCCTTTCATATATTGATATCCCCTATATTAGGTTGTGCCTCGACTAACAGTTATCAGGTGATGAGTGCAGGTATGTAATGTAGAAAGGCATTACATATCTGCAGTCGATGATGTTCTCTTGGTCGAGGCTTTTTGAATATTAGTGTAGGCCTAGTTATTTGTCTCTTAGGATTTAGTATAGGTTAGCGATTTGTCTGTTAGGTGGTTAGTTTTAGGGTCTTTAATTTAGGTATTTTTGTTTATAAGTAATATAAGGTTAAAAATATAAAAAAATAAATAAAAATAATAAAAATAAAACTACAAAAAAATAATAAAATAAAAATTATTATATATATATGTACGTGTGCATGAAAGTGTGTATGTTCATATGAATGGATGTGTGTATGTATGTATGTATGTATATATATATATATGTTTGTATATATATGTATATATGTGTCAATATATATACATATATATATATATATTTGCCTTAATGACCAGAGGCTCCGGCCTCAATGGTCGATAGGCAAAAAAAAAAAAAAAAAAAAAAAAAGTACAGGGAACAACCAGAAGCCACACTTTTCTACACCAGGTGCTTAGAGCAGTTTTGGAGCTGTGGAGCTAATATTTTATTTATTTGTATTCATGTATTATATATATATATATAGAGAGAGAGAGAGAGAGAGAGAAAGAGATAAGAGCCTTTAAGTGTTGGGTTACAAGCGGTGCCACGGTGAAGGAGTCACTTACCATTTCCCCTCTCGAGTCCTTTGAGCTTCAAAATCTCATGAAAATGTTTCAAAGCTTCCACGTCGGATACTGCATCACCACTTGTACTGGACAGTTGGGAACATTTCAGATTTTTTCGTGGGCACAATTCCTTCAGTCAGAAACTGACAGTTTTATAATCATGACTTGAGATTCTAACAGACGAGCTTTTCTGAATCCCACTGACCTCTACAGTGATAGTGGATGGGTCACAAAATCTTCATCGTGCCCTTTTTACAGTGCCCATGATATCGTTGTGTCCAGTGATATATGAAAACTCGTAGAATGTCTGGCGTACAGTACAAGAAAAAGAGCTAATCACTGGCCACTCGCTGTAACTGGTGAGGCACTTACTGGAAATTTTTAAATACAAAATACTCTTTTTTTTCTCTCTCTCAGAAAACTTTTGTTTCATGCCATCACAGTTCCTTTCTTTTTCATCTTTTTTTTTTTTTTTTTCACTTATTTTGCAATTTAGCTTTTTTCCTTTTTCCCAATACGTCTTTTTCATTTAACAATCTTAATCATCATGTGATTAAAAATGTACATTTTACATTTCCTCACTTTTTTTAGTTATTTTCTTTTTATTTCTTTACACTATTTCTGCCTTCACCCGTTTACCAAGAGTAGCTCATTTCTGCATCTTAATCGCCAAAGCCATATTCATTAACATTAATTTTCACTCACACTTCCATGAACTATGGTTATCACTATTTACACTACGTAGAAAAATATACATATGTACCGTACCATATACCTGACAGATTTTATACATGATATGTATCCTCAACTCCTTCACTAAGACTGGTTTTTGTTACGTCCAGACGGTTTTAATAAGCTATTTAGCAGCCCTGGTCAATGGAAAGTTATCAGCAGCCTTCTTTAAACTCCTTCATTATAAAAGGTTTCCCCAAAGGTGCATAAAATCGTCAGGTGGGAGCAAAGAAATAAAGCAAAAAGGATGTATTATTCATGGCGGTAATACTGAACATTGTTAACAGTGCGCTGAAATAAATAGAATTATATTCCTCAAAATATATTATGATTTTTAAATAAAAACACGTATTTACACATTATTCTCCACAACAGGATTTTCTTGTTACATCCAAAGGATTTTATTCATGTTGGAGGGAGACTATGGAACTGGAGGAGTGAGATACAATCTTCACTAATCCCTTCACTACCAGGTGGTTCTCCTTTGGCGGATGGATATAACCGTCTGAGGAAAGAAAGAATGACCGACTTAAAGAATATTACCTTATGTTATGGGAGATTATATTGGTTTAAAAAGGTTAAATTCCTTTATAATTCAATACTGAGGGAATGACCTCAAGTTACCTAATATACTTTAATACTGTGTGCGTGTGTGTGTGTGCGTGTGTGTGTGTGTGTGTGTGTGTGTGTGTAGCTGAAACTGGTAGGAGGACTTCGATGAAACTTGGTAGGATGGTTGCAATTACGTAACATATGGGCCCATTTGAATTTCATGTCTTTTGAAATTTTGTAAAGGGGTGTTTGACCCTTAGTAAATGTCCTCATCAGTGTTACATTATGTGGAAAATACAGTGGGTATTTCTGTAGAGTTTCATGTCTCTCCACGGGAACAAGTGCCTCACAGCCTGATAGGATCACAAAGCACTTGCTTCAAAGCGAAACATAGTTCAGAAACGGCTCTCATTTGGACAAGTGCTGAGCAGCCTGATAGGTACGCAAAGTACTTGCTGGCTATACTGTAAAACGACTTATTACTGTATGATAATCGCTATCATGATTACTGATACAGTATACATAAAATGCTTACATGGAGCAGGACAGCAGAAACCCGTAGAGTTTGACATGTTCTACATAATCTGAGAAAAGGTCTGACTGCTAGAGAATTCTTTAACACTGTAAGTCGTATCTTGTAGGTTGGATGCCTACGTCTTTTTGTTTTGGAGCTAAGACTGATTAAGTAGGATTTGATCTCGGTACTTCTTCGTCTGTTACTGGAGATTTGTGGGTAGCTTTGCACCTGAATAGAGATCTTTTATTTTCTATGCCTAAAGTTGGACTTCATGAGCTTTTTACTGTGCACACTCGTATCTTATATACAGGATATCAGTTTTATCTGCTCTATCCCTATACACTAATAGCAATCCCAACTACTGATAATGTGAGCAGCAACAAAAAAACTTGAGTTCGTCCTCCCATGCATTATTTTTACGAGTCGGTAACTTCTTATTAGATACCCAATAGACTCCACGAAAAAGGAGGTGAGTATAAACTTTACTTACTGTCCTTCCTCTGTTGTGTTCAGACTTGTCTTTTTCCTTACTGGCCGTAGATTTCAGGATCATATAACTCTGATCTCCTCATCACTTTTGGTGTACATTTGAGAAGCTGGTTAGCTGAGCCACTATTAGGTTAGAGCTACCTTCGGCTTGTTTCACAATCCCATAGCCATGTTGATCCCAACTTTGTTTCACAATAATCTCTGGTGCGGTCACAGTCCCTACATAAGCAGCCTAACCATATCGATAGTTAACACAGGTAACACTGAAACAATACATCATGATGTATTTCACAGTTGTCTCCGAACCGATTTCAGTTTCTTCTGAGGCAGCCCAACCATATCGATCATCAATATTAATAACACTGATGCAGACCAATCCAATCGGTTTCATTATTCCCTTTCACCCTACATCTTGCATCCTACTTTATTCTCATTTCTCATTATTTTCTTTTATCAGCCATTATAAGTTTTTGTTTTCACACAGTCCACCTCGTTATTCAATCAGCATGTCACTTTTCATGCACTCAACAGCTTAGTCTCCATTTGGAGCACTTGCCTCGATTAGGCTTCCTTTTGCCCATGATAAGTATCAGTTGACATCTATAATTTTCGGCTCCGTTATGCTCAAGACATATGCTTACTGACTTCAAATCTGAAGTTTAAAACAATTCTTGCAAAGATTTGTTTGTTTCATGAGACACTATCACAAGTTTATGAGATTTCTAATGACATTCACTCTACTACACTTTGATCTTCACATTGCCCGCGAAAGACCTCCGCAGGTATCCACTCTACGATTTTGTTTGCATTTTGTACGTGAGATAGTTCGATTGATTCATAAGTTGCTTCAAATGGTTTATCAGAGACTTTCATTAGCATGCACTCAACACTTTGTTTTCCAGTTTCTGCAAGAGAAGCTTTCATGCGTATCCACTCCACTTGGCCTCTGATCTGGTCATGGGATGTTTCGATTGGTTCGGAAGAGGTTTCGAGTGGTTCATAAGGTGCTTCAGATGGTTCATGATGCGTTTCAATTGGCATCTCGTCTACAGTTTCGTTTCTGCTTGGTTGAGGTCGTCCTTGGCGATGGACATCCTGGACACCTCTGCCACGGTGCTCTCGTCGACGGTGTGGTTTGCGCCATTGTAGTGGGGATGGAAGTCTCTCCGTTGCTGAGTCGAGATGTAGCGCTCCGTAAGAATGATGTCCTCGTGACTTCTGAGTCTGCTGGGTGAGACGAAGTGGGTACAGGAGAGGAAGAGGGACGAGGCAAAGGAATAAGAGCAGAAGGAAGAGGTGGTGTAAGAGAGGAGCAAGAAAAAGAGAGGAATATAAGAGAAGGGAAAAGGGGTCGGAAAGAAAGCCCTAAGGACCAGGTAATAATAGGCGGACTCTGATAAATGAATAAACATTGAAGATAATTATGGTTGGCAGATCATATCACCACGGACAAAGCAAACAGAAATTCTGAAGCACATTAATGGCACGCATCTTTCTGAATAATTTGGTTAGCCAGCATCCTTGATTACAGAGTACAGTATGCAACGATACAAAAAAGCCAGACACGTGGTATATATGTAATATATATGTAATATATGAGACTTGCCTGTATCTTGGAATACTTTGTTTTGATAATACAGCTGTCAGTTCATACCTACCTGAGTATGTCCTTGGAGACCATATACACATACCCTTGCCTCTCAGAAAACGACGAAGATGAGATCGGAACTTGGTGGTGGTGAAGGTGTACAGGAAGGGGTTTAGTGCTGAATTGATGGGTAGCAGAACCACCACCACGTACGCGTATAGGTCAGCTGGTGGGGCGAGAAACGGTGGATTAGGGGAAGGGTAGCTGATTTAAATAATTTATTGGTAACATGTCTCATTGCAAATATTTGATCTACACATCCACTACCACTGCTAAAGCCATCTTGTTCATCACTCAGGAATTTTGTACTATTCCATACTTTATGATAATTCTTCCATATACATTTTCTACAGCACTCACGAATCTTATGCCACGAGTTTTTTGCACTCAGTTCGTTCAACTTTAATCTTGTTTGGGTACAGTCACAGTGTTGTTTCAGTCTACTGGTACAGCTTCTCTCATCCATGCCTTCTTACATATCTCACACAAACACTTCATTCCACTCTCTCCACTACATTTGACCATCTGTGCATTCATCACTCCCTGCTAGATCATCCAATCCTACGTTGCCCTATGAGGAGCGTAGGAGCCCCAGGAGCCTGGGGCTAAGCAAGTTGGTCCTGACATTTAAGATGAGAGTGACCAGCCTCACTCATCCCTGAGTGGCATTACGTGAGCAACACACCCCAACCATCCCTTGGATATAAACCTTCACTGGCTCAATCCGATTGGTGTGCCGTAATTACCCACTAAACCACCAGGGAGCCATTATATATATATATATATATATATATATATATATATATATATATATATATATATATATATATATATAATGTGTGTGTGTGTGTGTGTGTGTGTGTGTGTGTGTGAATGGTGTTACAAGAGGTAACAACATGTATATTGGAGAGAAGGTTGTCGCTAGTAATGAATGGTGAAGGAGGAAGTATCTCACATATGATTTATGCAGATGCTGCTTCTCGCAAGTAGTGGACAAGAGCTAGGTAGACTGGTGCAAAGTTTTGTAGATGTATGTGAGCACCGTGCCTTGTTGATAAATGTACCCTCAATAAAAAATAGTATCTGCACCTTGGGGTCGGATGGGATTTGAAATGCTTCGTCTCTGGTTCAATCGGTAATGATGGCACGCCTGTTTAATTCACAAAAATGATTAAATTGCCATGTAGTACAATGCTACTATGACGGACCCAGCTATATATATGTAAAATATATGATAACAGCATAAATGAAGGATACAAAGCGACATAATCGTGTCATTTCTCGTGAATCATTGGCTGTGTATCATAATGGCTCGCACTGAAAGGGTGCTGATACTTTTTTTTTATCGAGGGGTACATAAGAGAAGAGTGATGGTTGTTGAGAAAATGATAATTACCAGCGTGATGCTATGGTGATTACAGAAATACCGTACTTGAATTCGTGTGAAGCCTTAAGTAACTGAGTACAGTGACAGAAATGACAGGCAAATGTGCCAAAGAAGTAGAAAGTAGAATGGTACAGGGAAGGAAGCTGCTAGTGCTGTGAAGGCCTTAGTAAGACGCAGAGGTCTGAGTGTGGCGACTGCAAGAGGCATTCATGAAGTAGTTTTAACGCCCACTCTAACATACAGATGTGACTGTGGTGTGGCATGAAAGTGAAATCAAGAGTTAGAGCAGTGATCCATGAAAGACGCAGATTATGCAGAGTATGGAAGTCTGTGGACTCCAGACTTGAAGAGAATGTACTCTGATGGTATGGGCATGTGGAGGGAATGGGTGTGAATAGAGTGGTGAGAGGGGTATATCTGTGAGAATTTGAAGGTGTGAAGAGACATCATGGGTGTAGAAGAAGGTGAATAGATATTGCAAATGAGGGTTTGAGAAAAAGAGACAGGAGCTAACGAGACCAGGGAACTGACAAGCGATCCAACTGCTTGGATGATTTTGTAAAAAGTGATGGCCAGGGTTCGGAAACCCTTTTTTAACATGACAGCTGTTTACCTGATTCTATTAGACAAGTGAATGTAAAGCTACATGTGGAATGTTTTTGGATCTATCAGGTGCAGTCTTTATTCTGGGGGTCTTAACCCATCACCTCTGACACCCCCCAATCCCGAGGTATTTTCGATTTTTTTTTTTTTAGCTAAAACCTCCGCTTTTGGTGAGAAACATCGAAATTTCATAGAGAAATCGCTCACCTGAGGTTTAAAATACTCGATCCAGGTAGCAGTACCTCCTTACCTTACTGGGTTTTCTAACAGGCTGGCACCAAAGAAAACGAGTTCTATGGGAGGGGAACTATTTCACACCACTCATAAACAGTATTTATTTATTTACTTGGTACGAATTTATATGTAGTACGAGAGTATATTGGTTTTCAAACAGTAATATAGGCATTATAAGCATTGTTTCACTTACTAACTCATCACCATACCTGACCTTTTTTTGCCACATTACCTGATTATCATTTCTGACTGTTTCTTCTAATGCTATGTAAACTTTGTCCTCCACATTGTCATCGATTGGGGAATCACTCTGGCCCTGAATGTCTTTATTGGCCAGGTCACTGATAACAGGTGAATTGCCGAGACAACGGCGTGTAGGGGGTGGGGGGAGGTTATGCGGTGTAAGGCGTTGTCCCTGCTTGGCATCTTGTAGAGGAATAGAGGAAGGTGTCCCATGTATACGTATGAAAAATCACGCGCGGAAATTGAAAATTGTGCAAATTATGAACCTTGCAATTGTGCGACGTACCAGTATGTCAACAGGACTGGCAAATGCAAAATGTTGCAACGTACCCATACGTCGATGGGATGCCTCGGGTTAAATGGTAAATGAATGGGAGTGTGGCTAACGCAACTGGGCAAACTATGACGAATATCTCTGTATAATTTTATTTCTGGCACTCTGAACCCTACCTCACCCCACCTTAGGGTGGGAAAAGAGGTCTAGATGATGATAATACGAAGTAAATATATTAGAATATATACGATAACAGAGCAGTGAAGGCAGAGGGTGTTGTTTGATATTTTTGTAGGTATGAATTTTTTAATGTGAATTTCGCAAGATTGGAACGCAGCTCAAATGGACGAGGGAGGAGGGAGGAGTGGTGGATCAAAAGATGTGTCATTTCTATGTTTCACTCAGTTAAAACGATGAAGATTACTTTTTTTATGGTTTGAAATTCTTAGAATTTTTTATTGCTGGAACATAAGACAGTTGGATGGACAAAGAAGTGTGAATCAGAGAAATGGTTTCAGTTAAGGGATGAATGACTGAGACGTTTAACTCTTAAGAAGATGATGCCTTTGGTCTTTCTTCTTACTCTCAAAGAGATGTTATTAATTAGGAAGGAATACTCGCACTGAAGGTACTAATGAAGGCGTTTTCTAACAGCTCCAAGTCGAAAACTCTCCACCAAACTGAAGAAGATTATTTTTCTTCGTGTGGAGGTAACAGAATATAAAAGAAATGCTCCAGCGGAAGAAGTTAAAGGACAACTCATAGGTCATGGGGCGTATGGTTAATGTTGGTCTGCTTTCCTGGTGTACAATATGTCGAACTGTAGAAAAAAGGGAACTGCATTAGCTGACTGGTTGAGGATATAAAGAAGGATAAAAGGAGGGGTCGGATTCGCCAGGCTTGCATAATTACAGTGCTTGTAGACTGTAAGTGTGAAATTTAATGAACTTGTCAACGGTGATAGGGATTAAAGAATATATGTAAATAATACTATACCAGGAGTGAAATATACTTATAAATGGCTGGATCAAGGTGAGAACTGTGATTAATTATACGATAGGAACTGAAATAATAATAAAAAAGGTAATGATAAAAATAATATAAATTACAACCACAGCTGTAGGGGACGTGTTGGTGAAAGCATCTTAGTTGAAATGGAAAAACGTGGTTGTTTTTGCACTGTCTGTGAGATGGATCATATTTATCAAATTTCATTCCATAATAATCTCAGTCTGAAAGGATGTGATAATGCAATGGAGGACGTAACTGTTAATAAAACTGAGCACATATATGAATATAATTTACGCTGTAAATAACAATGTATGTGAGGGTATAAATGAGGGTATTAAGGTTGTAACTAAAGATGTAACAGAGGACCAAGTGAAGGATCAGAGTCATCATGGAGCAACTTACGCTTAATATCGATCTCTGCAAGTGCCATGATGCGTACTATGATGATGGGGGTCCAGCAGAGGCAGTCGGTGAAGACGATGAAGAAGAAGCGCATGGTAAACTCTCGGTCCCCCAGAGAGAGTGGTGTGTTGGCTCTGGTACGACGGATGCTGCAGAACATCCCCATATACGACATAAGGATTACCACCACACTGACAGAAAGAGAAATGGAGGTGTTACAGAGAGTGGTGTGTTGGCTCTGGTACAACTGATGTTGCAGAAAATCCCCGTATACAACTTAAGGCTCAGAACCACGTTGAGAGAGAGAAGTGAAGGTGTTACAGAGAATGGTGTGTTGGCTCTGGTACGACGGATGCTGCAGAACATCCCCATATAGAACATAAGGATTACCACCACACTGACAGGAAAATGAGACCTGGTGCTAAAAGTGCAAGTTGCAAGTGATGGCTGCCACTGTTCACACAGGAACGCTAAGGGATCTGTGAGTGACACTGGAGAAATCGTTCAACCGCGTCTTTAGCGATGATTTCTGCATATTACTCCTTGGTATTCTCTTGTAGGTTACTGGTGCAAACTATGGCGATATTAAAATGACAAGGACAATATACAAGACACTTTTAAGACATAAGCGTTTCGTTTCCTGCATTTATAAAGGCTCGAACATGCTTGCATGCGTTTGCCTTACTTGCCTAATGGCAGATCTCACGCTGCTCGATCTCTAACAGCCTCTTCATTTGGTATCTTATCCCAGAGGTCACACTGAGTGATCTTATCCCAAGTCTTTTGAAGTCTGCCTCTCACAGCTGTACTTGGAACATTCATTCATTTCACCCTCTACATTCAGTTGTCTATCCATCCTCACCACATGCCCAAACCATCTCAATTACTCTTTCTCATTATAACAGTAAATATATTCAGGTCCCAACCTTCCTTCATTCGCAGCCCTGCCCACCCTCTGGCCTGTCATTTAAGGACATATTACATATCCATGAAAATAATGATTCCCATCTGTGCACATCTGAATCAACGAATATCCTCTTCCTTCACTGTCCAAGTCTTACTGTGGTACAGTATTTCACCCCAAACACATATTGCATAGCTTACAAGAACCCCTTAGCACAGCGTGAGAGCCCTCTTAATGTCAGGAGGGGCAACAATTCCCTGAACTTCTTTCAACCATTCCTTACCTTTGTTACAGATGTAATTCCAGCATCACCTCCAGCACATATCATGCCTTCCATTTAAGAAAACTTCCTAAAGCACACAAGAGAATCTGTACCAAGAGTCATTCTTTCCTACCTCTCTGTTTCATTATGGTGTCCTTCCCAATAAACACACACAAAATCAGCATTGTTTTGCAGCCTACCTCTAAAGCCACTACACATCTTATGCGCCCACTTGTCACAAACACTGTACAA